>NC_056566.1:15058149-15121856 GCF_013358625.1 Macadamia integrifolia
TTTTTTTTTTTTTTTTTTTTTTTTGAAAGGGGGTGTGTGTGGTGGAAGGGAGAAATAAGGATGAGGGAGGGACGAATCCCATCCGAGCCCATATCCACATGTATGGACATTTGTTTACCAGTTTTATAAGCAACAAAAAAGTTTGAAAGTAGTGGCAATTTTTGGTTTTACAGCATAAGAATAGCAATGACTGTTCAATGATGGTTAAACCTACAGAAAAGTACTGGTATCACAAAGGAAGGAGGCAAAGTCAGCCAATTTTAAAAAAAAAAATGTAAAACTGACAACCCATTAATCCCAGGGGTATGTGTTGGCTATTTTCAACCCTTCAAACTAATAAATGGCCTGGACGCTAGGCAGTGTAATTAGGGCATATGCCCAGCAAAAATAGGCAAAACCAAAGCCAGGATTTTATTGAGCAATTCAATGGTTCAACCCAAACCCAACACATCCTATCCTGACTTTTGCAACACAATTAGTTGAATCAATGGATGTGGGTTCTTTCACATTATCAGTGATCA
This sequence comes from Macadamia integrifolia, assembly GCF_013358625.1. Lineage (NCBI taxonomy): Eukaryota > Viridiplantae > Streptophyta > Magnoliopsida > Proteales > Proteaceae > Macadamia > Macadamia integrifolia. The sequence goes on from NC_056566.1 coordinate 15,058,671, forward strand.
GCTGAACTCCACCCACTGCAACCCATTCATACGATCAAAGGTTCTTCGCTGAATAGGCTGACCCAACTTAGAAATTGATACCTGAACTTTGGCATCAAACAAAGAAAAATTGCCAACATGAACCTTCTATTAGGATCTCACTGAGAAATGAAGGCCTATGAAAAGGTAATTTTCTACACATCCACCCCGCCCCATGTGGTACTCGGCATAAGGAAAATATTTTGGTCCCCATTTTGCAAACACAAACAGGGGAGGCTACTACCAGTTTCCATATTTTACCATCTAATGTTAATGATTTCAGGTTATTCATAACCACAATAAAGTAAGAAAGTAAAAAATGACCTAATGATAACAGAAAGTATGGCCTTAAGATGCACAAGGAAATAAGAGAATGAAATTTCTGGAGCTACCCCCAATTAGTGGGGATAAACCTTGTCGAGTTGAGTTGGGTTTAATTAACTAGAGATCACAATGCACCACTTGTTTCCACCCCTTTTCTTGAGAATACATTGTATTAGAGGGTAAGAAAAAGAAGAGGGGTAGGAAATTCCTGAACTGCAACAAACCAACAGGAACTACCTGAGTTCGAACACAAACCAGAGAACATTACACAAACATGTCTTCCCAGACTCAAAGAGAAAACACTGACTAAATGGTTCGTAATGCAGCAATCCTTTTTATAATACCCTCAGCGCATTAATGGCTTTCAATTTTTTACATTAAAGCACCAAGGATTGTAAGTGATGCCTTTACTCCTTTTGCCCAAGCGCAGATTTCCAGGAAGACACTCTAAAGATTGTAAATGTTGGCTCATGAAAGAAAAAGCTCTCAAATAAAGGCATTCTTTTATGACAAAAGGAACAGAGAACTACTAACTATTTCCACACAATAATGTAAATACCACAATTCCGTGTAAAAAACATACCTGAAAAAGGAAATATTGGCAGTGATCATTGGTAAGTGCCTGAGAAGATTTGATAATCTGATGGAGATCGGTATCCATGAGTTCGTAAACCAGATAAACATCCTTGAAACTTCTCCTATGGATAGGCATCATAACATCCTTCAAAGCAATCACATTCTCATGTCTCAGATGCCGAAGGAGCTTCAGTTCCCGCAGGGTCCTTAATGCATCAATACGATTGTCGAAGGCATTATTAATCTTCTTAATTGCAACTTTCTCATCTGTTTCTCTGTTGATAGAAGAGCACACAATACCATAAGCTCCTCTACCGATGGGCTTAATGGGCACATATTTTGTATCAATCTCAAACAATGTTTGCCACATAGAGTAGTAATGTTTCCCTCGTGATCCCATCCCATTAGGTGGCTCGACCAGAGTAGCCATTTCCCTGCAAGCAGCGACAATCCAGACAAGATCATTGAACAAGGTGAAGAACCAATTCCGCGATAGATCATTCAAAAGGAAAATAGGACTGCTGATAATGCATAATGGATCAAAATCACCATCCTAAATGATTTCTCATCTAGGATTCTGCAACCAAGATAATATGGGATTTAAACTCGTGCCATAAAAGATCCGAATAAAGCTTCCATCTTATGAGTTACCGAAAAGCAGAACCCAAAAAAAAAAAAAAAAAGGAAAAAAATCAAGGGCAATACATAAGAGATTATTCTCATGAAAGTTACCGAAATCAACGGTGTTTGTCTTAAAGTTTGGAACCACTAGGACATTAATGAAGATGGGGAAAAAAGAAATCGTCTCCCTAAAAAGGTGCGGGGGCGACGTCAACACATAAAGCAAGAAAACAGGGTAAACGAAAGCAACTGAAGAGAAACACAGGTGAATGGATAATTAGATAAAGGGTTTCTTACTTGTAGCGAGAAAGTAAAGCTCTAGATATCCGTCACGAAATCTTCGAATTCTTCTCTACTTGTAGCGAGAAAGTAAAGCTCTGCGATTCACGTCAATGTCTGAAATCCTACATCTTCAGAACAATCCCCAAGTCCAAGCTCTAAGCTTTCTACTGTAATTCTGGTGATAAAATTGAAGAAATACGCTCGATCGAATCCCCCTCACCCAATAAGGAAATATCGAAAAAAGAAAGGAAAATAAAAGGTTAATGGAATGGTTTAAGAGTATAAACTATCCCCAACGAATCCCCAAGGGTAGAGGAACCTCTTCTTCCCTCGAAGTCGAACTCCACCCCCATTCGCTCAAATTGGTTTACTGAATTCTTGGAAGAAAACTTTGAGATCCGAAGGTTATTCAGATCTAGAAAGCTAACGATATCCTTTCAGTTCAGTCATGGCGATCGCAGTCGGAGATACAGAGAAAGAAAACGGTGGGGAGTTTAGGAATCTGGTATCAACCTGGATTTCGCTCCGCTAACAACAGCTAATCAATCGTCTCTTTCTCTATCAAAAATTAAAAATCACTAGACTTTGGCTGTATTTATTCAGATTATCAGATCGACTTCCTTTCGTACCCTTTCCTTCTCCGTCTCTGCTTCTAATTTCTTACCAAAACGAAAATAGAAAGCTTCTAAATTCTAGATTTTGTTTTCTCCAAATCCAGGGACTAAGGTTGCCAAACGGTTAGTTCCGTCCGGTTTGATTCGGGTTGAATCGGTCTTCAAGCTGAACTGAGCCGGGAAAATTGGGTTTCGATTGATTTGGTTTTTATCCTTTTGTACCGCTTTTGGTCTGGTTTCTCAGTTTTGATCCCGTTTTCAATTGGTTCAATTTGGTCCGATTTCCAACAAGTGTAGCTGGACCAATAGGGAACTGATTTGATTTGACTTGGATTTGTTTATCAGTTTGACCGATTTGTTTAGGTTTGACACCCTACCAGATCCAGATCCAGATCCAGATCCCAACCTCTCTCTCTTCCCTTTTTTTATTAATTCCCTCCACCCCACCTAAAAAAAGCCCACGTCAACCGGCATAGTGGTAACTCTAGATTATCATCTAAACTTTACTCAATTAAAGGATGATTTGGCTAATTCAATCATATAGAAATCTAGATAGTTATGTGTCGATGTGAATTGTGCATGTATCTAATTTTAGTGTTAGATTTAAATATGAGAAGGGGTTTTCCAAGACGCTTAAATGAAGAAGAATTTACACGTCACACTAATGATAATGCAATAGAGTGCAGAGAATGATATCATCTAAATAGAGCTCAAATGGATCAAAACAGGAGATAGTGTATCGATGTAAACCTCATATCTCATTGTATAAGAGGATGTATGTTGAAATCTATACTCTGGTGTCGTGGGCTTCTTATTTGTCTTTAAATATACACCCTCATGTAAATGTAATGATATATTCCTTATCTAAGATTGTAGATTCTGCGTTTGCAAGTGATAAATGACAAAGGAATAACTAACTGTGCTAGCGTAGAGATACCCTCTTGAGTCTTTGACAACAATTTGTCCTTTTCTTTTTTTAATTAAAAAAATGATCGAAATTAAATAAAATATTAAATAATGCAAGAGACACGTGTTTTCTCACAAGATCCTTTGTTACTTTATGTGAGGTTGGGCACTCAAATAAGCAAAAGTCTTCAATTGCGGAAAAAATTTAGCTGTTATCGGGTTACATCTATTAATAGTCAAATAATGGAACATTTCTTTGATGGACACAAACTTGGTTGCAACTCGGGCAGAGTGTCCCCATAGCCTTGATATAATGGGTGAAATGACCACCCTACCTTTTATGAAAGGTAAAAACCCAACACTGTATAGAGAGAGAGAGAGAGAGAGAGAGGGTATTAATGTACTAATGTAGGCTTGTCAATAGGTTGGCCCAATCGATTACTGTCAGGCTTAATCAGTTCCCACAAATTTAAAGTTCCACATAATTTTCGTCTATTTACGAAATTGAGCCTCGTAGACTAGGGCATAAACATGTTTTTATTTGGTCGATTGATTCTTGAACCAAATCGAGCTCATATTAATCGAGTTTTAAACTAGTTAAAAGACTAATCAAGCTATAAACAATCAATTATCGGTCGATCATAGTATTTGATCATTCCAATCTGATGATTGTCAGAACATTACCCTACATTGAAAACACTTAATTTTTATCGGTATATTTGCTTGAACCCAACACATTCAATAATTGATTATTTATATTTATCTTGAACTTTAACCGGTGAGACCTACTGGTGCAAATCAACTTTTGACACCTCTATGCTAGTCTACCTTCTACATTAGACTCATCTTGGTGTAGTGTCCATCCATGAACGGCCAAATAAAAGCCACAGTTTTCTTTGCTGAGGAGTACGGACCCCTCACCACCCACCAACCTAATCTTAGTGGATCAATCTGTTGCTACTGTTCTGTTCTTTAATTAATATTTCATTTTCTTTTATCCTCAGAAAAAAATAAAATAAAACTGAAGTTTTTCGCCCTAAGGAGGAAAACAAAACCGATTGAAACTGGTGGAATTGGTTAATTTGAATGCAAAATCAGTTAACCTAGGCTCTGTTTAGTATGATTTCTATTTTTATTTATTAGCTATTTTTTTAGAAATTATTTGTTACAATAAATTATGGATCACAAATAATATTTATTTGGTTACTATTTATAAAATAGATTATACAATGAGAAAATATATTGCAGTTTTCACTTCAGATTTGAGCTTCGAGCGAGAGAAATAATAAGATTTGTAGTTTTTTATTGGAAAAGTGTAAAACATACTAAAGTTACCTAATTACTATTGATTTTGCGTAGTTTAGCACACACACGTGCTCATTTAAGGTAGCAAAAATCAACATAAATGATTTGTAGCCACAAATCACAAATAGCTTGAGAGTAATTTGTGATTTGTGATTTATTTTAATTTATTATTAATAGAGATAAGTGCTTTAAATTATACCAAACACTTGTAAAAATAGAAATAAATCACATAAATACAAATAAACATCATACCAATGAGAGCCCTAGATTTTTATTATGTTGGATTTCTAAACTATTTTTTTAACCATTTTTCCTTGTCATAGTAGCACAATTATTGTCGAAGTTACACTTTGTAAGTGTGCGTGGACATGTATAGAGACACACACTAATACATGGGTGAGTATTTTGATTAAAGGGAAAAGATTCTCTAAGCTATTGAGGCAAGATACGTTAACACCCCTCAAATGCATGTCTTTTTCCTCTTCACATGAAATAACTTTACTACCTTCCCATATATGGTGCCATTTTATCGCATTCCATTAATGCAATTATGTTGCTTGCTCAAGAACCCTCCTCTCCTTGATTGAATTATGTTAAAATTTAACGCGTGGCTGGTCCCAACAACGACTTATCAATCAAATAGTCAAAATAGTCACATCACATGTTAAGGTTTTTTCTCTAACATAAAATCTTGGAGGTTAATTAAGAAATTCAAAACACAGGCCTAGACATGAGACACACACATCACATGTTTGGGTTGATTGTTAATTGAAACCCCAATTTAAAATCTTAGTTAGGTATAAGTAAGTACAAGACTTTTAATCTTAAACCCTAAAAAGTTTGAAGTAAAAAGAAAAATCTTTTTTATGTATTGTAGGGGTGTCAACGGTCCGGGTCGGTGCGGTTTCGGTCCGGTTCCACCGGTTTCGGTGTGAGTTTGGAAGAGACCGAAACCGACCCAATAAGGATTTATCGGTTTCGGTCCGGTGTCGGTTTCGGTGCGGTTTGGGTTCGGGTTGGTACCGGTTTGGATTTATTAGGTTCATTTCGGTTTGGATCGGTTTTTTAAACCGGTATGAAGCCATTAGGAAACAACCAAATGATGAATTGTTGAACTTCGATTTCTTAAATCGATTTGTAACCGGGTTGGTTTTGATTTTTGGTCTAGTTTGAATTCGATTTTCCATACAAATGTATACAAAACTATTCAAATTTAAATTTTTTTAATGAATTTTGGAGTGTTTCGGTTTCTTACCGGTTTGGTTTCGGTTTCGGTTTCGGTCCGGGTTTTGAGCCGGTTTCGGTTTGGTTTCGGGTTCATCCGGTTTTCGGTGCGGTTCGGTTTGGTTTTGGGGTCACAATACTTGAAACCGAACCGAACCAATAAGGCTTCGGTTCGGTTCGGTCCGGGTTGTTATCGGTTCGGTCCGGCCGGTTTTACCGGTTCGGTTTAGGAATTGACACCCCTAGTGTGACAGGGAGGGAGAGTGTAAGAACAGCATGGGAAAAAACGTAGGTATAAGATAATGTAAATATCCAAATAATGGGTGAAACAAGGTCGAGTTCGATCGGGTTTCTTAAAACCCTAACTTAACCCTAAGTCTTTAAAATTCAATTCAGGCCCAATTCAACCTTGTCGGGTTCATGTTTAAACCCAACCCTGTCGAATTCATACCAATCCAACCCGACCCTAATTGATCTTGTCAGGGCTGGATTGGGTCGGACTGGGTTGGGTTGACTCTGGCTTCTGTAATGGTTGGATTAACCTGTTTTTTCCATTTATATCATATAAATTAAATCATTATAGAAAAATAAAAATACCAATGAGAGCCCTAAATTCTAATATAAAAATTCAAGGTTAAATTTCGCATTGGATTGGGTTGGATTGAGCCGTGCTAAGGCCTCAACCTGAGTCCAACCCAATTCTGACCCAGGGTTGGGGTTTTTCAAGCCTAACCCGTTCTTAGGATTAGAAACTTAACTCAAACCCTATTTAGGTTCAAAAGGGGCCAAAACAAGTTCGAATTATCAAGACCAAAGTTTCACACTTAATCCAAACACTTGTTTAAAAGGTAAATATAAGGATTTTTTTTTTTTTGGGAACCTAAACATGTTAATAAGGTTCTTCAAACATCACTTTTCAAACTTAGGATACTGAAACATCACTTTCTCCAACTAGGGTTCTAGGTGCAATTAAATATTTTCACTTCCCTAGATGATAATTTGAAGAATGATCGAGGCACCTCAATTTAAAATATTATGCATGTGATAGTTCTTTTTTTTTTATTTAAGTTTAATTCTTTTATTCTAATGTTAGTACAAGTACCAAGACTCACTCCGTGGCTTCAAAAATTTAATAAGATGAAAGTTTTGGTCAATTTTGGCCTTAATCCAAATAAAACCTATACATATTTTGGTAAAAAATAAAGAATATACTAACAAGACCCAAGATGTGACCTTTCTTGTGTCATCCTTACCAACATACAATAGCATCATCGCGATCGTTTACATCCAGGACTCTTATGCAAGAGAGAGATGCCAACGCCATGGGATTCATGAAGCATCATGCATGCTATTTTATTTATTTATATTTTATAAAGGATTTTTTTTTTTTTTTTATATTTAGAATAAGTAGAGATTCACCAATGAAAAGTAAGAAAAGTGATGCAGAGAGAACTTAATTAGTGCTTGAACATGTGACCATTTGGTCATAATAGAGTAATATTACTGTTGTACGTGTATACTCATTGTTAAAATTTCAGTTTGAAATGTGTAAAGAAAGTAGTTCATAATTAAATTAATTTTTTTTCATAACTGTTTAAAATTACCACTTGAACGAAATGAATATAAAAATAAGAAAATTGGTTTCCATAGAGGAAGTGTACATGGTCCTGCACCTAGAAACATGGGAGGGTGAAATGATTGGCTCCCTCTCTCTGAAATGAAAATATGACGCCTCTATTGATGCATCCTTGTGTGTTACTATTGGCCCTTGCCATATGCAGGAGCTACACTTTCCTACATGAAACACTTCAATCCGTGTATATATTCAACATTTCTGTATTCGTTGGAAGCATTATAATTTTGAAGAACTAATATCATTGTTATATACTCTACTATACTAACACTTTATATTTAGAGCATATTTGTGTATATTCAATTGTCATTGGATTCTTTATTAAACCTGGACTACGGCCAACATGTATATTTGTCTCCCCCCGCCTTTTTTATATATTTTTAAGCACATCCACCCATAAAAATAAATTTTTTTATACTTTTTGGAGACGAATAAAAACAAATATACTTTAATTAATTTAAGGAAGAAAGAATGCTACCCGCTAGCATGCGTCTATGCTTAAACATAACAGATCTGAAAAGACAACATTGTAGATGCTCACGCATGCTCTCCCATAACTGACTGGCGTGTACTTGGGCCAAAGGGTAGTGTTCTCTTGCCCTTAATTTAATTTAATGTGTAATTTTTTTTTTATAACTCTTCTATGCATGCTCTTGTTGGAAGATGGCCAACATGTGTATTATCAGATCTAAGCAATATATAATATATACGTTTTTTTCTTAATACATGATCTGCTGCCATGATCCACATGAAACCTTGAAAAGTTTGATTATTTAATATCTCTTGGAGAGAAGAATTTCATTCACCAAGTTGTCAAAATTGACATGGGAGGGGCCACCAGGAGCAGTGGCCTCCTCTGCTTTCTTCTTCCATTCCATGGCCTTCTTCTTCATCTCCTTACCCTTAGCCCCCACCATCAACTCCCTCACAAGCCTCTCAACATCTTCCCTCTTCACATCTGGGTGAATTTCATCCCCTATCCCCCAATTAACACATGAATACCTACAGTTGGTTAGTTGCTCAGCGAAGAAAGGCCAACAGATCATAGGCACACCACCACAGATGCTATCAAGTGTAGAGTTCCAACCACTATGTGTTAAAAACCCACCAATGGCTGGGTGACTCAGGACTTTCTCTTGTGGGCACCAACCCCCCAACATACCTCTCTCTTTGGTCTGAGTCATGAACTCGGTTGGTAACACGGCCGAGTCACCCACCACAAGATTAGGTCTTATGATCCACAAGAATGTCTGCTCACTATTAGCGAGTCCCCAAGCAAACTCAGTGAGTTGTTGAGTCGTCATTACCGTGATGCTACCAAAATTCACGTAGACCACCGAACCGAGTTCTTTGGAATTGAGCCATTCAAGACAATCCGATTCTTCTCTCCATAGATTGGAACCTATAGACTTCAAATCATCATCAATCTGCAACTGGTTCAACAACAATTGTAGAGGTCCAATGGTGTAAACACGAGGCAACATAGTGGAGAGTACATCCAAGATGTCTTGATCAAGGGCATCAAAGGTGTTTAAAATGACTGCCGTAGCTTTCTTGGTTCTCTTTGTTTCTCCATTGATGAAGTCGAGCATTAAGTCATTGGGATCGGTAGCTCGGGCAGTACTGGGTAGATCTCTCAAGCGCATGTTCTTCATTCCTGGGATGCAGTCAATGGGAGTGTCTAGATACCCATTTGTCAAGTAGCTTGCATCTAGCATGATATAGTGAACAAAGAAACAACAACATAGCAAATTAGCGATAGAAATAATCCCACATCAGGTGTGAGTAGCCCGATGTGAAGGCATGCAAATCCCTCAGGGAAGATCACAGTTCCCACATGTATTTCTACATTGTTAATTTGCATTTCAAAAGACTGATCTGATGAGAGGCGTTCAAGATAATTGAGGAATGTGGGACTAACAATCCCCCTCAGGTTCACACGTTTGCTTCTACATCGTAAATTTTCATCTCAAAAGACCGATATGATGAGAGGAGGTGTTCAGAGGTAAATGAGTGGATGTCACTAGAAAGGGGATAGTATCGGACGAGATCATGTAAATTTTCATTTCGAAAGACCAATCTAATAAGATGAGGTGATCGATCACATGTATATGACAGAAAGTGTTTTCTCCTCAATATCTATGTGGGATTAACATGCACCTTTTCCTAATAGCTAGCTTTCAAGGATGAGTTCTACCGAAGTTCCAACATGCCATACACAAATTCACATCTAACTAAGTATTCTCATGAAAAGATTTTCCTTACCTTTGAGAGGTATAAAGCCTTTTTCCATGAGGAAGTGATAGTTCAAGTAAGCGAAAAAGCCACAAGCACTATGCGTCCAAAACATAACTTGAGGGACTCCAAGTTCCTCAGCTGCTTGAAGAGTGAAGCTCATGCAACCATCAGAAACTATGCCGGTGACCGGAGGGATGTTGACATCGGCGTTGAGTTGAGAGAGGAGGTTGCGGAAGGGAACTAAACAAGTCTTCCTGGTGGAGTCACATAGGGAAGGAACGTCTTGGGTAGTATCAATGTTATCTGAATGTGGGAGACCATCAGGAATGGTGTGGAAGTGAAAGTCAGGTAAGCCCTTTAGAGAATCAGGACCTCTTGACTTAAGTAAGCGTCTGTGATTGTATTCAGTGTTGACAAAGGTGATATGGAAGCCTCTGTGATGAAGAAGCTTTGCTACCTTGAGCATAGCGCTAAGGTGGCCTTGGGCTGGGACTGGGATGCATACGGCATGGGGCTTCTTCTCCTCCCTTACAGTAGAACCCATCTCTCTCTTTGGAGGCTTAGTGCTTGTGGAGGTTCGTGGATTTATGCTTCACAAGAGAGACAGAGAGAGAGAGAGAGAGAGAGAGAATGAGTTGTTCCATCACCAAACCCCAACCCCCAACAAGAAGTGGTTTTTGGAAGGAGCAAAGGAAAAGGTAAGGTTTGCTGGTTTGGATAAAAGTAAAGAAAATGCTTAACCAGAAATAATCGTGGGAGCCGTGTACTCAGACGTGTGTGGATCAGATTCTTTTATGAGAATGATTGGAATGGTTTCTGTACGATCTGATCCGTACAAATGGAATTCATTGCATAACTTTTTCCTATCGTGGATCAGAATCGTATAAGAATGGTTCTGTACCTGGTCCATGGTCCACTTTCCATTCAGACTACCACCTGCATGTATGGGTAGATGAAATTTTGTTAGCAAACTCGGTCACCGACTTATTGAGTGAAAAATACCTTAATTATAAGGTAGGTTGTGACAAAGCCTACCCACTCAAAAAAAAAATATGTATATTTAAATTTTGAATTAATTAGATAAACATACCTTCATGGGTGACCTAATCACTACTTTACATTTTTAGTTTCCTTATCAACTCAATTAGATAAGAGTGTGAAGCCAAAAGATTATAACACAAATAAGATTCTTGAGTGACCAAATTTTTTTTTTGGACCGAAGAGTGATCACTTTTGCTAGGTTAATAATTAATTTTTGTCGGATCCTATCGAGAACCCATAGGCCACTAGAGTCTTATTCTAAATCAAGAAAGGGAGGCCGCCAGGGGGGGTGTGAGGAGTTCAGATCCTTCACGTAAAAATAAATCTCCTTGGTCTAGGGTCTTTGTTAACAACTCATCTGAATCGGTTCAATTTTGTGAGTAACAAAATTCAAGACATCATACCCCCAACACTACTGATCACATCTGAATGTAGCGGTCATTTCGATGCTAGATCTACAGATTAACTGCACCTTAGGTTGCGTTTGGTAGCCAAGAGAAGAAAAGAAAAGAAAAAAGAATCTAGAAAAGAAAAGAAAAGAATTCAAAAAAAATTGAATTTTAAGAGAGAGGTATACACATAGGAAATCATTGTGTAATCATTCATTTTTTTGTTTTATTATCTTTTTATATTTTCTCATGTTTTCTTGTGTTTTTGGCAAGAACTTTTTTTGAGGGGAAGAAAATTTCACAATTCCCAAGACATACCAAATACGAAGAAAAATTCTTAACCTAAGGAAAAAAGTACAAAAAATATTATTTTTTCTTTTCTTTTCTCCTCTTGGCTACCAAACACAGCCTTAGTGGCGACTAAATTAAAATATATAAATTCCATAACTCTTTTGGAAGACATGGCCGACATGTTAATTAGAAAAACCAAACACTAATAATTTTATTATAATAAAACCATATGATATGATAAATTTACTATAACCAAGACAATATCCACATGCAGCGCAATTATTGGATCCTCCTACTAGTGACAATGGACGCCATTAATTAAAAACAATTAAACATAGGAAATGAATTAGATTTCAATATTTTTCTTGGGAAGAAGCACTTGGTTCACCAAGTTATTAAAATTAAGGTACGAGGAACCACCAAGAGCAATGGCCTCCTCAGCTTTCTTCTTCCATTCCATTGCTTTCTTCTTCATCTCCTTACCCTTATCTCCAACCACCAAGTCCCTCACAAGCCTCTCAACATCTTCCCTTTTCACATTATTATCAATCTGGTCGCCGATCCCCCAATGAACACAAGAATACCGGCAATTCGTTTGTTGCTCGGCGAAAAACGGCCAACAAATCACTGGCACACCACCACCTATGCTTTCAAGAGTAGAGTTCCAACCACTATGCGTTAAGAAACCACCTATGGCCGGGTGGTTCAACACTTTCTCTTGTGGGCACCAACTCGCTAACATACCCCTTTCTGTAGTCCGATTCTCAAACTCGGTTGGCAACATTGCTGAGTCACCCCTTACAAGATCGGGTCTTATGATCCACAAGAATGTCTGTTCACTATTAGCGAGTCCCCAAGCGAACTCAACGAGTTGCTGGGCTGTCATAACCGTGATGCTTCCAAAATTCACGTAGACCACCGAACCGGGTTCTTTTGAATTGAGCCATTGGAGACACTCCGATTCTTCTCTCCATAGATTAGACCCAATAGCCTTTAATTTCTCATCCTGAATCCGGTTCAGCAGCAAATGTAGAGGACCAATGCTGTAAATGCAAGGCAATAGAGAGGAGAGAGCATCCAAGACATCTTTCTCAAAGGCATCAAAGGAGTTTACAATAATGGCTGTAGCTTTGTTACTTCTTCTTGATTCTCTATTGAGAAAGTTGAGCATGATGTCATCGCGATGGGTAGTTCGAACGAAACTTGGGAGATCTTGAAAACGAATATCCTTCATTCCTGGTATGCAATCAATCGGAGTGTCTAGATACCCGTTTGTCAAGTAACTCAAATCTGTTAAAAAGAACATAAGTGATTCGATACAATATCTCATCCAAAAATTTTAGAAATGAGGATCTCAATAAACAAGTATTAATGATATATACCTTCTAGAGGTGTAAGGCCTTTTTCTATGAGGAGGTAGTAGTGCATATAGGCTAAGTAGCCACAAGCACTAGGTGTCCAAAACAAAACTTCAGGGATTCCAAGTTCCTCAGCAGCATCAAGAGTGAAGCTCATGCAACCATCAGAGACTATGGAGGTGACAGGGGGGAGGCCGTCGGTGGCGTTGAGTTGGGAGAGGAGGTTGCGAAAGGGGACTAAACAAGTCTTGACGGTGGATTCACATAGGGCAGGGATGTCTTGGGTGCCATCTATGTCTGATGGTGGGAGACCATCAGGGATGGTGTGGAAGTGAAAGTCAGGTAAGCCATTTAGGGAATCAGGGCCTCTTGATTTGAGTAAGCGTTTGTGATTGTATTCAGTGTTGACGAAGGTGATATGGAAGCCTCTGTGATGGAGAAGCTTGGCCACCTGAAGCATTGGGTTTATGTGACCTTGGGCTGGGTATGGGATGCAAACCACATGAGGCTTCCTCTCAGTTACAGGACCCATCTCTCTCTCTCTCTCTCTCTCTCTCTCTCTCTCTATAAGTGGTAAGGGACTTGATCATGGCTTCCTTCCCTCTCTCCCTCGGGTTTTATATAGGGAGAAAACAAAGTTTGCCAAGGCAAAAAGTGGACTAATAATGTTGAAGAATAGCATCTTAGTTGGAATTTTTCGGTAATTAGAAGTACTAAAGAAGGTGGCATGAGATTGGTGTTTCAAAGTTAAAGTAGAAAATTCAAACTCAATATTTTTATAGTATTGTGGATCTTAGATCTAACCTTCTACCAAAAAATAAATAAAATAAAAAAAATCTTAAATCTAATAATGGCCTGAGTGGTCCAACTAGAGAGGAGAGTTTTGCCTACGAAAGAGCAGGGGCGTTTTGGCTGTGTTTAGGAGTGATCTTTCCATCTTCAACAAGTCGATAGTGATCTCAATTTGAAAGAAAGAAAGTCTCAACATGGCGATCTAACTATGGCCCGGCTGATCTCATTGGAAAAGAGAGTTTTTACTCTGAAAGAGGCAAGGGTGGTATTGTATATAAGATCATGACGGTATTTAGGAGTTATCTTTTCCTTTTCAACAAGCCGGTAGTGATCTTATTTTTGAAAGAGAGTTTGGACGTAGCGATGTATACACAGCTTCATAGTGGAATGCTACTTGGCGAAAGTGCTGAATCCATAAGTTTTAATCTTCTCCCTTGTCTTGATTCAAAATATTTTAAAAGTAAGAGGCAAAGGAAGGGTTTAAAAATAATTTATCATTTAATTCTTTTCATCAACTTTTTTATGATAAACAAATCTTTTTTTTTAATTACATATATAAAATTATTCGGATAAAATTTTCCAACAATTTGGGCATGCAACAGGAATTGCCTGTGATTCAATCCTAGCCTACCATATATGTTGAGATTGTGTCCCATCACATGGTGAACAATAAAAAAATTGAATCCCAACTAAAATGGTGGAAAAATCCCTATCACCCTAGTTTTTAGGAAAATTTTATCCTTCTTATCTTGATTGAGAAGAAATATGTCATATTAAAAGGATTAAAATAAAAATTTTGACAAAATTTTTTTCTTTATTTTAATAAAGGAGGTTGTTTACACTTGGTTTAGGGACAAAGGTGTTAATTAAGGACCATTAGTGAATCGCTGTTATTATTATTAAATGCCCTATATTTTATCTCTTTGATAATTTAATACTCACAAGAGAGAATGGGAAACCCTGGCCGGCCAACTTTAAGAAAGATGAGACAATATATAAAGGGGAACTTCCCTTTTAGATGGTTAACCTTGCTTACGCCACCATCCACGAAATAAGGACATATGCAGCGGGATAGGCGGATGATCTATGAGGTTAGTTCTTATTATATGAATTATTGTATGCTATTTTATTTGATAAATCTCTTATATTCTATTTTAGGATGTATAATTGACTAATTGTCACTAAAACTGTCAACAGTTATTTAATGTAATTTGAAGGAAAAATGTGTTCGTCTAGAAATTTGCCACTTGTGTCTAGAGATATCCATCTGCTCCTCATCAAATATGGAAATGTTTATCATTATCGATGCTTTCGTATTTGTTCTGACTAGCCCCCTATAGTGGTGCAGGGGCCATTTTTCTAATGGAGAATTATTTCTCTAATTTGAAAGTGAGTTATCATTATCTGTATTTAACTTTTTCCTTCCCCTCCCCTCTTTGAAATGATCCCCTGACCTTTCTCTATGGAAAAAAAAAAAAGAAGAATGAAATGGGTTTTGAGGGACATGGAGAGCTTTAGATTTACTATACGGAAAGGATTTGTAAAGCCACCGAGTCGATGAAGACTCCAAGTTACTGAGACCACCCAAAAGTTTCACACAGAAGAGGAATGACCTTTCATGTGGACAAGCTCTTGAGAAGATAGAGAAGGGTTAGAAGAATGACCATACTCAGAGGCGAATTGTATTTGATTTGGTAAAAACACTAAGTTGCTTGTGATTCGGACAAATTCGGATCAAATCTAATCATTTTTTTTTAAGACTAAACAAGTTTTCATGAGTCTTAATCACCTGATTTTTCTTTTTTTTTTTTTATTCAACTCGAGTGATTTGCCCACCTAGTTTTCATAGGAGACTTGAATTTGTGAACACACGGAGGTTGAGTCTTGAACAACCATTCCCGCTTCTTCTTTTTCAAGGTCCGGGTCTGAGATTCCATTTTGTTGCATAAAACTTTTCATATATGGAATGCAGATCTGGAACCTAGCAAAAGAAAGAGTAGGAATAGCTTGCCCTAGGTACATGCTCAAATGTCAAGTTTCAGCTTTGATCAAGTTTTCCACTTTTCAGATATGTTCCTAATGTAACAGTATACTATTGAATCAAATGAAAAGACATTGCTGAGAAAGTGATGGTTATTTATGGATGAAATGAAACATTTGATTCATGTAATAGGTGAAAATTTTTCCATTCGTTAACTGAAAAAGATATGTGACCATAAAAGTTATTTTAAGTGGAACAAAATTGATGGCATGACAGAGTCGTCGAAACACTTATTTTGTTGAAAATATAAGATTATGTAGAGTAGTCATAGTACAGTAGTTGAGCATGGACATTCAAGAGAAGATGAATGGTTTAATCTCATTATGAAAATTTTCCTGATTCATTCATATATGACCTTTCATCCAATGATCCACCTAACAAAAGAATAGTTGTGGGTTCAAAAAAGGGTTTCTACCAAGCATGTAGGAATCATTTTCTCATAAAATATAATTTAAAGATATATATATATATATATATTTATATATTGGTGAAATAATTTAAAGATAATTAATAGTTAGAAAGAAACTAGCACCATTCTATATTTATGTCTCTCCAATGAAATAACATATTACCTTTTACTGTAGGATGAAAGAGAAACAAAACCATGCACCCAGCAGCGAATGGAATCCCCCTCCCCCTCCCCTAGCTAGCTTTATCAAGTTGAGCTGTAATATGATTCTATCATTGGAAACTACCTCTGGTGAATTGGGTGTGTTGTGCTATGACCATGATGGTTCTCCTTTGCTGACTATATCTCAACCTGTTACTTTCTTAGATACTTTGACTAGGAAGTATTGGCGGTATTGTTAGGCCTCCAATCAATTGTTGAAATATTCTCCCACCATCAAATTATTATAGAGTCTGATAACTCAAATCTTATTTCACTCCTTTACAATTCACATGAATCCCCTATTTTCACTATTATTGGTATTTTGGAGGATATCAAATCTATGGTATCCTGTTTTACCAGTTGCTCTTTTGTTTGTATTCCTAGGAAAGTGAAGTTTGTCACACATCTCCTTGACAGGAAGGCACTATCTATGACAAATAAGACAAATTATTCCTTGGCTCTTTGAATACTGTAATGAGGATGTCTTGAACTCCACTTGTACCCATTATCAATGAAAAAAAAAAAAAAAAAAAAAAAAAAAAAAACTATGCATTCAACCAGAAAACCCAATCCCTATTTAATATTATCAAAATGTCATGGTCCCTTCCCTTTCATGCAAACAAGGGTGGATCCAAGTAATGAAGACCTCATCCACTTGCCACGCGTCAACCCTGGATACCATCTTTGTCATATTTTTATTTATTTATTTATTGTCGTATATAATAACATTTTCTTCCAACACTATAATTGTGAAAAAAAAAACTTTTTAATTACTTTATATTAATTTTTTTTAGGCACATTTACAGTTCGCCACTTGTCCAGAGTTGACACTTAAAATAATGAGATGGGTTCTTTGAAAAAACGGGGTTATACCGGGTACCGATTCATGTGCACAACGATCACGTTTCCATTGACAACTTGTGATCATGATGCTGTCACATGGCAATGCTGTCTTGGCTCCCTATGTCCATTGGGTTATAATAATTTAGGATTTTATTATTATTCCCCATTTGAACTATATTTACTCAAATTTTTGTATTTTTTATTTTTTTTCCTGATACTCATTTGCTTTTTAATTTTTAAATCTTTTTATTTTCCTACTCTTTTTAAATACCCAGATTACTTTTCCTTTTCATATATTTTAAACCAAACCACTTATAAGTTTTGTCTCATCCAACTATCAAGGATATTGACATAGCTGATGTGTCCTTAAGAATATTATTTATTTATTTATTTTATTTTGTTTCATCTAATCATCAGGGATGTTATTTATTTATTTATTATTATTATTATTATTTACTCATCCATCATCATAAATTTAGCAATCTATTTTTTTTTATCGATTTTAGATTGGTATCGGTCTCAGCCAATCTAAGGATTAAAAAAAAATTAAAAAACGTGTGATACCCGATTATAACATATGATACCGATATAGATATAGATCGGATACAAAATTTATTCTTTTTGAATTTACAATACCCTTGATGATTGGATGAGACAAAACTTATTAGTGGTTCAATTCAAATCATGTTTTGAACCAATCAATTTGATAAAAGTGTAACAGGTTACAAGTGAAAAGGAAGATTAATATGGGTATTTAAAAAGAATAGGGGAGAAAGAGATGTAAAAATAAAAAAACGGGGGAGTATCAGTAAAAAAGTAAAAGGTAGGAAAATTTTAGTAAATATAGATCAAGTGTAGGGAGTGATAGTAAATTCCCTTAATTGTTTTTACTATTTTACTCGTGGTCCATACCGATCCATTGATATGGGGAATGGTCAGAAATCCGTATCAATCTCCGCCAATATTGATAATTAGAAATTGATTCCTCGAATTGATCAGAAATCAATCAAAAATTGATATCCATTTGTTAAGAACTTATATCTATTAAGATCGGTCATATGGGGGTGGGGAGTTTGTTTGATTCCACAATGATTTCACAAGAAAATTAATGTGGATTGATATAGTCTTAGTTCTTTCACCTTATAAACTGATTTATAGAGTTATTGGGACCGAGAGGAATAAAGTAAATGTAGGAACTGCATAGGATTTGATGAGGTTGAAGTTAAAGGTACTTAATAGTAAGAAAGAAAGTGAGAGTGGTGGTTAAAAATTCAAAATTCAAGATTTTTAATGGGAAAGCATTTCTTATGGGAGAGTGCAGTTTTTTTGCATGCACGAGAGCCAATGGGAGTACAAAGATGTTATTTTTCATTTCATGGGAGGGGGCAATAGGTATTTCATTTCCCATGTGTCTGGTTGCAGGGGTCACACTCTCCCCACGAAACCTCTTTTCCAACTTCTTCATTCTTTTTTCGGGGTGCTAATATTTTCATTTTTAATTTACAATGCATCTTTCGATATTTCTTGGTATGGTGAACTTCCATTATGCACGGGACATTTGCCTCAAGCTAGGTCTGAGATTCAATTATTTATTTATTTTTTCTTTTTAAAATTTTTTACTTCTTGGCACTGGACCTTCATCCCAAAAAGCGTATGATTCTAACTTCGACTTCTCTCTTTTTTTTTTTTTTTTTCCAGGGCCATTCATATGGGATATGTAGTGGTCTTTATTGCTTTGAAAGAAAATTAAATGGAAGGCTCGGATACCCATCATTAACACACAAATTATTTTTTTCAATTATTTCACCATCATACTAATTAATAGGCAACAAATAACAAGGGAACGTGCAGCAAGATAGGCTGATCATTTCTGACATTTGTGCCTATTATAAATTGTATTTAACTATCTTTTAGGGTGCAACTTTTTGTCAAGTAATTTTATTTTTATTGCTTTTTTATATCTTTTTATTTTTTCAATAAATAATATATGGGAAAAGGCTCTTTGGGCGGAAAGTATATATTGAGCTTTTTCCTATGGATTATTATATTAATTTTTAAGAAGATAATAATTAAAAATATCAATATAAGAGGGTGTGGAATACCCTGCTTGCTATTTGCTTAGAAGACTTTACCATAAGATATTAAAGGATAATTAACAACACCACCCTTAAATGAATGCCACTATTATAAAAACACTCCATATATAATATCAAATTATATTCAGACTTTATCATAACTGGCATAACATATATCTTATATGTTGATGTCAGTGATTATATATTTTTTAAAATATCAAAATACTCTTGCCAAATGTGAAGTGACTATTATACCCATCTGATAACTTCCCATCCCTAAATCAATACCTTCATGTTCGGAGCACCGACGGTCACTCTGTGCAGAGCAGCTACAGCGGCGACGGCGAGGTGGAGGGACTCGCGGCGACCAGCAGCGACTCGGATGAATTAAATTCAAAGCATAACCAACCTCGTCATTCACACAATCCAAAACTTCTATCGAAAAACAAACCCAGATGTCCTTACTCAGCCGCTATCAATGGCTGATTACCCCGACGATTTAGACGAACTCCTCGATAGTAAGTTCAAACAAAAAACCCTCTTTTTGTTTCTTCCTCTCGACTTTGTCACCCAATCGGTTTGTTTATTGACCATTGAATGTGGTTTTTTTTTTCCAGGTGCTTTGTACGATTTTCAGAATCTCAACCTCAATTCCTTTGTTCAAAGGTATGAACTTTTCTCGCTTTTAATCTTTAATCAAAGTTCCGCAGTAATGGTCTTGGATACCTGGATTTGAATTATTGTTTCATTCGTTTAGGAGTGAAGATGGTGGAGAGAAGCCTACTTTGCGGTGGGGTTCAAGGTTTGGGTGGTGGGTTGCCTTATTTGAGAAGTAAGAAGAAAGGGAAGCAGAAGGTGTCCAAGGAATCTCATGTTTCAGAGGCGCTTGAGAAGCTGAGGGAACAGACTCAGGAGGCTGTGCGGGAGTTAGAGTCGGCAACGGCGAAGGCCGGTGGTGATGATTTGGGGAAGGATAGAATGATGGAGGATTTTGTTAAGCAATTTGAGGAGCTTTCTGGGTCTCAGGTTTGCTTGGATTCTGAATTGGGTCTACGGTTGTCTTGCTCTCAATGTTGTGCTGCTGAATTTTGCGTTTTAACTGTTCTATTCAGTCTCTTTTCTTTGGAATTCTGTTTATGTTGTGGCTCTCTCTCTCTCTCTCTCTCTCTCTCTCTCTCTCTCTCCTTTGCGTTTGATGGCTTTCTCAACTGCACGGCGAAGGTGAGTAGAGGTAGGGGTGAAAAGGACTTGGGTAAAAACACGAGTTTTAGTCAATAAGGTATAATAGTACTTTTAATTCCTCATTTAACATCGAGTCACGGGAAATGATCTGAATGTAATTTGATATTAAAGGAGGTGTCTTATGATGATGATGACATTCTCTTGGGGAGTAACAAGTTAAGGACAAGGGCAAACCCCACAACACAAGCAACCTTACAGATAAGGCTAGAGTGATTGCTCTACAAACCACAACAAAGTACAAGACAATCAAACTAGCAAGAGTAGAGGGAGAGCTAGGGGGAATTGCATATGGATATCACAAGATGAAGTGATATGCCAGTTTCTTGGAGAACCAGGACAAGAGGAAAGAATGAAAGGGATTGCCCCTTTGTCTTATTTTCAAAATTATTTAATGTAAAAAAAAAATTAAATAATTTGAGAAAGACTTGTCATTTTGTCATTATTGAAAATTATTTATTTTCAAAAAGGCTTGTGAAATGATAAGATTTACTTTTAGTGGAAGGAAAAAAAACCTATAAATAAAAGCAAAATGGTGATATTATAATCTTATTTTTACCAATCTTAGTTACGGCAAGATTTTCCCATTATTTAATGTATTAAGAAAATATTTTAACTTATTATGGGTGACGCACCCATATTTCTTTTTATCTTATTGATAGGCATGAGAAGCTCTCCAAACTAGCAGATTGTCAAAATGCCATGGATTGACAACCACCTCCACAGAAAAAAAAATAAAATAAATAAAAATAAAAAATCTTCAATCCAAATGTAGAGAAATGTCCTGAAATCATCAAGAGTTCTCTGGTAGAAAAGCCTTGGTAAGAATTGTTTAGAATAGTTGTTAAAGTTGTGGTGTAATTCTGGACGAAATTTAGCTGTTGCCCAGGTTGCAACCCCTATGGCAGCCAAAGAAATGGAATCTAAAAGGGTATTTTGGAAAATACAACAACCTATGAGGGTATTTGTGAACCTAGGGAAAAGTGAATTATTCCATTTCTTTGGCTGCCAGCAAGGGGTTGTAGCTACTTGGCTGCAACCCGGGTAGTAGCCAAATTTTTTCCGTTGATTCTATGCTTATCGTGTGATCTAAAGTTTGAGATTTTTTTTTAATCTTCCCCCGATGGAAGAATAATATTTAGGCTTTGGTAGATATTTTTTATATGGAAGAAAAGATTGTCTAAGAGTTAAGGCAGCAATGTGCACTCTATTGATGCTTACACTTGCGTTCCCATTGGTCTCCATGCTGGTGGAGGGACCAACTCCCAGAGATAGAACACTTCCCCTTTTTATATTTACATCTTGGTTGTAGATGATTCTTGTTTCAATTATTTTTATATTTTTGGGTTTGTATTCCCTTAGCTTTCGTGCACTTATAGTCTCTTTAACCATCAAATTGCTTTTCTTTTTGTACTTTTTAAGACCTAAATGTAATTAGAAAGGCATATTGTAGCATTTTCTATTAAAAAATAGGTAACGATCGCATTAGGCTCCAAATTAATTTGACATGTGATCAATACAAGATACCTAATTTTGAACGATTAGGATTTTTTTCAATTTGCAAGCTACATTACAAACCGGGACTATGAACCACACTCTCCATTAGTCCATAACATTTTCTCATATTATATATAGGATAAAGATGATCTGGCCAACACGAAAATCTACCATGTGGCATATCAAATAGGGCACAAATTTTGTGGAGAGATTCGAGTTTTTTCTCAATCAGAAAAGACCAAACAACAAAACAAGGTTTGAAGGTCTTCCAAAGGGTTCGCACCAAATTTTATGGAGAGATTTAAGTTTTAGCCCAATCAAAATTGACCAAATAACAAAATAAGGTCTAAAGGACTTATGAAGCATGCGCACCAAGACAGATTTAGGAACGCGTTTCAAGGTATCGATATCCTATCATCCGATACATATTGATATTGCTGGTACCTGATGCAATAGATGGTATCAATCCGTACTGAGGCAAAATAGTCCAAAATTTGAGGGCAAAACCATTTTTTCACGAAAAAAACACATTAGGGCCAAATTGGCAAGGGGGAAGGTACAATATCAAGAAGGTTCTCCGAAAAGGAGGACTTCCACACACCCAAATAAGGGTAACACACGGCCCACTTACAGATAGCATAGACACAAACATTGTCATTTCTTCGAACAAAAGAGAAAGAGATTAGAAAAGGACCCTAACTTTCTAATTAAGGCAAGAACATCAACCATCTCATCATACATATGATAAGAGAATTACCTGTCCATCTCCTCTAAACGGCTGTCCCTAATTAAAAGCCTCAAAATACGCTACATCTTTGGCTTGTCTTTCAATTTTAGATGTGGATGTGGATGTCCTTCATTTTCACAATCTTCTCCTCCACCTCTTCTTCTTGTTCTTCATTCTTTCCTAATTATCTCTGTATCTCTATAACCAACCCAATCTCCCTGTCCCCTCTCTTTCCCCCTCCTCTCTCCTCTCCTTCATGGGAGAACATCAGACACGTTCCCCATTAGATTCCCACAGCATCCTTGGTGTCCCTAAAGGTTCCTCCATTAAAGATGTCTGCAAGGCCTACAAATCCCTTGTCACAAGATGGTATCCTGATAAGAATTGTGCTTCTAGCAAAACTGATGAAGAAGATGCCAAGTTAAAAGTCCTTAATGAAGCTTACTTTGAGGTAAACTCACATCCATTACATGTTGGTCATAGATTTGAAACTTGAAAACAGCCTCTCCGCATGCGTACATATGACCCTCACAGACCTGTAGTAGTAGGAGCCTCATGCACTGGATTGTTTTTTTATGTGAAATGCACTTGTCAAGTGCATCCATGTTAATTGAATCTATGTCAATGTCATTATCTTCATGTCTGCATCTCTTCTCAGGCCCTTCACAAGAAACAAGAGGAAGCTAATAATGGGGGAGGAGGGGATAATCTCTTCTACCAGAATCGGAGGAGCGTCGACGATCAGTTCTACACGCCGTCATTCCTCTCTAGGAATACAACCCGAAGATGTCAAACTCCATCGCCGGTTTCTAGCCCACTCACAAGAAGCTTGAGCAGAAACACCACCCCTAGCAGCAGCCCTACTGAGCCATTGTTCTCGAGAAGCACGAGCCGAAAGAGCACCAGCACTGCCAGTCCAATGTCCAGCCCTAATGAAGCACCACCTCTCTCGAGAAGCACAAGCACAAGCACAAGCACAACCACAAACAGAAGGAATACCAACTCCATCCCCATCACCCCTAAGGAGCCACCACTCTTGAGAAACTTGAGCAGAAGGAGCAGCACCACACCTATCATGTTTTCCTTCTCAAATACAAGGACTAAGCCCCCACCAATTGAGAAGCAGCTAGGCTGCACCCTTGAGGAGTTGTTGAATGGATGCACCAAGAAGATCAAGGTCACAAGAGATGTCATTACCAATACTGGGTTAGTAATTTTTTTCTCCCTATAGTCCATGAACCTTTGAGAACTCAATAATGGATGAAAGAATGCAAAACATATGATTCTGGATGACTTTGGTAGTAATGTGATGGTTGGCTCCTAGAGAGACCTACAAAAAAGAGGGGCCTGGGTTGGGACTCTCTAATGCTAAAGTCAGTTTTCACATAACAATATTAAATTGGGAGCCATGAAGAGCAAGATAGAGTTTGGTCTCTTTTTGTTTTTCTTTCCATTTTTATAGGATAAGTAGCATGAAACCCTAATCCCAATAAGGGGATGAAATCTTCTCTGCTTTATAGTTGGTTTGTTTTTATTTTTTTGAAGGTCACGTGTCCCACGCCTATTGGTGAGGTGTTTTTTTGGTGTATCGCTCAGGATTATTAGTTTATCTTGGGAAGATATTCATGGCCATTCTCTGTTGCAGATTGATTGTTCAAGAAGAAGAGCTGCTGAGGATAAAAGTTAAACCTGGATGGAAGAAGGGAACAAAGATTACATTTGAAGGAATGGGAGATGAAAAACCAGGATTTTTACCAGCCGACATCATCTTCTTGATTGCAGAGAAACGTCACCCAATATTCAAGAGAGAAGATAGTGACTTGATCTTATCAATAGAGCTTCCATTAGTAAAGGCCCTCACTGGTTGCACCCTCTCAATTCCTCTCTTGGGTGGGGAGAAGATGGGTTTGTTACTGGATGAGATTGTGTACCCTGGTTACCAAAAGATAATCCCAGGCAAAGGGATGCCTAATCCAAGAGAGCAAGGAAAGAGAGGAGATCTGCGAGTCAAATTCCGCATTAATTTCCCAACACAGTTGAGCGATGAACAACGCTCTGATGTTGTTGATGTTCTTCAAGATTGTGATTAAAAATCAAAGTTGTTTTACCTTAATGTTTCTTTTTCAAATTTTCTCTTTGGCATTCACATTCACTGCCAATACTCAAAATCTTGTACTAGTGTATCATATAAAATAGAAGCTTAATATAGTCATCCATATGGTTTAAACAGAGCATTTCCAATGACCCCTGTATTATGGCCCAATTGCTTTACACCCCACAAGTCTGTTATGGTCCCATATCAACTTATGGGGCTGATCCCGTATCAGTTCATTACGTCCAACCCATGTTCCGGTGGTCATAATAAAACCCCCAACTAGCCTGCACCCCAAGTGCCTTGCGCACCAGTAACGTAGCTTGTTGCTGCTGGCTTTGGGGCAGCCCGCAGCAGCAGACCGTGGCTTACGGCAACAGGTCCTTTTGGTGTTTTTCGGTCGTTCAACTAAGGAAGTTTTGGAGCCAGCAGTTTTTTTTTTCGTTTAGCTGCGATTTGAAGGGTTTGAATGGGCTTTGAGAATCCCTGAAACCATGTCTCCCGGCATTGGGTTCATCGGAGCCTTACCATTTTTCACCGGAGGGCTAGCAGTCTTCACTGGTGGCTGGAGTGACCGGCGGCAGCCTGTGTCTAACTATAGAGCGGTGGCGACGGCAGTGAACTGCTTAAATTTTCTTCCATTAACATAGAAAGGGGATGGGGATAATTTCTCTTTTTGTCGAAAAAAATCCAGTGTTAGGAGGTTGAATAACTCACAAGGACAAAATGCTCTTTTCATTCAACCACTGTCAGCAAACAAAACTATAATACGAGGGGTGTCTAAGTAATTTTTTATTTTCTCAAAATAGAAAAAATAACCAACAGCAATAGCTTCCATTTCCCAAGAGATGTCTAGGCTTCTAGGATCAAGGCCATTCTAGCCAATAACTTGGCCTATGCAATTGCAGCCTGACCTGGATATGATACCATATTCAGGCCCTACGAAAGCCCTGGAAATAACCAAATGGAACACCAGATATGTTTTCTTCACAAGCACTCGTACCATCCTCCGTTTCAACATACAAATTCCGCTCCCCCCCCCCCCCCCCAACCCCCATCCCACCCCTGCCCCCCTGTGCAACCTTCAGAACATTTAAGAGTTTCAATTGCAGGCCAACCAACTATATAATCCATTCCCCTGGTTGACCACCAAGAGTATCTGCCTGGGTTGCAGATCAGTTAACCTTTCCTAACTCAACTGGGTATAACTTTTTAGATACCAGTTTCCCCCAACACTCTTTGGGAGGTTGGTGGAGAGGATAGGAAATCCCCAGTGGTTAGAATTCAGTGTGAAGACAGGTTTATGGTATGAGCAAACATATCAAGCAGGCGTGAGACGTGAAAACAAACTAGTAGCCCAAAAATCCACCATAGTAAAATGTAACATCTGGCTGGACAAAAATAGAAGAAAAGAGAATAGGAGAGGAGGCGACATTTGATTGAGAATCCCACAAAAAACGCAGACCATTTTTCCCACAATGAACACCAAGAAAAAACTAATCACCAACATCAAACATTTTGCAATCAATAGACACCATTATTCATTTATCTTGGAATAAATTAACATAACTTACAATCGATTTGGAAAAAACTACTTGAGCAATACAGAAAAAATGAAGCGAAGTTACATAAATACTGACAGTTAACTATGATCAATCAACCCCTAACCAATCGAATCAAAGCACAAATTACACCAAACATATCACCCTCGAGCATAGCCTTGACCAATCTTTGTTTTCCAGGGGTGTATGGAGGGTATCTTGCTGGTGCATCGCCACCAAAACTTCGGTGCAGAACTGCCTTCTTGTGGCTAAAAGCTTCAAATGAGAACTTTCCGTGGTAAGAACCGGTACCACTTTCTCCGACTCCTCCAAAAGGTAAAGAGGGATTTGCAAGCTGCACCATCAGAATCAAAATACATTAAAGGATTCCCATACCTACTCAAAATACATGTAAACATGCATGTTGTTTGAAAGCTAAATTATTGAAATGCCTTCGAAACAGCTTGTCCAAAACATGTGTATGGGTAAAGGTGAGGGATAAGACAAATGATACTCACAGTTGAATACAAGGAAAAAAATAATACAAAAATCTATACTAATTCATGGAAAATGATTCAAGGAAAAATATATTGCATCATAGGCTCATAGCGGTTGGCATCATAAATGTTAATTAATCAGATCATCATTCCCATGTCCAAACTGCAATTATTTTGGCATACCACTGGTGTTTTGAAATCCCATATATGTATAAATGTTATTATGAATATAATGTTCTATGTGCAGTTCTAGTATACTCACATGGAGAATTGTGTCATTGATGAGCATCCCTCCTGCAGAGATTTTTCCCACAAACTCTTCCTCGAGCTTTTTATCATTGCTGAAGAGATATGCAGCAAGAGGCTTTGATTTCGAGTTAATTACATCAAAGCTATTTTCCAACTTGTCAACCTTTTCCAGAACAGATTAGAAAGAAAAAAAATCATTGTTGTTATCTAGTGCTTAATATATATGACGTACAAATGATAACAGTTTTATCTTATCATCTTTCTAGATAAATGGAATAAATATTATGAATTAGAGAGAGTACCGTGATAATGGGAAGTAACGGCCCGAAAATTTCTTCATTCATGATCTTAGAGTCTTGCGGAGCATCCAATAACATGGTGGGTGCGATATATCTGCAAGCCGTAAAAAGAAGTATTGATGGTCATAATTGTTTGTCCCCTACATTAGCTAGCAAACCCAGAAGGGTAAGGATGATAACAGTGGTAATAACAACACCGATAACTAATATTGGTGACAGCGAACTCACAATCGTTTCTCATCCCGTTGACCTCCGTGGATTATCTTACTGGATACCTTATCCTCATCCAAGAGATTTGACAAGCGTGCAAAATGGTTGGAATTCACAATGCGGGACATATCTTTTGACTGCAGTGGATCCTTCCCAAAAAAATTCTCCAATGTATCCTTTAGAGCATCAATCTGACGAAAAAAGAAACAACATCAATGGAAGAATCCTGGAGAGAGACATTATTCGCACAATTGACAACACAGAAAGCGCAAGAATTTCTACCAATGTAGGAGCAAAAGTTTTTGTGGTTATAATGTAATCTGGAGACACGCATGTTTGTCCACTATTGCTTCCCCACTTTCCTGCAACTATCCTTCTAGCCGCAACCTTCAAATCTCATGGCGAATTCAAAATCAGCATAGCAAAAATCACAGTGACCATAGTTAGCAGTAAAATGAAATGACTGGCCTATTGGCAATATACCACGAGTAGTATAGTTAAAGGCAAGTATTATACCTTCAAGTTGATGTTTGAATCAACAACTAATGGACATTTTCCTCCAAGCTCCAAAACCACAGGTGTGAGGTTCTTTGCAGCAGCAGCCATAATAACACGTGCCACTTTTCCATTACCTGCTTATTTGATGATTTGTTACTTGATCATGATAATGCCCAGGCAAAAAACAAACCAACTATAATAAACCCAACATCCAACCAACTACTTGACATGATTAGTAAAAGCATCCTAGCATTGTTATTTTATTTTTAGATATTTTTCTTAGCAGATTAGAGTAGTTAGAAGAACATGGTGCAGTCGAAAATGACCCAGAGAGAAGTGAGAAAAGATAGAGATGGCTACAAATTAACAAGAAATGTGAGTCTAAATAGAGTTGAATAAGAAACAGGATTCATGTAGCCCAGCCCATTTAGTTGGAAGGCTCAGTTGGGATTTATTAGTCTGATAGAATGAGTCTGTGACTGTATCAATTCTCACAATGGCCACATCTTGCTCCTTATTTCTTTGGTGGCATTACTATAATAAGGCCCTGTTCAATAACACTCCTGATTCTTGATTCCACTGGTAATAAAGTGGGAATGGAATTCGGTTTGAGTAAAACTTGTGCACCTCTGTGCACAGTTGATGGGATGCATTATGATGAAACAGCTTATGAAGCTGCAGTTCAGATCATATTCAATGTATTGCTTATTGAATCTCATCAGTCAGCAGCTTTGAAGTGGTTGACTGTTTGCTTGCTTCCCTTTCTTTGCATCTTCCTTGGCAATAACTAATTCCATTTGGAGGGTGAAAATTAAATTCAAAGCTTTTGATCCTTGCAACAGGTGGACCTTGTAGCTTTTATTTCCTCATCTCTTCCCCAACAGTTAAGGTAGTTTACCACTGATTTATTTTTTCCCATACTGTTTTTCTTTCTCCTATTTATTTGTCTGGGTAATAGAGAGGGAGCAGGGAAATGATAATCCCCCCTGTATTAATATGTATTCACAACTGCATATAAGCTGGCTGATGGATAGTGAGGATGATGGCAATGATTAATGGCAATTTGGTAAATATTGGGAAGGTGTAAAATTGGAGAAAGGTATTTATTTTATACAATGGCATTTTTGTAATAATTAGGTGTAGAAAAATAATTGATTCTGTCAGGTGCATACCAAAATCTGATTCTCATATATTTCTGTTACAGGATCGATACCAGAACACTGTTACCAAATCCTACTCCCAAAAATCATGGAGTCAGGAAAAATCAATTCCACCTGGAATCAGTGGGATGGTTATCAAACAGGGCCTAAGACGCATGCCGTTGTGCACCTCTGCGTGCTTATGGACCTTTTGGGGTTTTGCCGCTATATTTGAAACAAACAAAATATGAGCTTTGTTCACTGGACCATTTTATCCCTAGGGGCCCACTTAGGTTGAGAAAATATGCCCACTGTTTTGCAAGTTGGTTACGCTACTAGAAAGAATAGTCTTTGTTATTTTGTGTAATAGTTACAAGCTATAACACTAAGGCTTTGTTAATTTTCGATAATGATTATGTATTTGTTGCTGAATGGGCCATTGCTTACTGCTAAGAGCAATGTACAGATTTTTGTTTAGTTGCATATCACTTATGTTGGTGCATTCCTCTCATGCACTAGGAAGCTTTGGCACCTTCCACTGTGCCTCTTCCATTAATTACTCTACTTACACCTATACTAGACTCCTACAAAGCTTAAATTTTCTAATTGTATGGCTTTATAAAACAAATTTCTCCTTTCCATAATTTAACCAAATAAGATGAACAATCATACCAAGGAATAAATAGGAGAACCAAATATTTACAGTATTTATTTGAATATAACTATGGTCATTTTATGTTGAATATGATTTTCAACCAGCAAAGCTTGAAGGTTCTATGGATATAAGTTTGACTTTCTGCTCCCTGAAATGATATTTAGTCCAGGGAAATCAAAATGGAAATACCAAACCACCATGTAATTTTTCCATCTGTAGCCATTTTATATGAAAGGATATCCTAAAGAAGTAAAAGTTAGTGAATGGATACAAACCTGTATAGAATATTTTATCCCACTTCTGCTCCAGCAAGGCAGTTGTTTCATCAACAGCACCCTCAACAACTCTAATGGCCGATCTGTCTACATACTCTTCCACGTACTTCGCGAAAAATGAGGATGTTGCTGGAGCAACTTCTGATGGTTTTAAGACCACAGCATTGCCAGCCGCAATAGCACCTATGACTGGATCAATAGATAACACTGGAAGGGAAAATAAATAAAATTTCGTCAGATAAAAGGACAACATGATTTTAGAAGCATATTATACTTCAAAAGGACTATTTGTTCGCAAAAACAAGGAAGCCTTCCATCAAACAAAATACTACAGGAACAAAAAAAAGAAAAAAATGTGGGACAGTCTTCATATATTCAAATAGAACATTAAATCGGAAACAATGGGTGTAAATCTTTGTATTCAGGAAAAAAAAGAAAAAAGAAAAAAAGAATACACTGTCTCATACTTTTCACCATGACTCATGGATCAGTCAATTTTACACTTAAGTTTTAATGGAAGAGAACAAGGAAACTGTTAAGGGGGGAAAAGAAACCTTGGATGCACTCTATTGGCCATGCACATGTGTCCTAAAAGTTGGCATCAAGAGGACCAAACGTGTGTACTATTGACAAAAGGTAGAAGTGGCTAAAGCGTGAGGAGAAAACAGCAGGTTTGAGCCCAAGGTCGTCATCTTATCCAGCCCCTTAAAACATCCACCATGTATTGAAATGCATTCTTCTACTTCAACCAGGGTCATTCATAAGGCCACTACACTTGGGCTGACTTTACACTTGTCTTGGAATGCAAGGAGAGGGAATGGGCATAATTTTTACGAGGTGAAGAAAAATTCACTTAAAGTGCTAGATGCCAGATTAACTCAATCATTATTTCATCTGTATCCTTCTCAAGGAGTGTAAGGGGAACCACAACATTTTCTTCAACAATTGAGATGCATTTAGCCCTTTAGTTAATTCAAATACTGTCCAATATTCAATAATCAATTTAAAAGAAATTAAAGCTTTAAAAGAAAGGTCACTAATCCAAATGTAAAAATAAAAAGAGGTGGGGGGGCGGGGAGAAAATCATCGAAAACTTGGAAGGTGAAAGTAAGAGCTAATGCATCATAGAATCTTTTCAGGTTAAAGAACAAGATTGCCACTTAACTTTCTAGTCCAACAAGGAGGGAAACATGGGCAAAAAATTATAGTCATATTCAATGTACTATCAAGAGTTCTATTTTCATGATTCAATATAGAATTATAATTTTGCTTGTTTTACTGTAAAAGAAGTGCATGAATAGATGACAATGTACTACTTTTTTCAGGCAAAAATGATGTAATAAAAAGAACAAAATGCAGCTATAAGCAAGGGATGATCATATCTAGGAGTGTACTTCCATCTCAATATATTGAAATTTGAAGAAGAAATATATTGGATGAGTTGAATACAATGTAATCATTGATGTAAGAAACCAGATAGAAACATACAGAGAGGATAGTTCCAAGGTGAAATAACCAATACGACGCCAAGTGGTTCTGACACAATTTCTGCAGATGATGGGAAGGTTAAAATTGAACTCTTGACCTGCACAAATGTCAAAACATTTCACTTGATGGTTACCTTTTACAACAAAATAGCATGGCTGATAATTGTTTCCCAAGAAAGAATGGTCCAATAAAATACCTTTTCTGGCTTCATCCATTGTTTTAAGTCCTTAAGCGCATGAGTACATGCAGACTTTATCATTGAAATCTGCGTAGCAAGTGACATGAGTCAAATAAAGAGAATAGAATAGAATAGACGAGTAAATAAGAAAAACACAAAAGTAGTATATCAATTCCAGAACCTCTTGTCCCCCCCCCCCCTCTCTTTTTTCTTCCCCCAGAGGGCAGATCTATATATTGATTCTGAAAATTGGCCAGAAGATCACCTAAACATGCATGCTAGTTAGTTACTAGACAATACCATTCTGAGAAGATGTCAAGATAGCATAGCTTTCTTGATTGCCTATGCATTTACACAATTGAGCAATATATTTTGATAACTAACAACATAATAAAGTTTTCTACACATCCTTCAGTTTTTATACGTGACATCACAGACTTGGGTCCTCCTCTGCGAAGCAGAGGGTAAGGCTGTGTACATTTGACCCTCCCAGACCTTGCAATAGCAGGAGCCTCGTGTGCTATGCTGCTTTTTTTTTTTTTCTTTTAACCACAGACCTGGGTCAAAATCTAGATTTTATGAGAAAAAATTTCAGGGATATACTGCAAAACCTGGTTCAAAATGCCTATTATTTTCAACAGACAGCATTTGGAGCACTCAAAACATAGAGATCTATCCCAGTGTTGACTGGATAAAACTAATTATTCTGCCAGCAGGCAATCAAAATGCCATAAGCTGTTCCATTCCTTATCAAGTCCTGAAAATCCTCAACACAACTAGTTATGTTTCCCTAAACAGCTACTGCTTTCATCCAGGAATTACAGCATCTTTCATCAACATAATGGCACCTGGGTCAAAATCTAGATTTTATAAGAAAAAATGTCAGGGATATACTGCAAAACCTGGTTCAAAATGCCTATTATTTTCAACAGACAGCATTTGGAGCACTCAAAACATAGAGATCTATCCCAGTGTTGACTGGATAAAACTAATTAATCTGCAAGCAGGCAATCAAAATGCCATAAGCTGTTCCATTCCTTATCAAGTCCTGAAAATCCTCAACACAACTAGTTATGTTTCCCTAAACGGCTACTGCTTTCATCCAGGAATTACAGCATCTTTCATCAACATAATGGCACCCCACAGTAATCTATCCGCTGTAACAATAAATCATGCAACCAGTGGCAGTAAAAATAGATAAATTCATTCATTTAAACAGCAACAATCCTCTAATAATATTTTCGGCAAAGCATTCCTGCATCAATTATTTCTCATGTTAAAGATAGATTTTCGCAATTACAGCACATAAATGTGCATATCTGTTACTTTAATGAAAATAATTGCAAAAATTTGTAGCATTCAAAAGATTTTAATATATAAATAAATCAAAATAAAAACCATCCACATCTGAATCATTTGAACCTTCTCCAACCTAATAGAATATCATCTTGATTTCCCACCTAAAACCCCCTTCACTTTTCACTTTATAGCAGCAATTTCTTCGCTAAACTTCAATAAGTAGGTCGCAATCATGTGTTCTAGCAATTATTTTTATGCAAAATAAGACAAAAAAAAAAAAAAAAAAAAAATCTACACATTTATAACCAGAGCAATCTCTCCTACCCAGCAACATTAGGGGAAAAAAATTATTTCAAATGAATACTCTGTCATGACGTTGACTTAATTACCCTTCACCACAATCATTTTATAAAAGTACCAATTAGAATCAAATTGCAAAAGATCGAAACAGAAACACAGCCATGTTCTTGTATGAACCATGGATCTTGAAAACATAGAAGAGACAGAGAGAATCTAGAAAGGACCTCGGTAACATGAGCCTCAGTTTCCGGCTTCGAAAGATCCTTATAGAGAGCTTCAACGAGTTCATTTTCCTTTTCGGAAACTAACTTCGCGATACCCTTCAACTGCGCTACTCTCCATTCATAGCTTTTCGTCTTACCGGAAGCGAAGGTTTTTCTAAGCTCTTTCACAAGCGAAGCAGCGGCGTCGTTATCGAATCTCCCCTTCTTGTGCTCTTTCTCCCCGGCCATGATCAGAGATAGAGAGAGAAAAGAAGGAAGATAAGAATGGAAGAAGGAGATGACTTCAGAGAGAGGACGAGAGAAAAGCAGCCAACCGTGATAGAATTTGTCCCAAGTTACAAACTGACAGGTTGTTTATATAAAGTTTTCTTCTGCAATTGCCACATATTTAGCGCCATAGTTTAGTAGTTTATTTAAAACAGGAAAGCGGTTTGTTTCCCACACTGGCGTTTTAGAAAACCACACCAATGAGAGCGGCCGAAGACGCATCAGTCCAATGAGGGAGGTGCCGATTGCTGACCCTTCGTATGAGAAATTTTGTCAATGGGAACATAATCACGGCGTTGAAGGGAAGTTTTTTTCTTTCCCTTTGAAGATGGAAGTTACCTACGACAGCAGAGTGAAAAAATTGAACCCATATTTTGGTTGTGGGGCCATAGTTCATTATGTGAGCGGGTGTGAAAAAGAATCTTCTATCTCGATTTTGTAAAAATATTTTGTTCCATTATAGAGTTGAGGTTTTTTCACGACTTCATAATGAGATATCACAACAATGAGAGGGTGGGAGATGAACTTGTTCGATCTGAGGGCTCAATTTTGTCAATGAAAGAGTGTTCCCGTGTGGGAGCTAATCTAATGGTTTGTTGGGCAAATAAGTATCATGATACTTTGATAAAACTATTAAATTTGAACTCAAGCATAAATGGCAATGTGGCAAAGATTCATTATATAGATAGAGGTTTTCTTATGGGAGAGTAGTGGGGCTCTTGTGTTTGCATAAGAGCCAAGTATAAAAATCATTTACAATGAAGTAGTGAGCGGCAATGAGGATCCAATAGTTATGGTGTATCCCAAGACTCTCCCAGTCGATAGATTCTCACTGTTACTTATCGCAAAAATTTAAACTTCAAGAGCCAATGGGATTGTACAAGAAAACATCAACATAGATTTTATTTTTTATTTCATTAGGGACATGCTGATCATTTCACGGTTCCCATGTGACTACATAAGGCCACACTCTGGAAAAAAATCGTTTACAATTCGGATCTAATATAATTCCGTGAAATACCACCTTCAGGAGGTGACACGTGTATTGATACCAATGTAATGGTCCAGATCTGATTTAAATGATTCTTCACTGATTTAAGGTTTTATTAGTTATACCAAATCTGAACCATTACATTGGTATCAATACACGTGTCACCCTCTCAAGGTAATATTTCATGAAATTGTACTAGATTAGAATTACAGACGATTTTAACCCCCACACTCCACCAAGAAACCAAATTTTCCTTTCCTGAAAATAGTAAGGGAGATGGTTAACAAAGTTTTCGGAAACATTGTCATGTGATCAATCTAGGTTAGATCTTTTCTATTCATAGGTAGCATTTGCTAAATCAAAAGGGTTGGAACTTTTCTATTCATAGGTAGGATTTGCCAAATCACAAGGGTTGGGTTTTTAATGATTTACTTGGCACATGGCTTTCATCTAACGGTTTTAGGTTTCTTTCATTATTTTTATTTATTTATAAAGTAGGAATCAGATAGCCAAGAAATAGATACAGACTATGATGTCTGATACGCAAAGGACATTACTGACACCCAAAGGACATTACCCTCCAAAGCCAAGGGATAGGGAACCCCACACCAAAATATGGGAGATGATTCCCACTTTGAGTTCATATGCCATTTTAGGACAAACTTACTTTTCGTATGTCACGCAAAGCAAATTCGCTTGTCTTGATCAATTCTCAATCTTGATCTTTTTATCTTGATACAGCCAAGGGATAGGGAACCCCACACCAAAATATGGGAGATGATTCCCACTTTAAGTTGATATGCCATTTTAGGACAAACTTACTTTTTTTATATGTCACGCAAAGCAAATTCTCTTGCTTTGATCAATTCTCATTCTTTGACCTTTCTGATCTCGATACATTAATACTGTTTAAAGGATGAAAATATAATAAAAAAAAAATTAAAAGTAGAGGTAAATCTGTCAAATACAATCTTGATCAATATTGAAAGAGTAACAGTTTTGATCGATCCCCAAGTGTTTTTTGTAGGGGAACATGGCTCTTTTATGCATACAAAACATTAGGATGCGGGATGAACATCAATTGGAATGTTATTTTGCATTTCATGAGGTTTTGGGATTGTTATTTCACCCTTATTTCTTTCTTTAATTGGGGAAATGAACACTCCTTAGTTGTGTAGCGTCTACACTAACATGGGGTCAATGAGAAGACATACATGGGCATCCATAGGGGTGGGCCTTGCATGGGAAAAAATAATTATCCATTATTAAATAACTATTTAGCTAAGTTTTGACCAAATACAAGAGTTCATTTGGATTGAATTTTTAATCATAAGTAGTACTTGAAGCTAAACTTTCAAAATTAAATATGTTGCTACTCCCTTAATTAGCCATTAGAATAAATAAGACCCTTCCAACAAAAAAAAAAAAAAAAAGAATAAATAAGACCCGTCAAGAACCCTAATCATCCTAAACTATGAGCTGGACAATTATAATATTTATCCTAGGTTTGGTTTACTAAAGACTAATAGTATCTTAGAAAATCTGAAATCTATGGCTTATGAAGCATCATCTGGTAGGAAGCCAATATTTAGGACAAACATCATGGCATGTAATATAAATTATGCTATCTAATGTGTTTTATCCTTTGTTTTGACTAAAAAAAAAAACAGGGTAAACAAGGGACCCAAGAGGGGCAAACAAGGGGATCATAGGACAACACTTATTGCAATACTAACCCTTAAAATTATTAAAAAAAAAAAAATACTAGTATTACATTTCAATAATTTTGGATTAATAGAGTCGAATCAATATCTTTTTTAGACTTACGCTAACACCCTACTACCTAGCCGCTTGCCACTAAAATAGAAGTACATCCCAAAGTTTAAAGAATTACAATTTATACAGTATTCATTATGTTGACATTTTAATTAGAAGACTATGACCAATAATAATAAAAAAAAAATTATTGTTGAATTGTCCTTTTCACTTCGTAAGAAAGATAAATTTGTGTCAATTTTCATGATTAACTATTTCAAAGTATAGGTAGTTAGATGAGTCCAAAGACCGAAGTATGCAATAGAGTGGAAGATTCAATTCTAATATCTGTTCAAAGAAGTGGGGAAGCCTCTAGGTATGAAGTATATTTAATTATTAAATAAAAATCACCATATTTTTCCACTCTTTCTTTCAAAATCCCACGAAAATAGTTTGTGGAAATTTCCCTGTTCGGCGAGTGAAGCGGTCATTTTCCAAGCATTCAAACATGCTTAAAGTGACTCGGTGTTCGAAGATCCAGACAAGTCGAACCCAATTCAAGGTTTAAGAATATTGAAACAGTCCAAAATCTTCAACACTCGACTCAGTTGATTTGTGTTTCATCTATGGGATTTTCTTATTGATAGATTTATATTTTTATTTTTTTGTCCATTGTTTTATTTTTAAAACTTATTTAATGTAAGAATAAAAAAATGGTTGGTAAAAAATTTTAATTATATTTATTGTACTTCATATATGAAATGATGGATTTACCCTTATTGAAAATATTATATTAAATAATATTAAGTATAAAATAAGGCGTATTTAAATGAATGTGTCAACCATCAAGTTTTTTTTGCTAATGGCAAGTTGTTAATACATCAATAAAGGTATCATTTAGACACTACCTTCATCTATATAATACTATTGTTTACTAAAAAAGAGAAAAACCTATATAATACTATTTAATAATTTTATGGTGCAGTAGTAGTTGTTTCACATCATATGAATCTAGATTATTGAAGCCTATCATTTGGAATTTTCATATGAAATAACCGCCCCTCTCCCTTGAATGTGAAAATCCATCCCTATTGATGCTTCTATACAAGTTGTGACTGGCCTCGTATTGATGCAGTGACCACGCTTCCAGGCAAAGAACCCTCTCCTAAAAAGAAA
The DNA here is from genome assembly GCF_013358625.1 of Macadamia integrifolia. NCBI lineage: Eukaryota > Viridiplantae > Streptophyta > Magnoliopsida > Proteales > Proteaceae > Macadamia > Macadamia integrifolia. The sequence continues at coordinate 15,096,448 of NC_056566.1, forward strand.
TATTGATTAGGAAAAAATATCAATGTATTATTATTATTTTAAGAAAAAGATCCCTACTACGACAATGTGTGGATGTTTTGCCACACGCTCTCTTGCATTTTGACCAAGTGGATTCTGTAGTGACATACTTTCTCTCCTTTGAGATTGATTTAGAGTAAGAGGTACTCCTAGACTCTTGGCATAGGAAACCACCATTTTACTCTAATTTACTTTCAAAAGGAAAAGGCTGGGCACGCCACTATAGGGTGCCCAATATACATCATCCTCTCTCTTCTCCATGGTTTCAAGTATTGGTATCATATAAGCCATAATGTATCGTTATCGCCTGAGTCTGATTCTTGATCTTTGATCGATTCAGATCGATTACCCATATAGTTTTAGAGACAAACACAGTGAAAAATGGTACCTTTTAAAAAAGCAAGGGCAAAACCAGCCCATACTCGCTGATCCAATCTGATCCGAATCAGTATCGGTATCAGTATCACTGTCCCTGTCCCCTAAATCCATGCTCCTCCTACTTTGGAAAAGACCCATTGCCTTCCTACATCTAGCCCTATGATTGATATAAACAACTTATCAGAAGCTAGGGGCATACCCAACACTTGACATAGTATGCGCTTGTTTTAGTTGAATAGTCTCTTTTTCATCGCTTAGTGTATTTATTTTAAAATAAATAAACAAATACATAACACACATAACGGGTCAATCGGGGCTGGACTTTAAGGAGGTGGGAAAATATAAACAAATAGATCTCAACATCTCAAGTTGATCGAGCTTGAAGATATCCAACGGTGACGATGGCAGAAACTTTCAAATTTTTGAAAAAATATCCTGATTATCAACGGTCAATTTCATTAAGCTTTGAAAATATCTCAAATTTGAAATTGAGAGAGAGAGAGAGAGAGAGAGAGAGAGAGAGAGAGAGAGAGAGAGAGAGAGAGAGAGAGAGAGAGAGAGCTGTTAGAAGGGTTGAAAAACCTAACTCTAACAAGGTTGACTGGGCTGCACAATGACAAAAAGAGATGAAAATAGAAATAAGAGGGTGTGAGGTAGGTTCCTTAGTGTGTAGTATGAAACTCTAGTGGACTATTACTAGGATTTCTCTAATTTCGATACATTCAAAGTTTGGAGGTCAATTTGGTACAATTCCCACATGATTGTTTACTCATGTAAGGATTCAAATTCAAACCACAACTTTCTTTCTGTGAATTCATTTAGGTTACATCTTAGGGAGACCTAAACATGTTTCTTTCCAAGCCATTGCATGCTTGAAGGGAGTAGTTTCTCTATAAGCCACATCTAGTTAGGAATTCAATTAAGAATCAATGGAACTTATGGTGGTAGCACATTGCCCCCCACCCCCAATAGAAGGAGAGAACTACTTTCAAGCCCCTTAAAGTTTAGGTAGGAATTTCACTTTCCGAGCTTAACTAAATTAAATATCCTCTCATATATTGGCACGCAATCTATGTATACGCATTTATTTCATAATTCAATCAACACATTATGTACTTTCCTATATGTAGTTTTGAGTTTTCGTTGATCTATTTTTGTCATTTGAGTTGGCATTTGACATGCGAACAAAAAACCTTAAGATTTACTTGTCCACAAAATTTGGGTCTAAGAAACCTCTCTTTAATATGATTGAGACAAAGGTAGGAGGGTAATTTTAATTAGGATGGTTATCCATGTAATAATAAAATAATATTTCCGAAATTCAAAAGCTAAATCTGATCCATTCTCTCTCTCTCTCTCTCTCTCTTTTTTTTTTAAATCTAAATGGTTTATTCCTACTTAGAATTAGGAGAGTCCATAGTAATACGGCACACATGCATGGACACACACAGGATGTGTGTGAATACAAAATGGGTGTTTGATTGATTTTAGGCTCTAAAATTTGACACTTGGCTAATCTAAATCATGCTTTTTATCCAATGGCCAGAATAAGCATATCATTTGTCCATGTTTTTAAATAGATGCTTTACATTTAGAAAAATAGCACACTTTCATGACAATAATAATTTACCTTTTAATGTAGATTTATATTACCATGCTCCATGTATTGATATCCCACATAGGAAGACTTTCTTGGTGGCCTAATATTTGTTAAGTGCTAGCTAGTTTAGTTTAGTGCCAAATTTTTTGGATAAATAGACTTGTAGACCCCAAATTATTTTGCTCACTCATATAAATTTTAGCCCAAAAATGAAGTTTCCTAATTGGTAAAATAGAACTTTAAAAATTGCAAACAATGGGAGACTGTACAATAGTGACTAGAGTATTATAGACATGGCTTGACACATACGAGGAAGGAAGCATGCTATGATGCTAGTAGATCAAGAGTTATTTGATTGAATTAGGCATTGAAATTTGTTAAATACCTAATCAAAATAATGAATGAACATTAAAAATCTATAACAATGGGAGATTCTATCATAGTGACTAGAATGTTATAGACATGGCCTGACATACATGTGAATGCATGCTAATAAAACAAGAGTTATTTTTAATTGAATTAAATGCTCAAATCAGGAGTTATTTAACTGAATTAGGTGCTCAAATTTGATATTTACCTAATCCAAATAATGTAGATTATCAATATTTAGCTTCTTAAACAAGAAATTAATATGGTCAAGCTCATTGAGTGTATATCATTATATTGTGACAAACTATAACATCCCAAACCCATTTGAGGGGCCCTATGACACACAATAAAAAAAAAAAAAAAAAAAAAAAAAAAACTCAACGCCCTCACTCGGGAGTAAAATGTCATTCCTTCCAATAATTCGTATGTGATAGTTTAGGTGGAGCTGAAATTTTTTATTTATATGAATCTCGAGGTTCTTTGTTTGTCTGTCACTTTTTAGTCCAATCCAAGTTTACTAAGACGTGAAAAAAAATTTGTTAGAAGAATCAGGGACTATAGTAGGGTGTTGTGTAGACATATACATATAGAAAAACAGGTTCACTCATGATTGAAAATTTGACGTGTAACAAATCCGAAAGGTCTTCAGAACATCAATAACAATTTTCAAATCACTCTTTCATATGGAAAAAATACACAAGGCGTGCTGATATATTACCAAATGAAAGAGATAGAGTGTTTTTCTCATACTAATAAAATTGCTTGTTTTAAAAGAGATTATACTCTATTTAATGATAAGTGAGCCCCATCCAATCAACTTTCATTTAATTCATTAATTATTAGATTAAGGATTTCACACTCTACTGTCATGAAGAATGTTTCATGTTACACGCCAATCATCATGTGAGAAACAATTTCATCAATATGGACCTCACAAGGTCAAGGAAGAGAGAGATGATATCAAGAGGAATAATGCTAGTTATGTGAGAAAATGTGAAAAAGAATCCCTACACTGTCAGCGTGGAATATTTTTTTCTTTATTATTAATGTTTTTTTTTTTAATTTAAAAAAATTATTCCTTTGCTCATCTTTCATTCTCTCCCCTTTGGAAATGTCGTCCTCCTCTAGATTTCACTGGAAAGCTAGGATAAGGATAAGTTTTGGGTTGCTATCGGTTTTTTATTGGGTTAAATCGGTTTTAACCCAATTTTTTCAGTTCAATTCGGTGTTTTATCAATTTTGAAGCAATCTGATTTGATTTTAATCTCAAAAAACCCCAACCTGAATATGATTTAATAAACTCATATCGATTTTAATTTGATTTCAGTTGATTCAGTCACAAGGGCCGAATCTAAATCCAACCCAAAACCAATTAGAGTCGCCCAAGTTGAGCAAGAGTATCAAGATTGGGTCCACATGCATCCAAGTTAGTCCTTTAGAAGAAATGTGGGGAGTAATGCCAAGAGAAGATAGGTCAACCAATTAGTTGGTCAAGAAGGTTGGGAAAATTGGGATGGAACCGTCGGGTTTGACTGGTCACACAGATTCCTTACCAAGTCCAATAAGGTAGGTAGACCCAAGTGAGCCAACCCATAGGCCAACCTAGGTTTCTATAAAAAAAAAATAGGCCAACCTAGGTTATTGGGTGGGTCCATAATTTTAGTAGGTGATCCGTATGGTAACCACCTTAGCTTACTTAATTATCAAGCTAAATAATACTGTTTGGCTAAAGCAACTGATCTCTCTCTCATGGTGGAAGAGATCTGTAAAGTTTGTATGAGTTACGGGTCACTTTTTTGGATTAGTCACTGTGACTAGGGGTGTCAATTCTAAACCCGCACTGAGTTGGCAAAGCCCAAAACTGGCATGACCATAACACCAGCCATGTGATAGGAGAGGGAGAGTTTGGAGGGGAACAGTCTTCAGTGGAATGATCATACAAGGTTTATTTTGGCAACCAACTCTGGTCTTTGGATTACATTAGATATCAAACTCAACAAATTCAAGAAAAGAATTCAATTCCAAATGGTTGAGATTAGTAATAGCTAATTATGAAGAACAGGTATAAAATCTGCCATGCTACCAATATGTATGAAATCCCAGTTACATTGATGCTGATTCAAACGCTGGGCAATCTGATCAAAGAAAGAATTATGCCAAAAATATTGCCGAAAAGAAGGGGCCTCACCAAACCTTGGTACATAATTGCCTTCTAGTGGCTAAAAGTAGGGGTGTCAATTTTAGACTTGGCCCGATAGACTCAATCGAGACTGACCTGATTAATAAACATGCAAGATTTTATAAATTGGTCATTCTTAGTGGACTGACCTGATTAATAAACATGCAAGATTTTATAAATTGGTCATTCTTAGTGCACGGTGTAAGCCCGATGGGTGCTCAATTGATCTGATCAATTACAAGTCTGACTCAACTCACATGTTTAGTCCAACCACTTATATGTATATTTTGATTTGAGGATGTAAAATAAGGTATTATATATTGTTATTATTATTTTTTTTTTATCAATTATTGAATGCAATTAAATGTAAATAATTTTCTAAGTTGTTGATGATTTAATCATTATATTAAAATATTTGAAATCTAAGACTATAGAAGCCCCCGTTTAAGGCCCAATTAAAGCCCAATTATGGCCCGATTAGTAGAAGCCCGGCTAGAGCCCAGATGTCGATCAAGACCAACTTATTCCTTAAACAGATAGGTCATGGTGCAAGGATACATGCCTGACTAGGCTTGACCAATACCGACCTAGTCCATTGAGATTCAGCCCATTGTCACATCAATTTGTCATCATATAAAAATCTTACTTGAAACCTTATCCTCGTCCTACGTACTTTGACAAGCTTGCATGATGGTTGGAATTCACAAGGGCCAATAACTAGTGTCAAAAGCGTCTGCGGTGAGGTGTAGTGAGCATCCAATGACTGGGGTGTATGGCCGGACCTTCCCAACCGTTGGATGCTCACTGCATCTTATTGCTCACGACAAACAATTTGGACTCTAGTAACTATCACTCCCCCATGCTCACCTTATATTTACCTTAAGTCCTTTACCCTGAACTTCTTTTTTGATTCACCAAGAAAAATATTAAGTTTTACCTTTCATTCTTCCCTGGTATTTTAAAATCCCCATATTACCCTTTGTCTTTGGTAACCGCATCCCCCTAACTGGTTGCCCCCAATCCCCCATTATCCCACTCCCCACTCCCCACTCCCCACTCTTCACTCTTGTAGCCCCCTCTATCATTCAGGAAACAATTGGATAGAACATTTAAATCAGTTAACCTAACAAAAATTCAATTATACTCTTGAATTTTGAGATATCTATCACAAAATGTTGTTACAGGCTAAATTGTAGCGACATAGAATGAAAAACAAGAAGACAATGGGAATCGTAAAGGAATTTATTAATCTGCGAAAATTTAGGAAATGAAGGGACCCTAGGTTTAGTGACTAAATCATTCTTTAATTCACAATACTGTGATGGTCCGGCCCTGATTACGGTCAATCAGGGCCAACGCCCAGCCCAGCCTGGTCTATTGCAATTAGGGTCAACTAGGCTGGGCTGTCATGGGTTGAGCCCGACAGAATTGGGCCTAGACTGAAATATTCTGACTCTACCCTAGGTTGGGCTTGGAATGAGTTAAGAGACCCTAGGGTTGGATCGAGATTTTGAAAACCTTGACCCAACCCGGCCTATTGACACCTATAAATTTGAGGAATATTTCGTTGAAGAAAACATCAAATTGAGCCTTTTGATAAATAAAACACTTGAGAATCTTTGGTGGACATGCTCCTACATTAACCCTTGTCCAAGTCAAATGGTAGTCAGTTAAAAAAACTCTCTCTCTCTCTCTCTCTCACGCACACAAACAAACATACATGCACGCTGCTAGATTTTTCTGGAGATAGCACATAGTTCAATCAATGAGGGGTTGGGACCAGAGGGCATTAGGATCATATCCAAAAGGAGAGAGAGAGAGATATGGACACCCTAACAGTGTGCCTAGTCTTTTCCTGAAATTAATTTATCAAAGGGAAAAGGGCACTGCCAACTTGCGCCCTCTATGCCTAGAAAGAGGCAAATACGAATAGAACCCGTTGCCCTTCCTTCCAACATGTTCTGAAGATACCTTAACATAGTCTCCCATTAGCCTATATGCTGGTGTAGTGACTACACAAATAGGCAGCGTTCTCTTTCAGAGGGCATCACGTGCCAGGCAAACCCTTTGCACGATCACCTTGCACTTGGCATTACTTTAATAAGGTGTTTGCCTTTGTGCACCTTTTGTGAACTCATGCAGCTTTGGCCATGCCATGCTTAAGGTGGGCTTCAGGTAGCATCAGCCTCACTAGGCCAAACTATACCCTTAGTCTCCAATTATTGCTAGTGGAAGACTTGGGTTGATATCGAGCGTAGACTCATAAAGGGGAATGGGTTGGGCTTTTCCTTGTAATAAAAACGAAAAAAATTAGTAAGGAAAAGTAAGGTTTATTATGTAAATTTCTTATGTTTTAAATGTCTATTTCTTTTCTCAAATTCAATGTTTTTGATATTTTATTTATTTATTTCTATGACAATTAGATTATGCCTTAAAGTTTTTTATATATTTTTTTCGTTTCATTTTTAATAAAATTCTAGTGGCTATCCCGGGTCCCAGATAATATTCGGGATTAAAAAAGAAAAAAAAAAGATTATGCCTTAAAGAAAAGAAAAGAAAAAAAAAATCTTTATATTCTATTTCAGGAGATAGCCCGGGTATCGAATCAATCCATATCAGCATCAATTGTAACTAATACTGATATACAGATACATATAGCTGGTATTGAAAAAAAAAATGCTCTATTTTGAATTTTGAATGATTCAAAGCCATTTCAGACAGACACCGACCGATAAATATTGGTATCATATTTGTTTTGGAACCAATCGGATCCAATACTGTGAACTAAGTCCCGAGAGAAAGCAAAGAGCACCCAAACAAATATTTACAGTTCACTGATGTAGATAATCTAGCCAAAGAATAAATAATAGTGAAATCTATTGTAACCAAATAAAAATTTTTTTTTTTAAATGCAGCAATTAATGAATTCAGTCTTGTACGCCGTGGAAAAGATAGAACATCTTCCAACCAATGATTTAGGGGACAGTGGGATGGTATCGGTTTCTACCGACACCAATCCAAATCAGATCGGATCAGTGAGTATGGTCTATTTTATCTCTATTTTTATAAAAAGTACTATTCTTTGGTTATTTTACCTCTGAAAATCTGGATAATAGATTTGAATTGGTATTAGATTGGGGATCGGTCTCAATCAATAATGATCCAATACAGTTGATCCCAATCCAGTACTTGAAACCATGCTTCTGACAGAATCCACTTCATGAGAAACTATGTATTCACAAAAGAAAAGAAAAAAATAAATAAAGAGAGACAGAAAAAGCTATTTAAAAGAATAATTGAGGGAGGTAAAGCAATTAAACCATTTTAGCCAACAAAACACACCCCACATGTTATTGAAAAGAAAGCAAAAAATAAAAATAAAATATATCATTGGAGTCCGCTTTAAGAGAGAGAGAGAGTCATAAATTAAAGGAAAAAGAACATTATCTTATCACGTGATTTTTACATTTATATATAAAAGTTCATGAATATACTATCCGCCTTCCTTTGAAATTAATAATCTCATTCATGTTAATGCTTGAACGCACATTCTCATTGGCCTTGCTTTGATACAATGGCCACATGGCACTAATAATCAAGTCAACATAAGTCAAGAGAGAAAACCAGCTAAAATCTATTTTAGACAATGAATTCAGTCGGTCAATTAGTCAGTAATGGGGGATATTCACTTTAGATGTGGAAACGAATCATGAATAGGAGAGTTTCCACTCTCCACTACTAATACTTTTCTTTCTTGTTTTGGTGGAGCCCCACTAATAACACTGAAGTCAGTCAATCAGGAATGGACGTCAATTAACAGTGCAGTAAAGTAGAATAGCCCTACCAAAGCAGCGGATTGTCAAAAAAACAAGAAAAAAAAGCAAGCTTAATTAGCGATTAGTCAAGAAAAGCAAAGTTTTGCTTTCCACCAGAACACTATACATCACCTCTTTTGTTTTTTTCCCCACTTACAAAGCATATCTTATTCTACCCAAAAATAATAATAATCATAACTAAACCATAACCTACATTAAATCAGATTCTTGGATAGTTCTTAGGATGAGTCCTAAAGAGAGATCTTACTTTGTGAGGTGAAGAGTGGTGTAGTTAGGGAGGGGATGAGATAACAGTCAGGAAGTTCAAACCTCTTAGTGAGCATGGGTTTTTTACACACCACAATTCACCAACTACACTACACAATTGTTGTTAGACAAACCGTAGTTGATGATGATAACATCAAGCACTATAGGCAACATCACAAACTTGAAAAAATATGAAGAAACTTAAGAAATCAGTGGGTTGAATTATGCCACATGATCACTCTCCTTAAGACTATAAACACCCCTTATGATGTACAACGATTTTTTGCGAATAGGCCTCCAAGATAAAATTGTCCATGATCGGACTTTTAATTGATGTTGCACTCAAACATTTAGGCTACTTGGGGACACTAAGAGTTATGCTCAATTAATGGATAGAAATAAAATCAATAATAGAGAAAGCCAAGGCAAAATAGAAGTTGGGATTCTCTCAAAAATGGTTAGTGAAATGGGTTAAAGCTCCCTCAATACATAGGAGAGGAAGAAATGCTGCTGATACTAAATTTTGTCATCCCAAAACCCCCTAGTAGTGATAATAAAGCCTAAATTTTCCCCTGAAAGTTTTTCAAAACAAAATTATTATTTTAGACCTAAGATGATTTAGGTGCCCAAACCACATCAAAATGGTCCGAAACATTTAGAATGATATTTCCTTAATCATAAAAGGCTAATTCTAGAATTTGATGCGAAGAGGACACACACACACACTCTTAGTTTAAAAACTTTAAAACACATCAGTACCTAGAAGCTCTTTCAACTTAGAGAATTCCCCATTAGCTATCAAATGGCCAAATTATTACTCCATGTGACATAGAATAAACTACAATGTAATGAGAAATTAATATTTTTTTATAATTATTTTATTAATTTCATTTGCTTTTTACTTATTCTGCAGAGTTTGCTTACACAATGAGGGTGACTGAAAAATGTGATGTTTATAGTTTTGGCATATTAACGCTGGAAGTGATAATAGGAAAGCATCCCAGAGAACTTGTCTCCACTTTGCCATCATTATCCTTTTCACCATTGCTATCTATTGAGCAAAACTTATGGTTGAAGGATATGGTTGACCAATGCATCTCACCTCCCACAAATCAAGTTGCTGAGAAATTGGTTTTGCTTAAGAAGCTGACATTTTCTTGTTTGCGCAGAAATCCACAATCTTGGCCAACCATGCAACAAGTGTCTCAAAAGCTATCGATTTGCAGTGTTTCCTAAAGAAATGCCATAAAATAACATTGGGAGCAACTATTGAATCCTAATTAAGGCGAGATTTTAATCCAACAGATGAAGACTTGTGTAGTTTAAGCCCGTGTAGCCCTTTCCTTCCTCTGTGTGGTATATGGTGAAAAATGAGGTTTGTTTATCTTGTATTAGATGCACGTTATTGTGATAACTCATACTATTTCCTTGGCAGTTAAGTCATGACAATTTAGTAAGTTTCTATCACCTTTTCTTTAGGACAAAGCTGATATATATGCCAATGTTCAGATTGTAATTCCTTCTTGGTGGTTTTTTTTTTTATGGTATGATTTTCTGGTGTTGGATTTCTTTAGAGTGTAAGGGAGTGTTGATTTCCTTCAAGGTTGGGGTAAGGCGGGCTATGTCCCCCCCTTGTAATCCTTTAAGGTTTTCCAGTTCCTTAATAAAATCTTAGGGGCTTTCCCAGGTCCTAGATAATATTCGAGTTAAAAAAAAAAAAGTGTTCTACAATTTGTGTGGTTTTTTATTTGGTAACTATTCTCAATTGTGTGTGCATGTGATGTATGTGTTGTTTTATTATTTATTTTGATTTATAATTATTTTTTTAATTGGGCTTCATTCTAAGATTTTAATGATTTTGGGTTTATTTTGGTCAATGGGTTTGGGACGCATCGTAAAGTAGGTTTAGAGTTTATTATTACTTTTTATCTCGACCTTACGAACTTAATTAATGGATGATTGAGATTTTTTTTAGGTTTTAATTATATTTTTTTCCCTTATAAATATTTAATGAGAGAACAATGTTGGAAGAGAGTTATTAATATTGAATTTGTAGTTTCTTCCTTTGAAATCTTACAGAATTTCAATCATTTCCAAACCTTTAACAATTTGAAGACAAGTGTAAAAGAACTTGAATTGTTCCAGAGTACATCCCCACCTTCTGTCATTCGTAGAAGAGGTGTAGTGAGAAAATATCCAACGGCTAAGGTGCATGGCCGGGCCCTTTCACCCATTGGAGGTTCACTGCACCTCACCGCTCGCCGTCGACATTTTGACTCCAAAATTTGGATCCATGTTTCTAAATTACCATATTTGGTATCTTTATTATGACATCCATATATAGAGGCAAACACAATTCCAATTGAAGCATTCAACCTCAAAGATGAGAAGCAAAAACTTTTAAGTAATAGATTTTCAAATTGATTTTGAAAAAATGAAGCATAGAAGAAGATACGTGATCGAAGATAATTTGCAACACAATCATTTGAGTTGACGGAGGACAAAGTTATAATGGATGATATGTATCACAAAAAGTTGAGTGAATGATAGGCAATATTTGAGTGAATGATAGACAATGTTATAGATGATCAATCTACTGCAGAGGTTGATTCGAACGTATATTCTAAGAATATCAGGATGAGGAAGTCTAAAAACCATTCTATTCTCATTCTTAGTCTAAGACCAAGCTCGATTATTTCCTGGAAGAAAACCCTTAAATATTACCCCAAAAAGATTAGGAAGTCTAAATTCTACCTATGGTCTATCAGAATCTTTTGCTGAGTTGCTCTATTATCATGGCCTTTGGATTATTGTGTCAAAGTGGGAGCGTTTTTGGAGATGGCGTGCCTATTAGATAAATTCATGGAATTGTTACAATCAGAAAGGTCTCTCTTGTCCATCTATGCCATCATTGGTCCATCTCTACCATCATTCTAGAGTTTTTACTCTCTCTCTCTACCAAAGACCAATGGCAATGGTCTCATATCAGCCATATGGGGGGTTGATCCCATAAGGGTGAAACAAAGTCGGGTTGGGCCGAGTTTCTTAAAACCCTAACCCAACCCTAGGTCCTCAAAATTCAACCCAGGCCCAACCTAACCATACCAGGTACATGTTCAAGCCCAACCTAGCCCTAATTGACCCTGTCAGAGTTGGGTTGGGTCGGGCTGGGCTCGATTGGGTTGACCTTGGCTTTTGCAATAGTTGGATTAACATTGATTGACTTGTTTTTGCCATTCATATCTTATACACTGAAAAATTATAGAAAAATAAAATACCAATAGGAGCCCTAAATTTTAGTATAAAAATTCAAGGTAAGATTTTAGGCCGGGTTGGATCAGTTTGGGCCGGGCTGAGGCCTCAATCCTAGCCTAACCCAACCCTGACCTACCTTGGGTTGGGGATTTTCAACCATAACCCGCCCTCAGGGTAAAACAAACTTGGCCCAAGCCTTGTTTGGGCTCAGGGCGGGTTCGGGTTATCAGGGCTAAACTTTCACCTATATGATCCCACACTGACTTTCAAAGAGAATTGATGTGGGATGATAGATCTTGCAGCCCCTCACTTTGTAAGCCAATTTATGGGGTTGAATTCTTTCTAGCCTCTATCAGTGTTATTAGAGCAGCTAATCCTTGGCCCAACCCACGATCGGAAGGGGCGACCTGGTGCTAGAACGAGCTTCAAAGAAATGGCTACCTGATCCAGAGTGGGCTGTTGTGGACATTGAGTTTGGAAACATGGTACGGTGATATATAATGGTTCCATATCAACAATATGGGGGTTGATCCCTCATCGATTTTCAAAAGGAATTGATGTAGGTTAATATGGCCTTGGGTCCCATCACTTGTAAGTCGATTTATGGGGTTTAGTTTTTCCATGCCCGTTTTGCAGTGCTTCTCAATCACTCATTTATATATTTTTTTTCATATTTTTGCATGCAATTATATAAGCAACGGATTGGATCTCGTGATCTTGAATTAATGTTAATGGTAGACATCTCCTAGTGCAGTTGATGCTTTGGTACCTTTGTAGTAGATCGATTTTTCTTTGCTAGGAAAGGGATGATTATAGGCTCTTACGGGGTGGTTCTTGTTACGACTTGTCGTTGTTGGTAGAAGCATTGTCAATATGCATTTTAATTGCTTGTGAGAAACTAAGAAAATTCCCCATTATCTATCAGATGGCCAAGTTATTGCTCCACATGGCATAAAATAGATTACAATGTGTAACCCCACATTTTCATAGAGAGGGTTCCCTCCACCGTCAATGTACAATTTTAAATCTTGGAGGGAGTATTATGTGAAAACACTTGAATAAGGGGGTGTATAAGGTATTTTACAGGGGGTTATTATAGTAATCTGAGTCTTAAAATGGGTGCTAGTGCACAATTTCAAATTGCAGTTGGCAGTGAACAAATCTTTTATTCTTATGTTTATTAATTTCATTTGTTTTACTTATCGTACAGAGCTTTCCTACACAATGAGGGTGATTGAAAAATATAATGTTTATAGCTTTGGCATAATAACAATGAAAGTGATAATGGGAAAGCATCCCTGAGAACTCATTTCTACTTTGCCATCGTTTATCCTTTTTATTATTGCTATTTATTGAGCAAAACACATATAGTGAAGGATATAATTGACCAGCGCATCTCACCTCCCACAAATCAAGTTTATGAGAAATTGGTTTTTCGTTTATGAATTTGCATTTCCTAAAGCAACTCCATAAAATAATATTGAGGCAACTATTGAATCTTGAGGTGAGGATTTAGTCCAACAGATAAATACTTTTGTGTAGTTTGAGACTGTATCGTTTACTTTCCTCTGTGTGTACGTATTCGTATATGGTAAAGAATGCAGTTTGTTTATCTCGTATCTTATACACATTATTGTGATGACCCCTATTATTTCCTTGATAGTCAAGTCATGACAAGTTTGCATGTTATTACTACATATCTTTCTTATTTGATGGATTCTACAATTTGTGTGGTCATTTATTTGCTAACTATTCTTAATTGTGTGGGAATATGTATGTGTGTATCTGGATATAATTTTGAAGGGTAATAGTCTGATTACATGAAATTAGCATCCGTTCTGTTAGGCTGTAAAACTCCTTCCCACTCACTTCTTCATTCAAATTTGCTAATGAATTATGGTTTGATCATTCATGTAATCGTGTTTTATTATTAATTTTTATTTATGATTAATTTTCAATTGTAATTGGGGTTAGTTCTAAGATTTTAATGATTTCAGGTTTTATTTAGGTTGATGGTAAGGGTACGTATTAATCGGTCCGGTTATGATGTATACAATTCGATTCAGTTCGGTGCAAGATTTTTTTGTTGAAACCAAAATCGAGCCATTTAATAAATGGTTTCATAGATTAAAACCGAAACCATTTATAAACGGTTTCGGTTTAAACGGTTTTGAATGGTTTTCTTATGTTTTCTAGTTTTTTATCCTAACAATTTCTTTACCTTTAAAATTTATAGTGAAATGGATGTAAATTGTAACATTGAATTACAAATGCGTATGTGCACGTTGCTAGATTTTCTGGAGATAGCAGCACAACCAATGCAGGGTTGGGACGGGAGGGCATTAGGATCATATCCATAAAGGAGAGAGAGAGAGAGGGATGGGCACCCTAACACCCTAACAGTGTGCCTAGTCTTTTCCGAAATTAATTTACAAAAGGAAAAAAGGCATTGCCCACTTGCACCCTCTATGCCTAGAAAGAGGCAAGTGTAAATAGATCACGTTGCCCTTTCCCTCACCGTATACTAAAGATATCTCTACACAACCTCCCATTGACTTATGTGTTGATGTAGTAGCCGCACAGGCAAGCAACATTCTCTTTTAAAAGGCTTCATGAGCCAGGCAGACCCTCTGCACTATCACTTTGCACTTGGCATTACTTCAATAAGGTGTTTGCCTCTGTGCACCTTTTGTATACTCATGCAGCTTTGGCCATGCCATGCTTAAGGTGGGATTCAGGTAGGGTCAGCCTCACCAGGCCAAACTATACCTTTGTCTCCAATTATTGCTACTGGAAGACTTGGGATGATATCGAACGTAGACTCTTAAGGGGGAATGGGTTGGGGTTTTCCTTGTAATAGAAAAGAAAAAGCAGAATAAAAGTCCTGAAGTTACCTACTTATGATATATAATCCAAGGACGGAAAATCACTCATCTAGTAGTCAATAAAATTAGTTAGGAAAAGTAAAGTTTTTTTATTTATTTTTATTTTTTTATTTATTTTTTATTTAATGTAAATTTCTTATGATTTAAATGTCTATTTTTCTTCTCAAATTCAATTTTTTTTGAATTTTATTTTATTCATTTCTGTGACAACTAGATTATGTCTGAAAGGAAAAAAAGAAAAAAAATTCTTTATATTCTATTTCAGGAGATAGCCCGGTTTTTGGGTATCGAATCAATCCATATCAATATCAATTGTGACTTATACCGATATGATACAAATACATATAGCTGGTATTGACATTAAATAAATAAAAAATGAACTACTCTATTATGAATTTTTGAATGATTAAAAGTCATTTCATACTGGTAACGACAGATAAATATTGGTATATATCATATTTGTTTCGGAACCAATCGGATCCAATACTGTGAACTAAGCCCTGAGAGAGAGCAAAGAGCACCCAAACAAATATTTACAATTAATGGAGCTAGAAAAAATAAAAAAATAGTGAAACCTATTGTAACCAATAAAATTTTATGCAGCAATGAAATCACTGTTGTAAGTCATGGAAAAGATAAAAAGAACATCTTCCATCTGAACCCACTTCATGAGAAAGCTATGTTTTAACAAAAGAGAGAGAGAGAGAGGTAATTAAACCACTTTAGCCAACAAAACCCACCCCACATGTTATTGAAAAAGAAAGCTGGAAAAAAAAAATCATTGGTGTCTGTTTTCAAGAGAGAATCGCAAATTAAACGAAAAAGAACTTGACCTGATCATGTGGTTTTTGCGTCTAAATACAGAAGTCCATGAAAATATTAAAATATTGTTAATGATTCTTTTTTATAAAATCATACGAACAACCTATAATATTTAGAATACAAGTATTAGTCATATTAACCACATAACTCTTAAGCACGGGTGTAGTTCCTAAACCAAGATTAATGATAGTGATAATCCTTTCACGGATCTTAGAACACACAAATGTGTAGATATGATTTACCATATCTATGATAATTAATAGGACACTTCATTACATAAACCATAAATGGGAGTAGAAGAGTGCCTGCATATAAGTTGGATTGATCCCACGAAGATACTAAAGTGATGGCTGCAAGTACTATTAACTCCCACTCTCACAATGGATTGGATTAAGAATCTCCTAATCAGAGTGGACCTACAAGTGCCTGTATTCAATAGATCAATCAATAGCCTACATAGAAATCTTAACAAATATCACATACCCATCTCCCCAAGGAAGCAAGAATCCCATTAATACATGAACATATATTCTCATTGACCTTGCGTTGGTACAAAGACCACATGGAACTCATAATCAAGTCAACACTAAACGAAAAAAAAAAAAAAAAAGTAAAAACCAGCTAAAATTTTTTTTTAGCAGATGAATCAAGCCAGTCAATTAATCAATAATGGAGGATATTCGCTTTAGTTGTGGAAATCAACCATGAAATAAAAGAGTCCCCACTCCCCACTAGTAATATATATATATATATATTGTTTTGGTAGAGCCCCACTACTAATACTGAAAGTCAGTCAATCAGGAATGGACGTCAATTAAGAGTGCTGTAAAGTAGAATAGCAGTGGATTGTCCAAAAAATAAAAAGCTTAGCAATCAGCCTAGAAAAGCAAGTTTTGCTTTCCACCAGAATACTATACATCAAATCTTTTTCCCCCACTCATAAAGCAAAATAATAATAAATAACTAAATAAAAAATCAAAAGAAAAATCTAAACCATAACCGACATTAAATCCATTGGATGTATTATACATTCACGGATCTTTTCACCATACGGTACAAGGCATAAGGGAATCACATGGTTAAGATGGGAGTGGAACACCAAATCCCAAGTTTGCATAAACACTAGGCTTATGTGTCTAATCATTTTACCATGAATATATCACATGTATGAAGATATAATTGTAACCATGTGGGAATTAGGGTTTTTGGATTCCCTATATATATTGTCTCGGTGAAAATCCCTAGACAAACAAAGAGGAATCTCATTTTGTGAAGTGAAGAGTAGCATAAGAAAGTTTTTAGGTGGTACCTCTTTGCTTTTTTTTTTTCTCCACAATCTGGCCCCACAGGTATACTGTTCTCACTTCTTATGATTTCCATGAAATCGCTCATCCATCACATATATGTATCCTACTACTAGTCAATATTATCTTTGAACAGCGATTCAACATGCAAGAGTCATCATCTACTAGTGTTGGTCGGTCATGCCTATGTGAGGTACTAGGAGAGATTAGTTTTAACTCTGCCATTTTCGCATTATTATATTGTTGTAAAAATTCATTTAAACTCTATAAAATAACACATGTAACAAGAGGGATCGAATACTTATATGAATCAGACAAATCGTGGTTGATGATGGCAACATCAAACACTAAGGGCCCGTTTGATAACGCTTCTGCTGTTTCTGTTTCAAGAAACGACAGAAACATAAATTTCCGTTTCTGGGAACAGAAACAGAATTTTGGGTGTTTGATAAACTTTATTTCTTGAAACTCTTATTAGCGGCCATACGAGTCTCTATGCATGTGGTTAAACCCAGGTTTCTGGTTCAACACCGACATTCAAAACAAACACCAGAGTTCGATTGTTATCACGGGTGAAGGAAATGGATTCATTCAATACGAGGATATCGGCAGTGATGAGAACAGAGTCGTTATTGAAAAGGAAACCAGCTTTGGGATCAAGAATTGTGGAAGTGGTTTACCAACAAACCTCAAAACTATATGAAACCCTAGATTACCCAAAGTTTTAACACTTACCAAGGCTCACGGTTCCTAGGAAAAAGAGAGACAACGAGCATGCGAGAGAGAGAGAAGAATGGGACAGAGCAAACGAGAGAGAGCATACCTGCAGGTTCGAGCAGCAACAAGGATGGTGGTTGTCTGCTTCGTGCGGCTTGAGACAATGGAGTCGCTAGTCGTGCCTTTCAACTGAGGCCCGAAAATTTGGATTCTGGATGAAAGAGATGAAGGGCCTCCCGGCAGATCAAGATTCAGAATTAGGTTACGATTTACCGGAGAAGTGGAGAACTAGGGCAAAATTTGGAGTTGATTCCTCATTGATTGGGGCCTTGCAGCGGAGTGCCGCCGGCAGATTGAGATCCAGAGTTCGATTACGATTTACGAATGTAAGAGGTAGGACCTGAGGAGTGGAAGAAGCGGCGACGAACCTGGCCGCCCCCTTCGCGGGACCCAGAGGCGATTAAGGAGTCCAGTAGCTTCACTATCGTTGAAGGGAGGCGTACTGTTGAAGAGGGTGACGATCGTGGTTGGTGTTCCACCAACGAGATGAAGCTCCCCGTCGTCAGGTACGCCGGAGAAGCAGAGCTCACCGTCATCGGGTACGTAGGAGAAGCAGAGCTCCTTCAAAGAAAATCAGAGGAAGGGGGGTGTCGATCTTCGAATGAACATGATAAATTTTCATAGATTTTTAAGTTGGTGTGTCGGTCGATCGTGGAATTGTGCCCCTTTTTTGTTTCGAGAAACAAGCGAAACAAGCAAAACTTGTTTCGTCATTCATGTTTCTTGAAGCATAAATTATTATAAATTTCAATTTATGTTTCAAGAAACAAGTGGAACAGAACACTTTTACCAAACGGTATTTATGCTGTTTCTGTGTTTCTGAGAACAAGAAAACACAGAAACACGTTTCTGGTTACGTTATCAAACGGGCCCTAAAAATAACATTTCAAACTTGGAAAAATATGAAGAAACTTAAGAAATCAGTGGGGTTGAATTGTGCCACATGGTTACTCTCCTTAAGACTATAGACGTACACCCCTTATGATGCACACCGAGTTCTTGCAAATCGGCATTTTAGATTATAAAAAAAAAAAAAAAGCCCGTGATCGGCCCTTGAGTTGATTTTACACTCAAACATTTAAGCTACTTAATTGGGGATACTAAGTGTCATGCTTAATTGGACAAAAATATAATGATAATAAAGAAAGCTAAAACAAAATAGAAGTTGGGATTGTCTCCCAAAAATGATTAGAGAAATGAGCTAAATCTCCCTTTATATATAGGAGAGGAAGAGATATGTTTATAAACTTGGAACAACATCCTTTTTAAGGATTCGAATAATTTGCACCGGCCTTGTCCTCATCTCAACTTCATAGATTTTAGAGAATTTGTCTTCAAAATTCTCTTTGATGGGCAGCCTCACCTCCTAAATTCACTTAGATCATCTTACATTTGTGCACCATGCATGGTTAGTGGTTTCCATACTTATAAAATATACGGCTAATTAAGAGTTTATACTCATCTTTTGCTCATTATGGTGAACGCTATTTCCCCATCTAATAAAAAAGAGCCAAGTTTAGTAGCACTATACAAATCATTCATTGATTTCATTATTACTAATGCATTATAGCTTACGGAGCTAATTCAACAACCATACTAATGATAAAGGGATCATAAGAAAGAGTTTTCATGGATGTACTCATTCCGCATCAGAAAAAAAAATCTATCACATAAAAATAAAGCTAACAAACCTAGATTTGTTTCAAAACTTTTTTTTTTTTAAATAAATAAATCGACGATTGATTTCTAAACATATATAAATAGATTTCAAATGGACATTCCAAATGTATTTTGGATTTGAAGGAAGAAAATGGCTAAAATGGACCAGGGCTTCCATAAACCATAAAGCACAAGATTTTGAAACAAAAATTTTTAGTAAAGAAGGCCTCAAAACTGCATATTGGGACACACAAAAGCATGTTGTAGAGCATCTCCGATACTGATACGATACCCTTTGGTACATATTTTAAATATAGGCAATCAATACAGTTATCAATGTCAAGACTATCTTTAGCATATCTTATTGTATCTTTGATACGATACGATACAATATGATACAATATTTTCTGATACATATCTTAAATTTAGCCAATCGATACCAATACTTTAATTCTTTTCCAAAAGTATATAAAATATTAAGCTCTCTTAATAGGCAAAAGGGACAACTTAAGACAAAAGGGACAACTTAGCAACCTATAGGTAATTTTACCATGCATGGTCCCTTTATTACCTATGTACCTCTAAAAAATATAGATGTCATTAATATTTTTATCATTACGATGATCATATGAAATTTTGTTGCTCTCCAAGTAGTAAAAACTTATTTACCATCTGGGTTTGCAGTCAAAGAAATGAAACCAAATCGTATTTTGAAAAGACTAAAACATAAGAGAGTATTAATTTGTGAAACAATAAGAGAAATGAATTATTCCATTTATTTAATTGCGAACCCAATTAGCAGCAGAAAAAAGATTCATTCAATTTCGATAATCGCCAACAGTGATACAGTAACAATACCTAAATCCATGAATTTTATTGAACAAGGGCATCCATGAAGGAAAGGAAAAGAAAGGAAATAGGTTTTGGAATTCAGTTTCTTCGGGTAATTGACCTCTCGAGTTCTTCGTTGCATTACTCAATACAAAAAGCATTCCAGGCATATGGTAAGGTGCACATACTAAAGTACAATACAAAGTCCCTAGCTATACTTTTTAGTGTAGAAATGATATAAATAGATTATCTGGGGCGGCTGCATCATCCTTGTAAAGTTGTGCTTTAGATCTTTTGACTACTGTGGCATGTGGATGGATCACTTTGTAGACCAGTAAACTCTCATTGCAACAAGACTTCATGCAAAGATGTGTGTGTGTGTGTGTGTGAGAGAGAGAGAGAGAGAGAGAGAGAGACAGAGAGATTGTTTTTGATGGATACCAAAATCATTTTAAATTCTTACCCAAAAAAATCATTTTTAATGGGTCCCATGCACCCATATGTCGACCAATGGGAGTTTAGTGGGCTGATCCATCCACAGCCCTTATAAAAGGATCTGGAGGCGCTAATTGGAAACCACCCCAAGTCCCCCAACCAACAAATCCATTTTTGTCTACTGTACTTTCCTAGGCGAAACCATGTCTGCACCGTCACCCTTAGTAAGAGAGAAACTACTCTGCCTCGTCCTCCTCTTATTGGTCCTGTTTCCCATTTCCATTGCTTCTTCTTCTTCATTCAGAGTTGCCTCTTCTCCTTCCCCTTCCAATTATGGTTTTCAACGAGAAGCAATGGAGGCTCTCATTCAATGGAAGGCCAGCCTTCTTCGTCACCATGTTCATAACAATTCCCTACTACTACTTCCTTCATGGATGATGAAGGCAAACGGAAGCATCAACGATCCATGCAAGTGGGAGGGCATTACTTGCAATGAGGCAGGAGGACTCATCACCATAATAAACCTCTCGAGTATGGATTTACAAGGTACGCTTCATGACTTCAACTTCTCATCCTTCCCTAACCTCCTACGTCTTGATCTCCATCACAACTCACTTTTTGGACCCATCCCACCGACCGTTTCCAATCTTTCCCAACTCACCCACCTCAATCTCTCCATCAATCACTTCTCTGGGAACATCCCGTCTGAGATTTCCCTATTGATGACTCTTAGTGAGCTTGACTTGCACTACAATAATCTCACCGGCTCAATCCCTACAGCTATAGGCAATATGAAGAACCTGACAATTCTTCATTTCGGTGAAAATCAACTTTCTGGTCCCATTCCTTTGGGAATTGGTAACCTTCGTAGCCTCACTGTGCTGAATGTGTCAATGAATTACTTCTTAAATGGTTCTATCCCTTCCACCATTGGAAATTTAAGCAAGCTGAAGTTCTTTCACCTTGATAGAAATTCACTCTCTGGTTCCATTCCTGTGGAAATCGGATATATGACCAATCTTTATGAGCTATTTTTCCGGAATAACTTCCTGACAGGTTCTATCCCTCCACAAATTGGGAACTTGAGATCTCTTATTCGACTTGATTTGGGCAACAATAATCTCAGTGGTTCATTTCCAGCTTCTTTGCGAAATTTGAGCAAGCTAAACATCATATACATCTTTGATAATTCACTCTCTGGTTCCATTCCTATAGAAATTGGAAACATAACCAATCTTTATGAGCTACATTTGTCGAATAACCTTCTGACAGGTTCTATACCTCCAGAAATTGGAAACTTGAGATCTCTCACATTACTTGGTTTGGCCAACAATAGTCTCAATGGTTCAATTCCAGCTTCTTTGGGAAAATTGAGCAAGCTGAAATTCTTTTACCTTGATAGAAATTCACTCTCTGGTTCCATTCCTATGGAAATCGGGAATATGACCAATCTTTATAAGTTATTTTTCCGGAATAACCTCCTGACAGGTTCTATCCCTCCAGAAATTGGAAACTTGAGATCTCTTACTCTACTTGATTTGAGCAACAATAGTCTCAATGGTTCAATTCCAGCTTCTTTGGGAAATTTGAGCAAGCTAAACAGCATATACATCTTTGATAATTCACTCTGTGGTTCTATTCCTATAGAAATTGGAAACTTAAGATCTCTTACACTACTTGGTTTGGCCAACAATAGTCTCAATGGTTCAATTCCAGCTTCTTTGGGAAATTTGACCAAGCTGAAATTCTTTTACCTTGGTGGAAATTCACTCTCTGGTTCCATTCCTGTGGAAATCGGATATATGACCAATCTTTATGAGCTATTTTTCTGGAATAACTTCCTGACAGGTTCTATCCCTATAGAAATTGGGAACTTGAGATCTCTTATTCTACTTGGTTTGAGCAACAATAGTCTCAATGGTTCAATTCCAACTTCTTTGGGAAATTTGGGCAAGCTGAAATTCTTTTACCTTGATAGAAATTCACTCTCTGGTTCCATTCCTATGGAAATCGGGAATATGACCAATCTTTATGAGCTAGATTTGTCGAATAACCTTCTGACAGGTTCAATACCTCCAGAAATTGGAAACTTAAGATCTCTTACACTACTTGGTTTGGCCAACAATAGTCTCAATGGTTCAATTCCGTCTTCTTTGGGAAATTTGACCAATCTAGTTAATATCATCCTCCATCACAATCAATTGTCCGGTCAAGTACCACAAGAAATCAGTAATTTTACAAAATTAGAGAAGTTGGACATTGCATATAATCATTTTTATGGGTATTTACCACAACATATATGCAAAGTTACATCACTCATACACTTTTCTGGAGCTTATAACTATTTCACAGGCCCAATTCCCAAAAGTATGAGAAATTGCAGAAGCCTAACAAGACTCCGTCTTGACAATAACGATCTCACAGGGAACATATCAGAAGTCTTCGGTGTTTACCCGAATTTAACTTATATCGATTTGAGCCACAATCAATTGTATGGTGAGGTTTCAAAGAATTGGGCAAAGTGCCTAAAATTAACAAGCCTAAAAATCTCAGGAAACAAGATTTCCGATCGAATACCACCTGAGCTTGGAAACTCAACTCAATTGCAAGGGCTTGAGTTTTCTTCAAATCTCTTGGTAGGCCAGATTCCAAAAGAAATGGGGAGGCTTAGCTCTTTACTGATACTAAAGTTGAATGATAACCAACTCTCTGGCACCCTACCTGAGGATGTGGGATTGTTCTCTCAACTTCTACAGCTTGACCTCTCAATGAACAATCTAAATGGATCTCTTCCAAATCAACTAGGGAAATGCAGGAATCTTATTTACTTGAATTTGAGCAAGAATAAATTCAGTGGAAGCATTCCAGATGAAATTGGTAATTTAGTTGCCTTACAGATGCTACTGGACCTTAGTGGAAACTTGTTCACAGGAGAAATCCCTCCACAGCTTGGAAGCTTGGATAAGCTTACAAATTTGAATCTCTCTCATAACAAGCTATTCGGTTCCATTCCATCAACTTTCTCTGACATGATTAGTTTGATAACCATTGATGTATCTTACAATGAGTTAGAGGGTCCTCTACCTAATAATCTAGCCTTTCAGAATGCTACAATAGAAGCTTTCAATCATAACAAAGGCTTGTGTGGCAATGCTACAGGTTTGCAACTTTGCATTTCTTCATCAACTAGAAAGCAAACCCTAAAAGAAAACCACAAATCCTTGATTCTTATCCTATCTCTTGTAGCAGTATTGCTTTTTCTCCTACTTGCATTCCTTGGGACTTTTTTATTTTTTCGCCAAAGAATGAAAAGCATAGAGGAGGAAACAAGTGCAAACCAACAACATGGATTAGATGTGTTTACAATATGGAACTATGATGGGAGGATAGCATACCAAGACATCATTGAAGCAACTGAGCATTTTGACCCCAAATATTGCATCGGCATGGGAAGACATGGAAGTGTATATAAAGCAAAGTTGTCATTAGGTCAATTGGTAGCTGTTAAGAAGTTCACCTCTTCTTTAGATGAAGATGAGATTTCTGGCCAAGAAACTTTCAGAAATGAAATTCGTATGATGACTGAAGTGAGGCATCGAAACATTGTGAAATTTTATGGTTTTTGTTCTCATGTGCGGCACTCATTTTTGGTTTATGAATATGTGGAGAGAGGAAATTTGGCTAAGATCCTAAGCATAGAAGAAGAAGCAGCAGAATTGGATTGGACTAAAAGGTTTAATATTGTTAAAGGTGTAGCTGAAGCTCTGTCTTACTTGCACCACGATTGCTCACCCCCAATAATTCATCGAGACATATCGAGCAAAAATATATTGTTGGATTCAGACTTTGAGCCTCATGTCTCGGACTTTGGCATTAGTAGACTTTCGAAATCTGATTCATCCCATTGGACATCTCTTGCGGGAACATATGGATATTTTGCACCAGCTTCTCTCTCTCTCTCTCTCTCTCTCACACACACACACACACACACACTCACACACTCTTAGTGTACAAACTTTAAAACACATCAGTACCTAGAAGCTCTTTCAACTTAGGGAATTCCACATTAGCTATCAAATGGCCAAATTATTACTCCATGTGACATAAAATAGACTACAATGTAACAAGAAATTAATATTTTTCCTAATTATTTTATTAATTTAATTTTTTTTTTACTTATTCTGCAGAGCTTGCTTACACAATGAGGGTGACTGAAAAATGTGATGTTTATAGCTTTGGCATAGTAACACTGGAAGTAATAATGGGAAAGCATCCCGGAGAACTTGTCTCCACTTTGCCATCATTATCCTTTTCACCATTGCCATCTATTGAGCAAAACTTATGGTTGAAGGATATAGTTGACCAGCGCATCTCACCTCCCACAAATCAAGTTGCTGAGAAATTGGTTTCGCTTATGAAGCTGACATTTTCTTGTTTGCATAAAAATCCACAATCTCGGCCAACCATGCAACAAGTGTCTCAAAAGCTATCAATTTGCAATGTTTCCTAAAAAAATTCCAGAAAATAACATTCGGAGCAATTGTTGAATCATAAGGCAAGATTTTAATCCAACAGATGAAGACTTGTGTAGTTTAAGCCCGTGTAGCCTTTTCCTTCCTCTCTGTGTGATGAAGAATGTGGTTATCTTGTATTAGATACACATTATTGTGATAGCTCATATTATTTCCTTGGTAGTTAAGTCATGATAATTTAGTATGTTTCTATCAAATTTTCCCTTAGGACAAAGTTGATATATATGACAATGTCCATATTGTAACTCCTTCTTGGTGTTTTTTTTTTTTTTTTTTTTTTTTT
>NC_056566.1:15127499-15132446 GCF_013358625.1 Macadamia integrifolia
AAAAAAAAAAATAGAAAACAAAAAAAATAATTATAAAATTTAACAATTGTCAAGCGTAATTAGTGAGCTGTGGTGGAAAAAAAAAAACTCACTCGCAGCGCTAGTTGTTATCTACTTCCCTTCCCTAGATATCAAAACAAAAAGAAAAATTAAAAAAGGAAAAACTTTAGCTGAGAGAAAGAGAGAGAGAGAGAGAGAATATGGCACAATGGAATGTTCACCAAGAACAAAAGTGAGGTTTGCCCATCGAACCATAGAACTATATCCATCCCATACAACATCCTTGAATTTGATTCATAAACAAGCTAATAAGCAACCCATCTTGAATAAATAAAGTTCTATATATATATATATATATTATAGTTGTCACAGCGTTTTAGAGACCCAAAGTGTTGCAGGGAGCCTAGAAAAAATGTTTGATGGGTCAAAAATTTAAATTTGATCTATTTTCAAATCATTTAGAAGTATTCGTATATGGGAAATCACTATCTGAAGACTACCCGTATCAGATTATATCTATCTGAAATATAATCGGATACCAATTTGGATACACAGATATCTGACCAGATAATATCCGATCCATTTAACCCTCCAATAATATATACATATATTATAGTTTAATGTATCCATTGTGGATTGATATATTATTATAGTATACAATTTTATACATAACGATTAATATTTGACCATTATTCCTACACTTTGGCCCCACCATCTTACCATTAATTCATGTTTTCAGTTTTAAATTACCCCTTAGCCCTACTACTGAGTTTTAAATTGCCCATTTTCAAAGATTCCTCATCTTCTTAGGGTTTCGACTTTTCTGTTGGTCTTTCTCTTAGTTGCTACTTTCTCATGGCGGCTGCAGAGGTTGAGTTCTATGGATAATGCTTCGTTGGTGACCGAGCATGGTGGTCGATGTTCAAATCGTCGAGTGGGATGTCTAGATCGAATTGATTCATCCTTAGCCTGTGCTTGGTAGCTAAGAAAAGAAAAGTAATTCTCTTTATGCTTGGCATGTCTTGAATCAGAAGAAGATTCTTTTTTGAATTTCAAAATTCATTTTGAGAATGATGAAATTTTCTTTTGTTGCTAAAAAAAGATCTTGCCAAAAACACAAGAAAATAGAAGAACTTTTTTTTCTTTCTTTCTTAACCAAACATGCACACTTTTTTTTTTTTTCTTCTCTTGGCTACCAAACACAGCCTTCTTGTTCTTTGTGTTCTCTGATCTTATATTGGATGGCTTTTCTTGCTCTGTTTTCTGTACTACTTGAGTACATCTCTCTCGATTCCCATAGAAATCGATCTGCAGTCGTTCTCTTCATTTCATGCCGATAGATTTTTATAATCAGATAATATTCGAATATCAGATAAACTCCCAGAGATTTGATTAGTTTTAACATTTCCATCGGATATCGGAGTGGATTTGAATATGTCATTAAGTAAATGGATTCAGATTGGGATAGTAATGAATCGGAATTGAATTCGTCCCTACTTGCCTCTCATAATGTCATCAACTAAGGCTTCATGTTCATCTTTGGAGAGCCCCTTCTTACATTTGTGCAGATAGCTTTATTTTTCTTGAAGAAGAGAATTAAATTAGGAGCGAAAGCCATTAGCCTCCTTTTGTTGTCTTTCAAACTCCAGTTCAATAATCAGATATAAGAATTGGAAAGGCAAAGTTATGAAATAGGAAAAGAAAGCTCAATCAGATTCCATTGACTTGATCTGATTTTTGATGGAATTAAAAAAAAAGGGGGTAAAATCATAATAATAGAATATGACCCTAATCAAAATGCGTACATTTGTTTCATACACTATGAAGCATTGAAGATGATGAGAAAAAGATATATTTTACATTCCTTATGAAATGTTAAAAGGCTTTCTTAAAACCCATTGAAATATTTTTTTACCTATGAAAAAAAACATTCAAACTACCCCACAATATACTATATAATTGGACCTCTTTCAATTTAAATACAATTACAAGTACAATTCATTTAATACTTAAATATGATAAAGTTCCTTTTACGTAACCTAGAAAATGACAGTGCTTCTAAGAGAAAGTACAGTGAACCCCCATGCTGGCAGTGTGGGATGGACCCAAGCCCAGTCGATGCGGACACATGAGGAGATGTTGCACAATCATCAACAAGAACAGGGCAATGTCAAGGAGGATAGTATGAGAGGAATGTTGCACAATGCTAGTGTGGGGGATCATTTTCTTTTTCTCAAGGGAAAAAAAAAAAAAAGCATTTTGATAAATAAAATCTTAAGAATTTTTTATGGACATGCTCCTGCATCAATCCTTGCCCCCGTCACATGGCAGTCTAGTTTTAAAAACTAAGGGTCACATCAATGGAAGTACGCACAAGGAACATCATTTTCCATTTTATAAATGACTGAGTGATCATTTCCCGCCCCTATGTGTCTTGGCACAACAATCATACTCTTCCAGAAACCATTTTCCGAAAAAACACACACACTCTCTCTCTCTCTCTCTCTCATGCATGCCTAGCACAAGATATTCAATTTACGTATCTCAAATAACCAAAGAGCGGAAGTAGACCATGATGTCTGACACGCAATGGACAAGGCTCTCTCTCTCTCTCTCTCTCTTAAACAAATGCGTGCGTGCACACATTATATTCAAACAAGAATGGTCTACTAAATATATATATATATATATATACATATATGATCTTCAACTTCCTTAATTGTACCTAGAGTTTAATTAATAAAGTTACTTCAAATGTTATTAATTTGCATCGTGTGCGAGGCAGACCCTTTACACGTGATCGCATTTGGGATTACTTCAATAAGGTTTACATGTGTCTTTGTGCACCTTTTCTGTACTCATGCAGCATTGACCAGGCCATGCTTAGGACTTGCTAGTAGAAGACTTGCATCATTTCCTCTTAGTCTCAAGTTACTGCTAATGGAAGACTTGCAGTGATATAGAGCGCGGAGTCATATGAGGGACTGGGTTTTCCTTGTAACACCCATGAAGTCAACTAGCTAGGCCAATTGATGAATGTAGATATATGATCCACCCAAAGAAGAAAAAAATAGTGAAATCTATTATAACCAATGAAATCTTTTTTTCATTTGTGTACGTCATGGAAAAGATAAGAAAGATAATCAATTGAACCCACTTCAAGAAGAGATAGGAAAGATACGCAATTGAACCACTTTAAGAGAATAAAAGCTATGTGAAAAAATAATTGAGAGAGGTAAATCAATCAGACCATTTTGGCCAATGAAAACTGCCTCTACATGTTATGAAAAGTAAAAAGAATCATAAAAGATTGTTACCTGGTCGCAGGGTTCTTGTGTCTTACTTGGTCAGTGGTTCTTATGTCCAAACATAGGAGTCCATCAAATTATCATCATGCCCCCCCACGAGATCAAAAATCTCATATATATATATATATTGATGTTCCACCATGTACTTTAATTGGCTCCACATTGATATAGAGGCCATGAGATGATCACGTAATGATCTCTTGCAAGCAAACTAATAATCAAGTTAAACTAAGTCAAGAGAAGAAAACCAAACCGAAATCTATTTTAGCCAATGAAGTAGTCATCTCAATAGTAGTGGAAATCGGTTAATCAATGATAATCACTAGTAGTGGAAGTGATCAACAATGGAAGAGGACGTCCATTACTAGTTGTGGAAACCAATCATGGAATAAAAGAGTCCCACTACTAATGGTGGAAGTCACTCAGTCAATAATGGACGTCAATTAATAGTGTAGTAGAGTAGAATAGCCCCACTAAGCAGTGGATTATCAGATTACATGGTCCTAGAAAAAGCTGATTAGCCCTAGATAAAGCAAGCTTTAAAAGAAGCCAAAAATTTTTTTTGATAAAAAGCTTTGCATGGTGTAATTATCGACAATAGGCCTGGATACCCGTTGTTAGCGAGAAAAGTAAAATAAAATAAAAATCAATATGTCTCACTTAAACACATAAACTCATTTTTTTCCTGACTCGTAAACCATAGCCTACATCGTATCCATTGGATGTATTATACATGCATGGTACTAACTCAATAGATTGTATTTTGCTTTCTCTAACAATCATAAAGAAGCTTGGTAATTATGTTTTATAAGTGCAATGGCTTGATAGCCAAGGAACTAATGTAGATAAAACAACCTAATCCAAGTCATCTCATTCTAATACACAATCACATTTCAGTCCTGATCTCCACCAGTTTAGTATGTTATTCTGATACAGTTCAATACACCCCCTCAAGTTGAAGGTCCATTGGTTTGGATTTTTAACTTGTCTCTGAAAAAATTGAAATCGTGTCGAGGAAATCTAGGGCCTTAGACATGATGTTTGCAATCTAGTAGCTTCTTAATTTACTTTAACGACTTTTAATTTGTCTTTATGTAGAGGCACCGACTTAGGTGTTGATAAATTATATATCATTTAGATCATTAGCCTTTCGAGATTCTGATCCTATCTTTTCTTAAAGGCCATGAGCTTTTGCTTCCATGGTTGATTTTAAATCATATGCTTGATTATTTAATTTCTATGAAATCATCTTTGAATATATAATCAGCAACACCCACAAATTCATTTAAATTCATTTATATCAAAAAACTTGTTTTCATAAAATATGATAATGATTTCTATAATCGAATCTAGCTAGATTCTATTCAAAGCCTTCCGAGAAAATATTTAAATTAATACACTTAAATACCATCTCTTTAAGCAGAGATACATCATGCAATGATGTAAATTCTTAATAATACCCTTATGGTTTTAAGCTTACCTAAATAATATATTTCTATATGTTGACTGCGTACATTGATGGAATAAGAATACATCTAATAGGGAATTAAAAACCCCTCACACATCAATTAGTGTTTTCTACACGATAATATACACATTATCGTCTATACATATATGGTTTTTTTTTTGGGGGGGGGGG
>NC_056566.1:15133813-15144835 GCF_013358625.1 Macadamia integrifolia
TAATCACTCAAGAAATTCTAAAATCGTAAGAATTGTTGTAAAAATTCATTCAAATCATACATGATAACATTTGTAAAGGATGATAAATTACTTATCTAAATCATAAACACATCGAGGTTGATGACTGCAACATCAAGCATCGTAAACAAAACCAAGAAATTGGTGTGATTTAGAGTGTTAAATTGTAATCTCCTAATTGAGGTTTTTCTATATAAGGAAAGGCTTAAGCCAAAATTATGATTGCACAACTCTCATAATTATAATTGCAACCTATGATTCACAACTATATACAACACATAGACTCTAAATGACTAACACAATAACTTCACTTTAAATAACTAAATATAATAACTTTCAACCCGCTATGACATAATAATTGACCCACGTAGAGACCCTATTGCATGTTGCATGGCTCATGCGTGGCTTTTGAGCTTGTTGGGTTCGTATCACTAATGGATACCAAAATCAATTTTACTTGGGTCCAATGCATTCATACGTGGACCAATGGGAGTTTAGTGGCCTAATCCATCTAGAGCCTTATAAAGGATCCAGAGCCTTAACCCACCCCACTTCCCCCACCTGCAAATTAATCTAATGGGTTGTCTATTATACGTTGCAAGGCATAGAACCATGGTCGCACCATCATCATCATCATCATCACCCTTAGAAAGAGAGAAACAACTCTGGTTCCTCCTCTTATTGCTCCTGTTTGCCACTTCTCCTTGGGCTTCCAATTATGGTTTTCAATAAGAAGCAATGGATGAGGCTCTCCTTCAATGGAAGGCCAGCCTTTTTCGCTACCGTGTTCATAACAATTCCCAACTACTACTCCCTTCATGGACGATGATGATGATGATGATGGCAAACAGAAGCAGCAACGTCGACCCATGCAAGTGGGAGGGAATTACTTGCAATGAGGCAAGAGGACTCATCACCATAATAAACCTCTCGAGTATGGATTTACAAGGTACGCTCCATGACTTTACCTTCTCATCCTTTCCTAACCTCCTCCGTCTTGATCTCCATGATAACTCACTTTTTGGACCTATCCCACCAAGCATTGCCAACCTTCTAAAACATGTTCTTTCCCTTTAGAAATTGGAGGCTTGAGGTTTCTTACTCTCTTCACTTCATGCTTCTTTTGGAAATTTGACCAATCTAATTAATATCTTCCTTCATTACAACCAATTCTCTGGTCAACTACCCCAGGAAATCAGCAATCTTACAAAATTACAAAACTTGCATCTTGCATATAATCATTTTCATCGGTATTTACCACAACATATATTCAAAAATGCGTCACTCATACAATTTTCTGGAGCTTATAACCATTTCAAAGGCCCAAACCGAATTTAGATTACATCGATCTCAGCTACAACCAATTGTATGGTGAGGTTTCAAAGAATTGGGCAAAGTGCCTAATATAAACAAGCCTAAAAATCTCAAGAAACAAGATTTCTGGTCGAATACCACCTGAGCTTGGAGACTCAACTCAATTGCAAGGGCTTGAGCTTTCTTCAAATCTCCAGGTAGGCCAGATTCCAAAAGAAATGGGGAGGCTTAGCTCTTTACTGATACTAAAGTTGAATGATAACCATCTCACTGGCACCTTACCTGAGGATGTGGGATTGTTCTTCAAACTTCAACAGCTTGACCTCTCAATGAACAATCTAAGTGGATCTCTTCCAAATCAACTAGGGAAATGCACGAATCTTATTTACTAACAAATTTGAATCTCTCTCATAACAAGTTGTTTGGTTCCTTTCCATCTACTTTTCCCACAATGCTCAGTTTGATAACCATTGATGTATCCTACAATGAGTTAGAGGGTCCTCTACCTGATAATCAAGCCTTTTGGAATGCTACAATAGAAGCTTTCATTCACAATAAAGGTTTGTGCGGTAATGTCACAGGTTTGCGACCTTGCTTTTCTAAGCTATCCCCAAAAAAGAGTCGCAAAGTTATCCTTCTTATGATCATAACTCTCTTAGCAGTACTATTGTTTCTTCTATTTGCATTTCTTGGGTTCGGGCTTTTTCATTTTTTTCCCCAAAGAATGAGATGCATAGAGGAGAACCCAATTGCATACCAACGAGGTTTAGATATGTTTGCAATATGGAACTATGATGGGAGGATAGCATACCAAGACATCATTGAAGCAACTGAGCATTACAACCCCAAATATTGCATTGGCATGGGAAGACATTGAAGTGTTTATAAAGCAGAGTTGTCATCAGGTCAATTGGTAGCTGTTAAGAAGTTCACCTCTTCTTCAGATGGAGAGGAGATTTCTGATCAAGAAACTTTCAGAAATGAAATTCTCATGATGACTGAAGTGAGGCATCAAAACATTGTAAAATTGTGTGGTTTTTGTTCTCATGTGCGGCACTCATTTTTGGTTTATGAATATGTGGAGAGAGGAAGTTTGGCTAAGATCCTAAGCATAGAAGAAGAAGCAGCAGAATTGGATTGGACTAAAAGGTTTAATATTGTTAAAGGTGTAGCTGAGGCTTTAGCTTACTTGCATCATGATTGCTCACCCCCAATAATTCATCGAGATGTATTGAGCAAAAATATTTTGTTGGATTCAGAATTTGAGCCTCATCTCTCAGATTTCGGCATTAGTAGACTTTCAAAACCTGATTCATCCCATTGGACATCTCTTGCAGGAACATATGGATATTTTGCACCGGGTTCTCTCTCTCTCTCTCTCTCTCTCTCTCTCTCTCTCTCTCTCTCTCTCTCTCTCTCTCTCTCTCTCTCTCTCTCTCTCTCTCTCTTATTGTAAAAACTTTAAAACAAATCAGTATAGGGGTGAAAGTTTGGCCCTGATAACCCGAACCTGTCTTGGCCTGTCTTGAGCCCGAACAGGGCTTGAGCCAAGTTTTTTTGCCCTGATGGTGGGTTAGGGTTGAAAATATCCAACTCCAGGTCAGCATTGGGTTGGGCTCGAGTTGAGGCCTCAGCTCGGCCCAACCCGGCCCGAAGGTTAACCCTGAATTTTTATATTAGAATTTAGGGCTCCTATTGGTATTTCATTTTCCTATAATTTTTTAATGTATAATATATGAATGGAAAAAATAGGTCAATCAAGGTTAATTCAAACATTGTAGAAGGCAAGGTCAACTATACCCAACCTTGCCCTAATTGCCCTGCCCTGACAAGGTCAATTGGGGCAAGGTTGGTTGGTATGAACCTGACAAGGTTGGGCCTGAACACGAATCCGATAGGGTTGAGTTGGGCTTGGGTTAAATTTTGAGGACCTAAGGTTGGGTTAGGGTTTTAAGAAACCAGGCCCAACCTGACCCTGTTTCACCCCTACATCAGTACCTAGAAGCTCTTTCATCTTAGAGAATTCCCCATTAGCCGTCAAATGCCATATTATTACTCCATCTGACATAAAATAGACTACAATGTAATGAGAAATTAATATTTTTTTTAATCATTTTTATTAATTTTATTTGTTTTTTACTTATTCTGCAGAACTTGCTTACACAATAAGGATTACTGAAAAATGTGATGTTTATAGCTTTGGCATAGTCACACTAAAAGTGATAATGGGGAAGCATCCCGGAGAACTCATCTCCACTTTGCCATCGTTATCCTTTTCACCATTGCCATCTATTGAGAAAAACTTATGGTTGAAGGATATAGCTGACCAATGCATCTCACCTCCCACAAATCAAGTTGCTGAAAATAGAAATAAAAGGGTGTGAGGTAGGTTCCTTAGTGTGTAGGATGAAACTCTAGTGGACTATTACTAGGATTTCTCTAATTTCGATACATTCAAAGTTTGGAGGTCAATTGGGTACAATTCCCACATGATTGTTTACTCATGTAAGGATTCAAATTCAAACCACAACTTTCTTTCTGTGAATTCATTTAGGTTACATCTTAGGGAGACCTAAACATGTTTCTTTCCAAGCCAATGCATACTTGAAGGGAGTGGTTTCTCTATAAGCCACGTCTAGTTAGGAATTCAATTAAGAATCAATGGAACTTATGGTGGTAGCACATTGTCCCCCACCCCCATTAGAAGGAGAGAACTACTTTCAAGCCCCTTAAAGTTTAGGTAGGAATTTCACTTTCAGAGCGTAACTAAATTAAATATCCTCTCATATATTGGCACGCAACCTGTGTATACGCATTTATTTCATAATTCAATCAACACACTATGTGCTCTCCTATATGTAGTTCTAAGTTTTCGTTGATCTATTTTTGTCATTTGAGTTGGAATTTGACATGCGAGCAAAAGACTTTAAGATTTACTTGTCCACAGATTTTGGGTCTAAGAAACCTCTCTTTAATATGATTGAGACAAAGGTAGGAGGGTAATTTTAATTAGGATGGTTATCCATGTAATAATAAAATAATATTTCCAAAATTCACAAGCTAAATCTGATCCATTATTATTTTTTTTAAATCTAAATGGTTTATTCCTACTTAGAATTAGGAGAGTCCATAGTAATGCGGCACACATGCATGGGCACACACAGGATGTGTGTGAATTCAAAATGGGTGTTTGATTGATTTTAAGCCCTAAAATTTGGCACTTGGCTAATCTAAATCATGCTTTCTATCCAATGGCCGGAATAAGCATATCGTTTGTCCATGTTTTTAAATAGATGTTTTACATTTAGAAAAATAGCACACTTTCATGACAATAATAATTTGCCTTTTAATGTAGATTTATATTACCATGCACCATGTATTGAGCATCCCACATAGGAAGACTTTCTTGGTGGCCTGATATTTGTTATGTGCTAGCTAGTTTAGTTTAGTGCCAAATTTTTTGGATAAATAGACTTGTAGACCCCAAATTATTTTGCTCACGCATAAAAATTTTAACCAAAAATGAAGTTTCGTAATTGGTAAAATAGAACTTTAAAAATTGCAAACAATGGGAGACGCTACAATAGTGACTAGAATATTATAGATATGGCTTGACACATACGCGGAAGGAAGCATGCTACGATGCTAGTAGATCAAGAGTTATTTGATTGAATTAGGCATTGAAATTTGTTAAATACCTAATCAAAATAATGAATGAACATTAAAAATCTATAACAATGGGAGGTTCTATAATAGTGACCAGAATGTTATAGACATGGCTTGACATACATGTGAATGCATGCTAATAGAACAAGAGTTATTTTTAATTGAATTAAACGCTCAAATCAGGAGTTATTTAACTGAATTAGGTGCTCAAATTTGATATTTACCTAATCCAAATAATGTTCTCTCTATCTAATGCTAGTGTGCATAGCCATGTCATCTATCAATAGAACCTTCCAAACAGAACTTGAAGAGAATGGATGTTAGCCACATCAAGTCTGGAGAAGATAAGGTCTCTCCTTGTTGACCAAATCTTGTATGAGTTGGTTCTTATCCTGTCACATTGTACATTCCTTATTAGTTGCTGCTGTATATATGGTTTCCTTATCAAAGAAATCTGTTAGCTTGTATCAAGGAGAAATCATTTCCATCTCTATATATAAATCCACACTAATACGTGAATGAAAATATAGTCTTAACCACGGAAATTTCAAGTCTTTCAATGGATTTCTTTCAAGTCCATTATAGTGGATAAGACTTGGATGAGTTGACTGAAAAATTTTTGTGCCTTATAAGTTAGCTTTTTAAAACAAGCAAAATAATTAGGTCATGCTCATTAAGTGTAGATTATCAATATTTAGCTTCTTAAACTAGGAATTAATAAGGTCAAGCTCATTGAGTGTATATCATTATATTGTGACAAACTATAACATCCCAAACCCATTTGAGGGGCCCTATGACACACAATGAAAAAAAAAAAAAAAAAAAACTCAATGCCCTCACTCGGAAGTAAAATGTCATTCCTTCCAATAATCCCTATGTGATAGTTTACGTGGTGCTGAAATTTTTTATTTATATGAATCTCGAGGTTCTTTGTTTGTCTGTCAATTTTTAGTCTAATCCAAGTTTAGTAAGACGTGAAAAAAAAATTTATTGGAAGAATCAGGGACTATAGTAGGGTGTTGTGTAGACATATACATATGGAAAGATAGGTTGAATCATGATTGAAAATTTGACGTGTAACAAATCCGAAAGGTCTTTAGAACATTGATCACAATTTTCAAATCACTCTTTCATATGACAAAAATACACAAGATGTGCTGATATATTACCAATTGAAAGAGATACTAGAGTGTTTTTCTCATACTAATAAAATTTCTTGTTATAAAAGAGATAATACTCTATTTAATGATAAGTGAGCCCCATCCAATCAACTTTCATATAATTCATTAATTATTAAGTTAAGGATTTCACACACTACTGTCATGAAGAATGTTTCATGTTACATGCCAATCATCATTGAGAAACAATTTCATCAATATGAACCTCACAAGGTCAAGGAAGAGAGAGATGATATCAAGAGGAAGAATGCTAGTTAAGTGAGAAAATGTGAAAAAAAATCCCTACACTGTCAGTGTGGAATATTTTTTCTTTATTATTAATGTTTTTATTTTTTAATTTAAAAAATTATTTCTTTGCTCATCTTTCATTCTCTCCCCTTTGGAAATGTCGTCCTCCTCTAGATTTCATTGGAAAGCTAGCATAAGAATAAGTTTTGGGCTGCTATCAGTTTTTTATTGGGTTAAATCGGTTTTAGCCCAATTTTTTCAGTTCAATTCGGTGTTTTATCAATTTTGAAGCATTCTGATTTGATTTTAATCTCACAAAACCCCAATCTGAATAAGATCCAATAAACTCATATCGATTTTAATTTGTTTTCGGTTGATTCAGTGACAAGGGCCGAATCTAAATCCAACCCAAAACCAATTAGAGTAGCCCAAGTTGAACAAGAGTATCAAGATTGGGTCTACATACATCCAAGTTAGTCCTTTAGAAGAAATGTGGGGAGTAATGCCAAGAGAAGATAGTTCAACCAATTAGTTGGTCAACAAGGTTGGGAAAATTGGGATGGAACCATCGGGTTTGACTGGTCACACAGATTCCTTACCAAGTCCAATTAGGTAGGTAGACCCAAGTGAGCCAACCCATAGGCCAACCAAGGTTTCTATCAAAAAAAATAAAATAAAATAAAAAATAGGCCAACCTAGGTTATTGGGTGGGTCCATAATTTTAGTAGGTGATCCATATGGTAACCACCTTATGTTACTTAATTATCAAGCTAAATAATACTGTTTGGCTAAAGCAACTGATCTCTCTCTCATGGTGGAAGAGATCTGTAAGGTCTGTATGGGTTACGGGTCACTTTTTTGGATTAGTCATTGTAACTAGTCATAGGGGTGTCAATTCTAAACCCGCACTGAGTTGGCAAAGCCCGAAACTGACATGACCATAACACCAGCCATGTGATAGGAGAGGGAGAGTTTGGAGGGGAACAGTCTTCAGTGGAATGATCATGCAAGGTTTATTTTGGCAACCAACTCTGGTCTTTGGATTACATTAGATATCAAACTCAACAAATTCAAGAAAAGAATTCAATTCCAAATGGTTGAGATTAGTAATAGAAAATTATGAAGAACAAGTATAAAATCTGCCATGCTACCAATATGTATGAAATCCCAGTTACATTGATGCTGATTCAAACGCTGGGCAATCTGATCAAAGAAAGAATTATGCCAAAGATATTGCCGAAAAGAAGGGGCCTCACCAAACTCGGTTTTCTAGGGTTGTTTGGTGGGTATATCTTGTTGATGCATCCCCACCAAAACCTCGGTACATAATTGCCTTCTTGTGGCTGAAAGTAGGGGTGTCAATTTTAGACTTGGCCCGATAGACTCAATCAAGACTGACCTATTAATAAACATGCAAGATTTTATAAATTGGTCATTCTTAGTGCACGGTGTAAGCCCGATGGGTGCTCAATTGATCTGATCAATTACAAGTCTGACTCAGCTCACATGTTTAGTCCAACCATTTACTTGTATATTTTGATTTGAGGATGTAAAATAAGGTATTATATATTGTTATTATTATTTTTTTTTTATCAATTATCGAATGCAATTAAATGTAAATTATGTTCTAAGTTGTTGATGATTTAATCATTATATTAAAATATTTGAAATCTAAGACAATAGAAGCCCGTTAAAGGCCCAATTAAAGCCCAATTATGGCCTGATTAGTAGAAGCCCGGCTAGAGCCCAGATGTCGATCATGACCAACTTATTCCTTAAACAGATAGATCATGGTGCAAGGATACATGCCTGACTAGGCTTGACCAATATCGACCTAGTCCACTGAGATTCAGCCCATTGTCACATCAATTTGTCATCATATAAAAATCTTACTTGAAACCTTATCCTCGTCCTACGTACTTTGACAAGCTTGCATAATGGTTGGAATTCACAAGGACCAATAACTAGTGTCAAAATCGTCTATGGTGAGGTGTAGTGAGTATCCAATGACTTGGGTGTATGGCCGGACCCTCCCATCCGTTGGATGCTCACGGCATCGTATTGCTCACGGCAAACAATTTGGACTCTAATAACTATCACTCCCCCATGCTCACCTTATATTTACCTTAAGTCC
The DNA here is from genome assembly GCF_013358625.1 of Macadamia integrifolia. NCBI lineage: Eukaryota > Viridiplantae > Streptophyta > Magnoliopsida > Proteales > Proteaceae > Macadamia > Macadamia integrifolia. The sequence continues at coordinate 15,142,352 of NC_056566.1, forward strand.
TTTACCTTGAACTTCTTTTTTGATTCACCAAGAAAAATATAAAGTTTTACCTTTCCTTCTTCCCTGGTATTTTAAAATCCCCATATTACCCTTTGTCTTTGGTAACCGCATCCCCTAACTGGTTGCCCCCACTCCCCACTCCCCATTCCCCACTCTTCACTCTTGTAGCCCCCTCTATCATTCAGGAAACAATTGGATCTAAGAGAACATTTAAATCAGTTAACCTAACAAAAATTCAATTATACTCTTGAATTTTGAGATATCTATCAGAAAATGTTGTTACAGGCTAAATTGTAGCGACATAGAATGAAAAACAAGAAGACAATGGGAATCGTAAAGGAATTTATTAATCTGCGAAAATTTAGGAAATGAAGGGACCCTAGGTTTAGTGACTAAATCATTCTTTAATTCATCATACCGAAATGGCCCGGCCCTGATTAGGGTCAATCAGGGCCAACGCCCAGCCCAGCCTGGTCTAGTGCAATTAGGGTCAACTAGGCTGGGCTGTCATGGGTTGAGCCCAACAGAATTGGGCCTAGACTGAAATATTCTGACCCTACCCTAGGTTGGGCCTGGGATGAGTTAAGAGACCCTAGGGTTGGATCGAGATTTTGAAAACCTTGACCCAACCCGGCCTATTGACACCTCTAAGTTTGAGGAATATTTCGTTGAAGAAAACATCAAACAGAGCCTTTTGATAAAAAAAACACTTAAGAATCTTTGCTGGGCATGCTTCCACATCAACCCTTGTCCAAGTCAAATGGTAGTCGATTAAAAAAACTCTCTCTCTCTCTCTCTCTCTCTCTCTCTCTCTCTCTCTCTCTCTCACGCACACAAACAAACATACATGCACTCTGCTAGATTTTTCTGGAGATAGCACACAGTTCAATCAATGCGGGGTTGGGACCAGAGGGCATTAGGATCATATCCACAAGGAGAGAGAGAGAGAGAGATATGGACACCCTAACAGTGTGCCTAGTCTTTTCCTGAAATTAATTTACCAAAGGGAAAAGGACACTGCCAACTTGCGCCCTCTATGCTTAGAAAGAGGCAAATGCAAATAGACCCCGTTGCCCTTCCTTCCAACATGTTCTGAAGATACCTTAGAATAGTCTCCCATTAGCCTGTGTGCTGATGTAATGACTACACAAATAGGCAGTGTTCTCTTTCAGAGGGCATCACGTGCCAGGCATTACTTTAATAAGGTGTTTGCCTTTGTGCACCTTTTGTGTACTCATGTAGCTTTGGCCATGCCATGCTTAAGGTGGGCTTCAAGTAGCATCAGCCTCGCTGGACCAAACTATACCTTTAGTCTCCAATTATCGCTAGTGGAAGAATTGGGTTGATATCGAGCATAGACTCATAAAGGGGAATGGGTTGGGCTTTTCCTAGTAATAAAAACGTAAAAAATTAGTAAGGAAAAGTAAGGTTTATTATGTAAATTTCTTATGTTTTAAATGTCTATTTCTCTTCTCAAATTCAATTTTTTTGATATTTTATTTATTTATTACTATGACAATTAGATTATGCCTTAAAGTTTTTTACATATTTTTTTAGTTTCATTTTTAATATAATTCTAGGGGCTATCCCGGGTCCCAGATAATATTCGGGATTAAAAATGAAAAAAAAAAAGATTATGCCTTAAAGAAAAGAAAAAAAAAATCTTTATATTCTATTTCAGGAGATAGCTCGGGTATCGAATCAATCCATATCCGCATCAATTGTAACTAATACTGATATACAGATACATATAGCTGGTATTGGAAAAAAAAAATGCTCTATTTTGAATTTTGAATGATTCAAAGCCATTTCAGACAGACACCGACCGATAAATATTGGTATCATATTTGTTTTGGAACCAATGGGATCCAATACTGTGAACTAAGTCCGGAGAGAAAGCAAAGAGCACCCAAACAAATATTTACAATTCACAGATGTAGATAATCTAGCCAAAGAATAAATAATAGTGAAATCTATTGTAACCAATAAATTTTTTTTTTATTATTTTTTTTAAATGCAGCAATTAATGAATTCAGTCTTGTACGCCGTGGAAAAGATAGAACATCTTCCAACCAATGATTTAGGGGACAGTGGGACGGTATCGGTCTCTGCTGATACCAATCTAATACCAATTCAAATCAGATCGGATCAGTGAGTATGGTCTATTTTACCCCTATTTTTATAAAAAGTGCTATTTTTTCGTTATTTTACCTCTGAAAATCTGGATAACAGATTTGGATTGGTATTAGATTGGGGATCGGTCTCAATCAAAAATGATCCAATACAGTTGATCCCAAACCAGTACTTGAAACCATGCTTCTAACAGAATCCATTTCATGAGAAAGCTATGCATTCACAAAGAAAAAGAAAAAATAAATAAAGAGAGACAGAAAAAGCTATTTGAAAGAATAATTGAGGAAGGTAAAGCAATTAAACCATTTTAGCCAACAAAACACACCCCACATGTTATTGAAAAAAAAAAAA
>NC_056566.1:15144999-15292159 GCF_013358625.1 Macadamia integrifolia
TTTTTTTTTTTTTTATGGTATGATTTTCTGGTGTTGAATTTCTTTAGAGTGTAAGGGAGTGTTGATTTCCTTCAGGGTTGGGGTAAGGCGGGCTATGTCCCCCCCTTGTAATCCTTTAAGGTTTTCCATTTCCTTAATAAAATCTTAGGGGCTTTCCCAGGTCCTAGATAATATTCGGGTTAAAAAAAAAAATGTGTTCTACAATTTGTGTGGTTTTTTATTTGGTAACTATTCTCAATCTTGTGCATGTGATGTATGTGTTGTTTTATTATTTATTTTGATTTATAATTAGTTTTTTAATTGGGCTTCATTCCAAGATTTTAATGATTTTGGGTTTATTTTGGTCAATGGGTTTGGGACCCATCGTAAAGTAGGTTTAGAGTTTATTATTACTTTTTATCTCAACCATACGAACTTAATTAATGGATGATTGAGATTTTTTTTAGGTTTTAATTATATTTTTTTTCCCTTATAAATATTTAATGAGAGAACAATGTTCGAAAAGAGTTATTAATATTGAATTTGTGGTTTCTTCCTTTGAAATCTTACAGAATTTCAATCATTTCCAAACCTTTAACAATTTGAAGACAAGTCTAGAAGACCTTGTATTGTTCCAGAGTACATCCTCACCTTCTTTCATTCATAGAAGAGTACAATAGTTGGCGTCAAAATCGTCTGCAGTAAGGATGAGGTGTAGTGAGCAAATATCCAATGGCTGAGGTGCATGGCCCGGCCCTCTCAGCCACTGGAGGCTCACTGCACATCACCGCTTGCTGTAGACAATTTCGACTCCAAAATTTGGATCCATGTTTCTAAATTACCATATTTGGTATCTTTGTTATGGCATCCATATATAGAGGCAAACACAATTCCAATTGAAGCAATCAACCTCAAAGAGGAGAAACAAAAACTTTTAAGTAATAGATTGTCAAATTGATTTTGAAAAAATGAAGCATAGAAGAAGATACGTGATCGAAGATAATTTGCAACACGAGCATTTGAGTCGACGATGGACAAAGTTACAATGGATGATATGTATCACAAAATTATAGCAAAAAAAAATATGTATCACAAAAAGTGGAGTGAATGATAGGCAATATTTGAGTGAATGATAGACAATGTTATAGATGATCAATCTACTACAGAGGTTGATTTGAACGTATATTCTAAGAATATCAGGATGAGGAAGTCTGAAAACCATTCTATTCTCATTCTTAGTCTAAGACCAAGCTCGATTATTTCCTGGAAGAAAACCCTTAAATGTTACCCCAAAAAGATTAGGAACTCTAGATTCTACCTGTGGTCTATCAGAAACTTCTGCTGAGTCACTCTATTATCATGGCCTTTGGATTATTGTGTCAAAGTGGGAGTGTTTTTGGAGATGGCATGCCTATTAGATAAATTCATGGAATTGTTACAATCAGAAAGGTCTCTGGTCCATCTATGCCATCGTTGGTCCATCTATGCCATCATTCTGGAGTTTTTACTCTCTCTCTCTCTCTCTCTCTCTCTCTCTACCAAAGACCAATGGCAATGGTCTCATATCAGCCATATGGGGGGCTGATCCCATAAGGGTGAAACAAGGTCGGGTTGGGCCAAGTTTCTTAAAACCTTAACCCAACCCTAGGTCCTCAAAATTCAACCTAGACCCAACCATACCAGGTACATGTTCAAGCCCAACCTAGCCCTAATTGACCCTGTCAGAGTTGGGTTGGGTCGGGCTGGGCTCGATTGGGTTGACCTTAGCTTTTGCAATGGTTGGATTAACATTGATTGACTTGTTTTTGCCATTCATATCTTATACACTGAAAAATTATAGAAAAATAAAATACCAATAGGAGCCCTAAATTTTAGTATAAAAATTCAAGGTCAGATTTTAGGCCGGGTTGGATCAGTTTGGGCCGGGCTGAGGCCTCAATCCTAGCCTAACCCAACCCTGACCTACCTTGGGTTGGGGATTTTCAACCATAACCCGCCCTCAGGGTAAAACAAACTAGGCCCAAGCCTTGTTCGAGCTCAGGGCGGGTTCAGGTTATCAGGGCTAAACTTTCACCTATATGATCCCACACTGACTTTCAAAGATAATTGTTGTGGGATGATAGATCTTGCAGCCCCTCACTTTGTAAGCCAATTTATGGGGTTGAATTCTTTCTAGCCTCTATCAATGGTATTAGAGCAGCTAATCCTTGGCCCAACCCACGATCGGAAGGGGCGACCTGGTGCTAGAACGAGCTTCAAAGAAATGGCTACCTGATCCAGAGTGGGCTGTTGTGGACGTTAAGTTTGGAAACATGGTACGGTGATATATAATGGGTCCATATCAACAATATGGGGGTTGATCCCACATCGATTTCCAAAAGGAATTGATGTAGGTTAATATGGCCTTGGGTCCCCTCACTTGTAAGCCGATTTATGAGGTTTAGTTTTTCCATGCCCGTTTTGCAGTGCTTCTCAATCACTCATTTATATATTTTTTTCATATTTTTGCATGCAATTATATAAGCAACGGATTGGATCTCGTGATCTTGAATTAATGTTAATGGTAGACATCTCCTAGTGCAGTTGATGCTTTGGTACCTTTGTAGTAGATCGATTTTCCTTTGCTAGGAAAGGAGTGATTATAGGCTCTTACGGGGGTTCTTGTTACGACTTGTCGTTGTTGGTAGAAGCATTGTCAATATGCATTTTAATTACTTGTGAGAAACTAAGAGAATTCCCCATTATCTATCAGATGGTCAAGTTATTGCTCCACATGGCATAAAATAGATTACAATGTGTAACCCCACATTGTATTTGTGAGAAACTTTTTTCTTAACTATTTTCATAGAGAGGGTTCCCTCCACCGTCAATGTACAATTTTAAATCTTGGAGGGAGTATTATGTGAAAACACTTGAATAAGGGGGTGTATAAGATATTTTACAGGGGGTTATTATAGTAATCTGAGTCTTAAAATGGGTGCTAGTGCACAATTTCAAATTGCAGTTGGCGGTGTACAAATCTTTTATTCTTATGTTTATTAATTTCATTTGTTTTACTTATCGTACATAGCTTTCCTACACAATGAGGGTGATTGAAAAATATAATGTTTATAGCTTTGGCATAATAACAATGAAAGTGATAATGGGAAAGCATCCCTGAGAACTCATTTCTACTTTGCCATCATTTATCCTTTTTATTATTGCCATTTATTGAGCAAAACATATATAGTGAAGGATATAATTGACCGGGCAAGGGAAGGAGGAAATTTTGGAGCGATGAGAGAGGAAGAGGAGAGATTGGAAACTGGGCCGGAATTTTTTGCCCCTGCCGGAGGCCGGCCACCGGATAGAAGTAAACAAATGTTAATCACTGATTTCTGGAGCCTTGTTTCCAACCATGGCTATGCTTCAGTGGAGGATCCTAGAGAATCAATGCCTAAGGAGATCAGGCCGAAGGAGGGTGCAGCAATGGGGGGCCAACGACCTGGAGGAGATGTTGAAGGTCGTCGATCCTATGCTGCTGTGTCAAAGAAGGGGTTGCCAGATGTGGATGATCTTCCAGAGCCTATCCGCGCTGGGCCTCTGACTAAGGTGGTGGTACCACAAGAGGCATATGAAGAGAAACTTCAAACGTTCTCTTTTTCCTTGATCGGAAGGGTAAATTTCAGTTTCATCTCCATGGATGATATTCGTCGTGATTTGGCAAAGTTATGGAACTTGAAGGGGAAGATTAATCTTGCTCCTCTAGGGAAGGGTTTCATCCTCTTCCGCTTTGAGAGGGAGGGGGATATGTCATCGGTATGGAGACGAGGACCCATTAAAGTTGGGACTCAGGTGATTAGATTTCAGAAGTGGAGGCCAGAATTTAGCATCCATGATAATCACACCCAAACTAAACTAGTCTGGGTTCGTTTCCCTGAACTTCCGATGGAGTATTGGCATGAAAAAATCCTTCTGACAATGGCCAAAGCCGCAGGGAGGCCTGTAGCTTTGGATCGCAAAACATTGAATGGCACCATGGGCAACTACGCCAGAGTCCTCGTTGAGGTCGAGTTGGTCGGAGCCAGGGTGGAGGAGATTCAAGTGGAACGAAAGAAACCTGGTACAGACATCGTTTTCTGGTTCAAACAGCGGGTGTTGTATGAGGACGATCTCTCAAGATGCACCTTATGCAAAAAACTGGGCCATATGGCCAACCAATGTCGCGATAAGAAGGACGAAAGAAAGCCTGTTGACCAGAATAATGGCAGTTCTCTTGCAGATGTTCATGTCCAAGGTAACTTTGCCGGAGTTGGGAGAGAAGGGTCGACTGCAAAAACGGCCAGCCCCAGCTGTGTGAGGAGTCCCAGATTGGTAGGAGAATATTTCTCTCCTACGGTTATGGAAACAGTGAATGGGGAAATTAATTGCCTTGTGGAGGGAAATCTGGTGGTTGACTTAGACAAAGATAGTATTTCTAATGATGGAATTATACTTTCACAGAATTTGGGAGGACCGAATTCTAACAAGAATCACTGCAGGGAGAATCTGGAGCCAAATATGGTGGATAATCCATTGGGTGAGGGTGAATATGGGTCGGACCACATCAATACGGTATCCGACGGGGAATGTGACTCTGTGGAAGGAAGCGAGCAGGGAGAGGATGATGCTAATCCAAGGGCTGGAAACAATTTGGAGGAATCTTTTGCAGCTTGGAACTTAAGGCCTCGACGTAATATTAATTACCATGGAGGTCATGCTGGTCGAGGATCAACTAAAGGTGGTAGAGGCGGTAGAGGTGAGGAAGGGGTGGTGGCCGAGAATATTGTAAAGGGCCTTCCTCCCACCCAGCTGGTGGGAGGTCGTGCTATTGTTCACCATCCAGAAGTTGCTGCTATTGATAATGCTTTACGCGCAAAGGAGGCGGCAGCAAGGAAAGGCAAAGTTATGGAAAAGGAGTAGACATCCAAGTCGGCTCATCAGACCTATACCAAAAAGTGACATAATGAAGCTGCTATTCTGGAATATCAGGGTTGAAGAAGGCCTCTGGTAAGAACGCTTTACGTGTTCTTGTGAAAGAAAAGGATCCTGATATGCTTTGCATTGCGGAGCCAATGATCGAGGTAACTAATTTCCCTAATTTATTCTTTAATAGATTGGGATTCTGTTGCAATTTTATACATAATTCTTGGGTCGGAAAGGCCCCAAATTTATGGGTAGTTTGGAAGAGGAATTTAAATATTCCTACAATTATTGCTGAGTCAGAGCAGCATATTTCGGTTTCTATTACATGGGACTCAATTACGGCTCAAATATCTTTTGTTCACGTGAGTAGCTTTAGAGCAGAAAGAAGATCTTTGTGGATGAAGTTGATGGCTGATTCTCCTCAGTCCCCTACTCCATGGGTAATTATGGGTGATTTTAATGCAACATTGCAATCTCATGAGAAGAGAGGGCCGGGCAACTTTAGTATGGGGTCGGCAGCTGAATTTGGAGCCATGGTTGATGCTTGTTTAATGGCTCAAGTGCCTTCTTCTGGACTGAAGTTTACTTGGTCCAACAACCGCCGCAGAGGTAATGTTCGCGCAGTGTTGGATAGAAGTTTCTGTAATGACGAATGGATATCTCGATTTCAGGATTGTGCCCAAACAGTCTTTGATCGAATTGCCTCTGATCATGCCCCTATTATGGTCACTTCAGCCCTATCTCAGAGACCGCCTAATGCCCCTTTTCGGTTTCACAAATTTTGGATAGACCATACAGATTTTGAAACTGTGGTTAACTCATCTTGGAGTGAGTGGATTTCAGGGAACCCTATTTTCGTCCTCATGCTCAAGTTGAAAAAATTAAAAGAAGTTTTGAAAATCTGGGCTAAGACCTCCTTTCCAAACATTGATAGAGCTCTTGAAGATGCATAAAAAAACTTAAAGCAAGTGCAGTTAGACATTGAAGCCAACGGGTTAGATGACCACTCTTTTGCTAGGGAAGCAGATGCAAAAACTTCTTTGATTAAAGCCTTGGATTTGCATGAAAAGCTTTAGGCGGAAAAGGCTAAGATCAGATGGATGAAGCAGGGGGACAGGAATTCTAAATTCTTCCATTTGTCTGCAAAAATGAGAAGAATTAGAAATACCATTAGATGCCTCAAGAAACAAGATGGGACCATTGTGGAAGGTCGCGAACAGCTGGGAGACTACGTTGTGCAATTTTATGAGGATTTTCACAAAGCCACCCCTACTATAGATCATGTGGACCTTCTTGACTCCATTCCCACGGTTCTTCAACAAAATGATATTTTTTTCTTGGATTCTATCCCGGGTGATGAAGAGATAAAGAAGGCAATATGGGAGCTCAACCCGGATAGCTCTCCAGGACCAGATGGATTTACAGGAGCTTTTTTTAGGAGATGCTGGAATATTGTTGAAAGGGAGGTATGTTCTGCAACTCGCCATTTCTTTAGCTCTAGTCATATGCCTAGAGGGATAAACAATAATTTCTTGGTGCTGATACCTAAAGTGGAAGGTGCTTCCTCTCTGGACAAATTCCGCCCCTTATGCATGGGGAATTTTTTTTGCAAGATCATATCAAAAGTGATGGCTTTGAGACTTGAAAAGTTCCTTCCTCGTCTGATTTCAGAAGAACAAGGGGCTTTTCAAAAAGGGAAATTAATTCATTCGAACATTAGTCTCGCATCAGAGCTTGCTAATATGATGTTTGCTTCTACAAGAGGGGGTGGTCTTGGCCTTAAAATTGATATTAAAAAAGCTTATGACACTATTTTGTGGCATTTTCTATTTCTGGTTCTTCGTAAGTTTGGATTCTCTGAGAAATGGGTTTCATGGCTGCATCAGATGTTGATATCGACTAAGATATCAATTATGGTCAATGGAGGCCCGCAGGGGTACTTTGATGTTGAGAGAGGCTTAAGACAAGGGGACCCTATTTCTCCTTTACTCTTTATTATTGCGGAAGAGGTTTTGTCCAGAGGGATTAAGTCCTTGATTCACATGAATAAATTGAAGCCGCTTCAGGGTCCAAGAGGCATCCCTACCCCTAGTCATATCCTCTTTGCAAATGATATTTTTATCTTCTCCAATGCCACTATGAGGTATGTCAGAAATTTAAAGGATTTTTTGCTTAAATATCAGGAATTTTCAGGCCAATGTATGAGTTTAGAAAAAAGCAAACTCTTCCTGGGAAAAATTCCTCTTGCCAGGAAGCAGTGCATCTTTGACATTCTGGGCATCCCGGTGTGTAATTTCCCTACCAAATATCTGGGAGTAGAAATTTTCAAGGGAAGATTAAAGAAGGAGGCCTTGTTTCCGATCATGGACAAGATTAAGAGTAGACTGGCAGGTTGGAAAGGCAAGCTCTTGTCAATGGCGGGGAGGGTGGAACTGGTTAAAANGGGGGGGGGGGGATGGGCACCCTAACAGTGTGCCTAGTCTTTTTTGAAATTAATTTACAAAAGGGAAAAAGGCATTGCCCACTTGCGCCCTCTATGCCTAGAAAGAGGCAAGTGCGAATAGATCGCGTTGCCCTTCCCCTCACCGTATACTAAAGATATCTCTGCACAGCCTCCCATTGACCTATGTGTTGATGCAGTAGCCGCACAGGCAAGCAACGTTCTTTTTCAGAAGGCATCATGGGCTAGGCAAACCTTCTCCACTATCACTTTGCACTTGGCATTACTTCAACAAGGTGTTTGCCTTTGTGCACCTTTTATGTACTCATGCAGCTTTGGCCATGCCATGCCTCACCGGGCCAAACCATACCTTTGCCTCCAATTATTGCTAGTGGAAGACTTGGGATGACATCGAGCGTAGACCCTTAAGGGGGAATGGATTGGGGTTTTCCTTGTAATAGAAAAGAAAAAGCAGAATAAAAATCCTGAAGTTACCTACTATATAATCCAAGGATGGAAAATCACTCATATGGTAGTCAATAAAATTAGTTAGGAAAAGTAATTTTTTTTTTTTTAATGTAAATTTCTTATGATTTAAATGTCTATTTTTCTTCTCAAATTCAATTTTTTTTGAATTTTTTTTAATTCATTTTTGTGACAACTAGATTATGCCTGAAAGAAAAAGAAAAAAAAAATCTTTATATTCTATTTCAGGAGATAGCCTCGTTTTCAGGTATCGAATTAATCCATATCAATATCAGTTGTGACTAATACCGATATGATACATATACATATATAGCTGGAATTGATAACAAAATAAATAAAAATTGAACTGCTCTATTATGATTTTTTTAATGATTAAAAGTCATTTCATACTGGTACCGACAGATAAATGTTGGTATATATCGGAACCAATCGGATCCAATACTGTGAACTAAGTCCTGAGAGAGAGCAAAGAGCACCCAAACAAATATTTACAGTCAATGGAGCTAGATAATCTGGACAAAAAATAAAAAAATAGTGAAACCTATTGTAACCAATAAAATTTTATGCAGCAATGAAATCAGTACGTCATGGAAAAGACAAAAAGAACATCTTCCAACTGAACCCACTTCATGAGAAAGCTATGTTTTCACAAAACAGAGAGAGAGAGAGAGAGAGAGAGAGAGAGAGAGAGAGAGAGTTGAAAAAATAATTAAGGGAGATAAAGTAATTAAACCACTTTAGCCAACAAAACCCACCCCCACATGTTATTGAAAAAAAAAATCATTAGAGTCTGTTTTCAAGAAAGAATCGCAAATTAAAAAAACAACCTTACCTGATCATGTGGTTTTTGCATCTAAATACAGAAGTTCGTGAAAATATTGTTGATGATTATTTTTTATAAAATCATACGAATAACTCATAATGTTTAGAATACAAGTATTAGTCATATTAACCACATAACTCTTAAGTACGGGTGTAGTTTCTAAACCAAGATTAATGATAGTGATAGTCTTCTTACGGATCTTAGAACACACAAACGTGTAGATATGATTTACCATATCTATGATAATTAATGGGACACTCCATTATATAAACCATAAATGGGAGTAGAAGAGTACATGTATGTAAGTTGGATTGGTCCCATGAAGATACTAAAGTGATGGCTGCAGGTACTATTAACTTCCACTCTCACAATGGATTGGATTAATGAATTTCCTAATCAAAGTGGACCTATAAGTGCTTGTATTTAATGAATCAATCAATAGCCTACATAGAAATCTTAACAAATATCACAAACCCATCTCCCCAGGGAATCAAGAATCCCATTAATACATGTAAATATATTCTCATAGACCTTGCATTGGTACAAAGACCACATGGAACTTATAATCAAGTCAACATTAAACAATAAAAAAAAAAAAAAACCAGGAAAAACCGGCTAAAATTTATTTTAGCAAATGAATCAAGTCAGTCAATTAATCAATAATGGAGGATATTCGCTTTAGTTGTGGAAATCAACCATGAAATAAAAGAGTCCCCACTCCCCACTACTGATACTGAAAGTCAGTCAATCAGGAATGGACGTCAATTAAGGGTGCTGTAGAGTAGAATAGCAGTGGATCGTCCAAAAAATAAAAAGCTTAGCAATCAGCCTAGAAAAGCAAGTTTTGCTTTCCACCAGAATACTATAAATCAACTCTTTTTCCCCCACTCATAAAGCATAATAATAATAATAATAAATAACTAAATAAATAATCAAAAGAAAAATCTAAACCATAACCGACATTAAATCCATTGGATGTATTATACATTCACGGATCTTTTCACCACACGGTACAAGGCATAAGGGAATCACATGGTTAAGATGGGAGTGGAACACCAAATCCCAAGTTTGCATAAACACTAGGCTTATGTGTCTAATCATTTTACCATGAATATATCACATGTATGAAAATATAATTGTAACCATGTGGGAATTAGGGTTTTTGGATTCCCTATATATATTGTCTCGGTGAAAAGCCCAAGACAAACAAAGAGGAATCTCATTTTGTGAAGTGAAGAGTAGCGTAAGAAAGTTTTTAGGTGGTACCTGCTTGCTTTTTTTTTTTCTCCACAATCTGGCCCCACAGGTATACTGTTCTCACTTCTTACGATTTCCATGAAATCGCTCATCCATCACATATATGTATCCCACTACTAGTCAATATTATCTTTGAACAGCAATTCAACATGCAAGAGTCATCATCTACTAGTGTTGGTCGGTCATGCCTATGCGAGGTACTAGGAGAGATTAGTTTTAACTCTGCCATTTTCGCATTATTATATTATTGTAAAAATTCATTTAAACTCTATAAAATAACACATGTAACAAGGGGGATAGAATACTTATATGAATCAGACAAATCGTGGTTGATGATGGCAACATCAAACACTAAAAATAACATTTCAAACTTAGAAAAATATGAAGAAACTTAAGAAATCAGTGGGGTTGAATTGTGCCACATGGTTACTCTCCTTAAGACTATAGGCGTACACCCCTTATGATGCACACCGAGTTCTTGCAAATCGGCATTTAAGATTAAAAAAAAAAAAAAAAAAAGCCCGTGATCGGCCCTTGAGTTGATTTTACACTCAAACATTTAAGCTACTTAATTGGGGATACTAAGTGTCATGCTTAATTGGACAGAAATATAATGATAATAAAGAAAGCTAAAACAAAATAGAAGTTGGGATTGTCTCCCAAAAATGATTAGAGAAATGAGCTAAATCTCCCTTTATATATAGGAGAGGAAGAGATATGTTTATAAACTTGGAACAACATCCTTTTTAAGGATTCGAATAATTTGCACCGGCCTTGTCCTCATCTCAACTTCATAGATTTTAGAGAATTTGTCTTCAAAATTCTCTTTGATGGGCAGCCTCACCTCCTAAATTCACTTAGATCATCTTACATTTGTGCACCATGCATGGTTAGTGGTTTCCATACTTATAAAATATACGGCTAATTAAGAGTTTATACTCATCTTTTGCTCATTATGGTGAACGCTATTTCCCCATCTAATAAAAAAGAGCCAAGTTTAGTAGCACTATACAAATCATTCATTGATTTCATTATTACTAATGCATTATAGCTTACGGAGCTAATTCAACAACCATACTAATGATAAAGGGATCATAAGAAAGAGTTTTCATGGATGTACTCATTCCGCATCAGAAAAAAAAATCTATCACATAAAAATAAAGCTAAGAAACCTAGATTTGTTTCAAAACTTTTTTTTTTTTAAATAAATAAATCGACGATTGATTTCTAAACATATATAAATAGATTTCAAATGGACATTCCAAATGTATTTTGGATTTGAAGGAAGAAAATGGCTAAAATGGACCAGGGCTTCCATAAACCATAAAGCACAAGATTTTGAAACAAAAATTTTTAGTAAAGAAGGCCTCAAACTCACATTGGAATGCATATTGGGACACACAAAAGCATGTTGTAGAGCATCTCCGATACCGATACGATACCCTTTGGTACATATTTTAAATATAGGCAATCAATACAGTTATCAATGTCAAGACTATCTTTAGCATATCTTATTGTATCTTTGATACGATACGATACAATATGATACAATATTTTCTGATACATATCTTAAATTTAGCCAATCGATACCAATACTTTAATTCTTTTCCAAAAGTATATAAAATATTAAGCTCTCTTACTAGGCAAAAGGGACAACTTAAGACAAAAGGGACAACTTAGCAACCTATAGGTAATTTTACCATGCATGGTCCCTTTATTACCTATGTACCTCTAAAAAATATAGATGTCATTAATATTTTTATCATTACGATGATCATATGAAATTTTGTTGCTCACCAAGTACTAAAGACTTTTTTACTATCTGGGTTTGCAGTCAAAGAAATGAAACCAAATCGTATTTTGAAAAGACTAAAACATAAGAGAGTATTAATTTGTGAAACAATAAGAGAAATGAATTATTCCATTTATTTAATTGCGAACCCGATTAGCAGCAAAAAAAAGATTCATTCAATTTCGATAATCGCCAACAGTGATACAGTAAGAATACCTAAATCCATGAATTTTATTGAACAAGGGCATCCATGAAGGAAAGGAAAAGAAAGGAAATAGGTTTTGGAATTCAGTTTCTTCGGGTAACTGACCTCTCGAGTTCCTGATACATACTAAAGTACAATACAAAGTCCCTAGCTATACTCTTTAGTGTAGAAATGATATAAATAGATTATCTGGGGCGGCTGCATCATCCTTGTAAAGTTGTGCTTTAGATCTTTTGACTACTGTGGCATGTGGATGGATCACTTTGTAGACCAATAAACTCTCATTGCAACAAGACTTCATGCAAAGATGTGTGTGTGTGTGTGTGAGAGAGAGAGAGAGATTGTTTTCAATGGATACCAAAATCATTTTAAATTCTTACCAAAAAAAATCATTTTTAATGGGTCCCATGCACCCATATGTGGACCAATGGGAGTTTAGTGGCCTGATCCATCCACAGCCCTTATAAAAGGATCTGAAGGCCCTAATTGGAAACCACCCCTAGTCCCCCAACCAACAAATCCATTTCTGTCTACTGTACTTTCCTAGGCGAAACCATGTCTGCACCGTCACCCTTAGTAAGAGAGAAACTACTCTGCCTCGTCCTCCTCTTATTGGTCCTGTTTCCCATTTCCATTGCTTCTTCTTCTTCATTCAGAGTTGCCTCTTCTCCTTCCCCTTCCAATTATGGTTTTCAACGAGAAGCAATGGAGGCTCTCATTCAATGGAAGGCCAGCCTTCTTCGTCACCATGTTCATAACAATTCCCTACTACTACTTCCTTCATGGATGATGAAGGCAAACGGAAGCATCAACGATCCATGCAAGTGGGAGGGCATTACTTGCAATGAGGCAGGAGGACTCATCACCATAATAAACCTCTCGAGTATGGATTTACAAGGTACGCTTCATGACTTCAACTTCTCATCCTTCCCTAACCTCCTACGTCTTGATCTCCATCACAACTCACTTTTTGGACCCATCCCACCAGCCGTTTCCAATCTTTCCCAACTCACCCACCTCAATCTCTCCATCAATCACTTCTCTGGGAACATCCCGTCTGAGATTTCCCTATTGATGACTCTTAGTGAGCTTGACTTGCACTACAATAATCTCACCGGCTCAATCCCTACAGCTATAGGCAATATGAAGAACCTGACAATTCTTCATTTCGGTGAAAATCAACTTTCTGGTCCCATTCCTTTGGGAATTGGTAACCTTCGTAGCCTCACTGTGCTGAATGTGTCAATGAATTACTTCTTAAATGGTTCTATCCCTTCCACCATTGGAAATTTGAGCAAGCTGAAATCCATTTATCTTTATAAAAATTCACTCTCTGGTTCCATTCCTATGGAAATTGGAAACATGACCAATCTTTATGAGCTATTTCTGTCGAATAACCTTCTGACAGGTAGACCTCCAGAAATTGGAAACTTAAGATCTCTTACACTACTTGGTTTGGCCAACAATAGTCTCAATGGTTCAATTCCAGCTTCTTTGGGAAATTTGAGCAAGCTGAAATTCTTTTACCTTGATAGAAATTCACTCTCTGGTTCCATTCCTATGGAAATCGGGAATATGACCAATCTTTATAAGTTATTTTTCTGGAATAATCTCCTGACAGGTTCTATCCCTCCTGAAATTGGAAACTTGAGATCTCTTACTCTACTTGATTTGAGCAACAATAGTCTCAATGGTTCAATTCCAGCTTCTTTGGGAAATTTGAGCAATCTAGTTAATATCTCCCTCCATCACAATCAATTGTCCGGTCAACTACCTCAGGAAATCAGTAATTTTACAAAATTAGAGAGGCTGGACATTGCATATAATCATTTTTGTGGGTATTTACCACAACATATATGCAAAGTTACATCACTCATACACTTTTCCGGAGCTTATAACTATTTCACAGGTCCAATTCCCAAAAGCATGAGAAATTGCAGAAGCCTAACAAGACTCCGTCTTGACAATAACCATCTCACAGGGAACATATCAGAAGTCTTCGGTGTTTACCCGAATTTAACTTATATCGATTTGAGCCACAATCAATTGTATGGTGAGGTTTCAAAGAATTGGGCAAAGTGCCTAAAATTAACAAGCCTAAAAATCTCAGGAAACAAGATTTCCGGTCGAATACCACCTGAGCTTGGAAACTCAACTCAATTGCAAGGGCTTGAGTTTTCTTCAAATCTCTCGGTAGGCCAGATTCCAAAAGAAATGGGGAGGCTTAGCTCTTTACTGATGCTAAAGTTGAATGATAACCAACTCTCTGGCACCCTACCTGAGGATGTGGGATTGTTCTCTCAACTTCTACAGCTTGACCTCTCAATGAACAATCTAAATGGATCTCTTCCAAATCAACTAGGGGAATGCAGGAATCTTATTTACTTGAATTTGAGCAAGAATAAATTCAGTGGAAGCATTCCAGATGAAATTGGTAATTTAGTTGCCCTACAGATGCTACTGGACCTTAGTGGAAACTTGTTCACAGGAGAAATCCCTCCAGAACTTGGAAGCTTGGATAAGCTTACAAATTTGAATCTCTCTCATAACAAGCTATTCGGTTCCATTCCATCTACTTTCTCTGACATGCTTAGTTTGATAACCATTGATGTATCTTACAATG
Source organism: Macadamia integrifolia (assembly GCF_013358625.1). NCBI lineage: Eukaryota > Viridiplantae > Streptophyta > Magnoliopsida > Proteales > Proteaceae > Macadamia > Macadamia integrifolia. Next base: position 15,159,549 of record NC_056566.1, read on the forward strand.
AGTTAGAGGGTCCTCTACCTAATAATCTAGCCTTTCAGAATGCTACAATAGAAGCTTTCAATCATAACAAAGGCTTGTGTGGCAATGCTACAGGTTTGCAACTTTGCATTTCTTCATCAACCAGAAAGCAAACCCTAAAAGAAAGCCACAAATCCTTGATTCTTATCCTATCTCTTGTAGCAGTATTGCTTTTTCTCCTACTTGCATTCCTTGGGACTTTTTTATTTTTTCGTCAAAGAATGAAAAGCATAGAGGAGGAAACAAGTGCAAACCAACAACATGGATTAGATGTGTTTACAATATGGAACTATGATGGGAGGATAGCATACCAAGACATCATTGAAGCAACTGAGCATTTTGACCCCAAATATTGCATCGGCATGGGAAGACATGGAAGTGTTTATAAAGCAGAGTTGTCATCAGGTCAATTGGTAGCTGTTAAGAAGTTCACCTCTTCTTCAGATGAAGATGAGATTTCTGATCAAGAAACTTTCAGAAATGAAATTCGTATGATGACTGAAGTGAGGCATCGAAACATTGTGAAATTTTATGGTTTTTGTTCTCATGTGCGGCACTCATTTTTGGTTTATGAATATGTGGAGAGAGGAAGTTTGGCTAAGATCCTAAGCATAGAAGAAGAAGCTGTAGAATTGGATTGGACTAAAAGGTTTAATATTGTTAAAGGTGTAGTTGAAGCTCTGTCTTACTTGCACCATGATTGCTCACCCCCAATAATTCATCGAGACATATCGAGCAAAAATATATTGTTGGATTCAGACTTTGAGCCTCATGTCTCGGACTTTGGCATTAGTAGACTTTCGAAATCTGATTCATCCCATTGGACATCTCTTGCGGGAACATATGGATATTTTGCACCAGGTTCTCTCTCTCTCTCTCTCTCTCTCACACACACACACACTCACTCACTCACACACTCTTAGTGTACAAACTTTAAAACACATCAGTACCTAGAAGCTCTTTCAACTTAGGGAATTCCACATTAGCTGTCAAATGGCCAAATTATTACTCCATGTGACATAAAATAGACTACAATGTAACAAGAAATTAATATTTTTCCTAATTATTTTATTAATTTATTTTTTTTTTTTACTTATTCTGCAGAGCTTGCTTACACAATGAGGGTGACCGAAAAATGTGATGTTTATAGCTTTGGCATAGTAACACTGGAAGTAATAATGGGAAAGCATCCCAGAGAACTTGTCTCTACTTTGCCATCATTATCCTTTTCACCATTGCCATCTATTGAGCAAAACTTATGGTTGAAGGATATAGTTGACCAGCGCATCTCACCTCCCACAAATCAAGTTGCTGAGAAATTGGTTTCGCTTATGAAGCTGACATTTTCTTGTTTGCATAAAAATCCACAATCTCGGCCAACCATGCAACAAGTGTCTCAAAAGCTATCAATTTGCAATGTTTCCTAAAAAAATTCCAGAAAATAACATTCGGAGCAATTGTTGAATCATAAGGCAAGATTTTAATCCACCAGATGAAGACTTGTGTAGTTTAAGTCCGTGTAGCCTTTTCTTTTTTTTTTTTTGCTAAAAGGTCATTTTATTAAAAGAGAACAAAGCAAAACAAAGAGAAATACAAAAGGGCAGGCCGATCCCACTAAACCCACTGCAAAGGGCTTAGCCAAATCGAAAACGGTGCCTGTCCAACGCATCAGAAGCTAACTCATCAACAACATGTCTCGGGAACTCCACTGAGAATTCTGAAGTACAAGATTTAGATGCTTTCCTAGCCAGAAAATCAGCGACTACATTAGCTTCACGAAAACAGTGAGTGATCTTCCATTGCACCAACTCCAAAAAGGAAATAACAGATCTCCATTTCTGCAGGGCAAACCATGGAATCTCCCTTCGCTGAACTGCTGAGACCACGGACGCTGAGTCTGACTCAATCCAAACACCCCTAGCATGATATTGTCTAGCTAGCAGAATACCCTCCAAGACTGCCTCAAATTCAGCTTCATATATTTGTTTGACTCCCAGAAAAATGCTAAAAGAGTCGATTACCTTGCCTTTATCATCCCGTAAGACACCACCCGCACCTGCATTACCTGGGTTACCAAGCGAACTTCCATCCACATTGATCTTCATCCACGCCCTGGAAGGCTTACACCAGTGAACCTCAAGAGGTGAAGGGGAAGTTGGATTTCTAATACTTAAACCTATCTTCCTGCAGGTCATCAAGTCTGAAATCGAACGAACTTCTTCACTTGATCCGTCACAGCAAAGCTGAACCTCTTGCCTTATACTTTGAAAGACATACCGCCCTGCCCTTTCTTTATTTTCCTGCCTTCTTTTATTTCTTTCCCACCAAATATGGTTGATAGTGATGATCAAGCCCAACTTCCATGGCTTCTTTAGCTGAATCACTTGAGATTTCCTCTTCCACCACTGGAACAATGATTGAATGCTTGGATGATTTACCCACGCCACTCCAAAAAAATCTAAAAAATTCTTCCATATTGATATGGAAAATGAACAGTGTAAAAAAATATGAACCATACTTTCTTCAGCCTTTCCACACAGGTTGCATCTGGATGGGAGATAAACACCTTTTTGGCAAACCAGGTCGTCCGTTGGGATTCTACCATGCACCACTCTCCATCCAAAAATGGAGTGTCTTGGAGGAAGATTCTTCTGCCAAATCAAAGAAGACCAGTTCACCTTCAGGGATTTCACTCTAACAGCCTCCCAAGCCGACCTTGGGGAGAAATACCCTGAAGGAACTAGCGACCACACCCTGAAATCCTCCATCTGCAAACTCGGAATGTCAATCTTTTTAATCTGTCCAAAAATTTCATTAAGCATAGGAGAAACTACCTCAGGTAGACGCCATTCTCCATTTATGATAAACTCCCCCACCTTTGCTGACGTAGAGAGAGTATGGTCACTATCCAGCGACAGAAGTTCCATAATGGATTTTGGACCCCACCATTTATCTTTCCAGAAATTTGCAAGCTGACCGTTCCCTATGATCCAGCGCTCCTTGTCATCCACAAAGGACCACATTTTCCTGAGACCAGCAAAAATAGTGGAGGTGTTGCAATTTTTGAAGGATCTTCCATCCTTCTTTAGGAATCGAGCTCTGAGAAAGGTTAACGCTGCTGTCTTCTCCGTTTTGATCCTCCAAATCAATTTGCACAGCATTGCTTTATTGGAATCTCTAAGTCTCCTAAGGCCCAACCCTCCCTCATCCTTGGGCTTACACATAGAGTCCCACTTAACTGTGACAGCCTTAACCGTATCTACATCACCTGTCCAAATAAAATTTCGCATCCATTTCTCCATCATTGCCACGAGAGATGCAGGCCACCAATAAACAGAGAAACTATGAGTCGGCATCCCCGAAAGCACCGATTTAACCAATTCCACCCTACCTGCCATTGACAACAGTTTCCCTTTCCAACCCGTCAGTCTCCCCTTAACCTTGTCCATAATCGGCAACACAGTATCTTTTTTAATCCTTCCCTTGAATATTTCCACACCTAGATACCTTGTAGGGAAGGTACACATGGGAATGCCTAAAGTTTCAGATATTCGATGCTTCCTGGAAGGTGATATTTTTCCCAAAAAAAGTTTACTTTTTTCTAAGCTGATGTCCTGCCCAGAAAACTCTTGGTACTTTAGAAGAAATTCTTTAAGAGTCCTCACATACCTCATAGAAGCATTGGAGAAGATGAATATGTCATCTGCAAACAGAATATGGGCAGGAGTTTTGACACCGCGAGGCCCATGAATTGGCTTCAGTTGATTAATCTCAATCAGGTGCTTTAAACCTCGCGATAGCACTTCCTCCGCAATAATAAAAAGCATGGGAGATATTGGGTCCCCTTGCCTCAGCCCTCTCTCCACACCAAAATATCCCTGTGGACCTCCATTAATCAAAATCGATATCTTAGAGGATATCAAGATTTGGTTCAGCCATGTTATCCACTTCTCTGTGAAGCCAAAGCGCCGCAGCACCTGAAACATAAAGGACCACGAAAGAGTATCATATGCTTTCTTGATGTCAATTTTTAATCCCAGACCTCCCCCTCTCATAGAAGCAAACATCATATTGGCCAGTTCTGAGGCCACACTGATATTGTCATGGATTAACTTTCCTTTTTGAAATGCCCCCTGCTCTTCAGATATCAGCCTAGGGAGCAAATTAGCAAGCCTCATTGCCATTATCTTGGACAGAATTTTACAATAAAAATTCCCCATACACAGTGGCCGGAATTTATCGATAGAAGATGCTCCCTCCTCCTTAGGAATAAGAACCACAAAATTGTTGTTCACACCATTGGGCAATTGACTAGTACTAAAGAAATACTTAACTGCATTGCACACCTCTAACTCGACAATATTCCAGCATCTTCTAAAGAAAGCTCCAGAAAAACCATCCGGACCAGGAGAGCTATCTGGGTCCAGGTCCCAAACAGCTCTCTTGATTTCTTCATTCCCTGGTAAGACATCAAGCATATAGTGATCACCTTGATGAAGAACCATCGGTATAGATTCAAGAAGCTCCACATGCTCCACTAAAGGCACAACTTTATAAAATTGCTCATATGACTGAACTGTATAATTCCCAATCTGGTCGTTACCTTCCACCAAAGTCCCATCAGGAGTTTTGAGGCTTCTTATAGAGTTTCTGAGTCTTCTCATTTTAACAGAAAAATGAAAGAACCTAGAATTGCGATCCCCTTGCTTCATCCATCTAACTTTGGCTTTTTCGGCCCAAAGTTTTTCATGGTTTTCCATTGCTTTTATTAGAGAGGTCTTCGCATCCGCTTCTAACCCAAACAAATAATCATCCATGCCATTAATTTCAATAGTCTGTTGCACCTGCGCTAGCTTATCCTTGGCTTCCTCAAGGGCTTTATTGAAATTCGGGAAAGCCTCTCTCCCCCAATTACGGAGCACACCCTTCAGCCTTTTGAGTTTCAGCATGAGAACAAATATCGGATTTCCTGAGACCCACTCTTCCCATGATGTGGCAACTACCTGCTCAAAATCTCTATGTTCCATCCAGAACTTATGGAACCTAAAGGGGCAATTAACGGGCCGTTGAGATAAAATTGAGGTGAACAATAATGGAGAATGATCCGAAGCAATTCTAGGGAGGACCCGTTGGTCACAATCCTGGAAAAAGTCAATCCATTCTTCATTACAAAAACATCTGTCCAGAACCGCCGAAACATTACCACGACGTCTATTGTTAGACCAGGTGAATTTCCTCCCCGATGATGGCACTTGGGCCATCCCACAAGCATCCACCAGAGCACCAAACTCAGCAGCTGATCCCATACTAAAATTCCCTGGCCCCCTTTTTTCATGGGAGAACAAAGTCGCATTAAAATCCCCAATTATAGCCCAAGGGAGAAGAGGCTGGGGGAGATCAGCCACAAGCTTCAACCACAGATCCCTTCTTCCTACTCTAAAGCTGCTGGCATGAATGAAAGAAATCTGAAACCATTTCGATTCCCACTTAATAGTAATCGAAATGTGCTGCTCAGACTCAGAGACAACAGCTGGGGTATTCAAATTTCTCTTCCATAAAATCCACAAATTAGAGGGTTTCCCTACTCTACAATTGTAAATGAAAGAACTATTGAATCCCAATTTATTAAAAAATAAATTTGGAAAAGCACTTACCTCAATCATCGGCTCTGCTATACAAATAATGTCCGGAGCTCTTTCCTTAATAAAATATCGTAAGGCATTCCTGCCTGCCGCCTTCCTAATTCCTCTGATGTTCCAGAAGAAAACCTTCATGATCAGTTACATAGAGGCAGAGTTGTGAGCAGCCTCATCATTCTGCTCTGTCTCAGAAACGTGCTTACCAAGTCTATCCGACCTTTCAACACGCTGCATGATCATATCAATTTCTTCCACTTCCTTATGATGAATAACTACTCGGCCTTCCACCAGGCACGATTGAGAAAGCTCAGTCAAGTTATTCTCAACCCCCTCCCAAACTTGGCCCCTGCCACTCTTTCCCCCTCTGCGACCCCTACCACCTGGTTTGTAATTAATTTTGCGCCGTGGTCGTAAAGCACGCACCATTTGAGAGTACTCTCTCTGTGTCTGAGATTCCCTGACCTGAATATCACCCTCCCTGTGATCGCTCTCCTCACCTGAGGCCTGCGATTCATTCTCAGACGGGTTAGAAGACCGGGTCAACCCAAGGACATCCACATCCAAAATATTATCCACTCTCTGCCCAACACCCATCGGATCCACCCCAGCCTTAGCATTGTGAGGAATATTCTCAATTGGGCAATATTCTTCACCATTTAAGTCCACCACTAAATCTTGGCACTTTAGGTAACCCTCCTCGTTTGGCTCATTACAGATTTGGGAAGTATTCCCATTTCCTGCATCTACCATTCTGGTAGGAGACTCCTTTTGGGAAGGATTGTCATCCCTGCCAGCTTCCTGGCCGCCGCCGCCCTTATGAGAAGGCTGCTCAACAGCAGTTTTCCCCACCGTTTTACCTCTACATTGGTTCGCATGATGTCCCAGTTTTTTGCACGAGAAGCATCGGACCATATTGTCTTCGTAGACGATTCGCTGATTGAAGCAGAATATCGTCTCCTTTCCCGGTTGTCTTCGTTCCACTTGCATCTCCTCAACTCTAACGCCATTGAGCTCCATCTCAACTAGGACTCTTGCATAATTACCCATCGTTGCTTTAAGTGTTTTATTGTCCAGTGCGACAGGCCTTCCTGCTACCTTTGCCATGGTCAATAGGATTCTCTCATGCCAATACTCCATGGGAAGCTCAGGGAATCGGATCCAAACTAGCTTAGTGTGAGAGTAATTATCGTTAATATTAAATTCTGGGCGCCATCTCTGAAAGCGAATAATTTGTCCCCCTACTTTGATCGGTCCTCTCCTCCATATTGAGGCCATATCTCCCTCCTTCTCAAAACGAAATAGAATAAAACCCTTCCCTAGGGGAGAAAGGTTCACGTTCCCCTTTAGCCTCCAACTCGCAACCACCTCGCGCCTTATATCATCCATAGATACAAACCTGAAGTTTACTTTGCCTATCAACGCAAAGGAAAAAGTCTCCAGTTTCTCTTCATAAGCTTCCTGTGGAATCACTACCCTCGTCAAGGATCCAAGCCGAATCGGATTTGGGAGATCCTCCACGTCAGGGAGGGTCTTCTTTGTCACCGTAGCATAAGATTTACGGGCTTTCCGATCCACAGGCTGTCCATCTTCATAATTTCTCTCCTCCTCCCCTTGCTCCACCGCAGTACCAGGCACCACTTCAGGAGTGGAGAGACACGCAGGGCGCAAAAAGTCCGTGATCAATCGTTGTTTGCCTCTGTCCGGTAGCCGGCCATCATTTCTTTCCCCTGTCAGGCAGGTCGCTCGATCTCCTTCACCCATCACAAGCCCCAGACAGAACTCCGAAAACCTCTCACCTGCCTAACATGAGACTCTCATAGCATCTCAGAAAATGGATGATGAACAAAAGCCTAAGTCGTTTGCTTCCTCCTTCAAGCTCAACCGAGGCAACCAGATGGTGTCCGAAGGTTCGATCGAAACATTCAGTGAAGATCGAAGGAGTATTTCCTCAGCTCTGTCCTCTGTTCATCCTCCAAGGAGAGCACCGGCCTCCACCGTACTAGAAGGGCCCAGTGCCAGCGACTGCAGCTTCAACCAGAGAAGAAATCTCAATCACGATCGCAGGGAGAGAGAGCTTTCACCTGAGAAATCAAGTCACGATCTCCTCTGATCCTCACCAGAGAAATCGAGACACGATCGCCTCAAACTTTCACAATCGCCTCTGATCTCCTCTTCTCGTTAGACTCCTCAGTCACGATCGCCTCTGATCGCCTCCGATCGCCTCTGATCGCAGGGAAAGAGGCTCAGATCGCCTCTGATCGCCTCTCCCTCTCTCTCTCTCTCAGATCGCCTCAGATCTCCTCTTCTCGTTAGACTCCTCAGTCACGATCGCCTCTGATCGCCTCCGATCGCCTCTGATCGCAGGGAAAGAGGCTCAGATCCTCTGATCCTCACCAGAGAAATCGAGACATGATCGCCTCAAACTTCCTCTGACTCTCACGTTCCGGTCCTGCTCTCTGAGAAATCACGATCGCCTCTGATCTCCTCTTCTCGTTAGACTCCTCAGTCACGATCGCCTCCGATCGCCTCCATATGGAAAAAGAGAAAAACAAACCAATTTTCAGGAATACCCTTATTTGTTAGCCCGTGTAGCCTTTTCCTTCCTCTATGTGTGATGAAGAATGTTGTTATCTTGTATTAGATACACATTATTGTGATAGCTCATATTATTTCCTTGGTAGTTAAGTCATAATAATTTAGTATGTTTCTATCAAATTTTCCCTTAGGACAAAGTTGATATATATGACAATGTTCATATTGTAATTCCTTCTTGGTGTTTTTTTTTTTTTTTTTTTTTGGTGTTGGATTTCTTTAGAGTGTAAGGAAGTGTTGATATCCTTCAGGGTTGGGGTAAGGCAGGCTATGTCCCCCCCTTGTAATCTTTTAAGCTTTTCCATTTGCTTAATAAAATCTTAGGGGCTTTCCCGGGTCCCAGATAATATTCGGGTTAAAAAGTTGTATTCTACAATTTGTGTGGTCTTTTATTTGGTAACCATTCTCAATTGTGTGTGCATGTGATGTATGTGTTGTTTTATTATTTATTTTGATTTATGATTAGTTTTTTAATTGGCTTCGTTCTAAGATTTTAATGATTTTGGGTTTTGTTTCAGCCAATGGGTTTGGGTTGACCCATCGTAAAGTAGGTTTAGGGTCTATTATTACTTTTTATTTTGACCATAGGAACTTAATTAATGGGTGACTGAGATTTTTTAGATTTTAATTACGTTTTCTTTTTTCCTTATAAATATTTAATGAGAGAACAATGTTCGAAGAGAGTTACTAATATTGAATTTGGAGTTTCTTCCTTTTGAAATCTTAAAGAATTTCAATCATTTCTAAAACTTTAATTGTTTGAAGACAAGTCTAAATGAACTTGTATTGTTCCTGAGTACATCACAACCTTCTATCATTCGTAGAAGAGTACAATAATTGGCGTCAAATTTGTCTTCAGTGAGGTGGTGAGGTGCAGCGAGCATCCAATGGCTAGGGTAGACAATGTTCATATTGTCTACTGCTCGCTGTAGACAATTTGGACTCCAACAATTGGGTCTATGTTTTTGGATTCCATATTTGGTATCTTTGTTATGGCACCCATAGATAGAGGCAAACACAATGCCAATTGAAGCAATCAGGCTCAAATCCTGAAAGCAAAACCTTTTAAGTAATAGATTGTCAAACTGATTTTGAAAAAATGAAACATTGAAGAAGATACATGATCGAAGACAATCTGCAACACAAGCACTTGGGTGGAGGATGGACAAAGTTACAATGGATGATATGTATTACAGAAAGTTAAGTGAATGATAGACAATGTTGTAGATGATTAATCCACTACAGAGATTGATTCAAACGTATATTCTAAGAATACCAAGATGAGGAAGTCTGAAAAACCATTCTATTCTCATTCTTAGTCTAAGACTAAGCTCAATTATTTCCTGGAAGAAAACCCGTAAATATTACCCCGAAAAGATTAAGAAGTCTAGATTCTATCTATGGTCTATCAGAAACTTCTGCTGAATCTATCCATCATCATGGCCTTTAGATTATTGTGTTAAAGTGGGACACCTTTGGAGAAGGCATGCCTATCAGACAAATTCATGGAATTATTACGATAAGAAATGTCCTCTCTCGTCTTTCTATGCCGTCATCCTAGAGTTTTTACTCTCTCTCTCTCTCTCTCTCCCAATAACCAATGGAAATATGTTACGGTCTCATATCAACCATATAGGGGCTGATCCCACACCAATTTTTAAAGGGAATTGTTGTGGATTGATATGATCTTGTGGCCCCTTACCTTGTAAGCCAGTTTATAAGGTTGAATTCTTCCTAGCCCCTATCAGTGGTATCAGAGCAAGCAATCCTCGGCCCATTCCATGCCCGAAAGTGGCGACTTAGTGTCAAAACGAGCCACTAGGAAATAGCTATCCGATCCAGAGTGGGCCACTATGGACGTTGAGTTCAGAAGTGTGGTACAGTGGTATGTTATGGTTCCATATCAGCAATATGGGGGCTGATCCCACATCGATTTCAGAAGGGAATTGATATGGTCTTGGGCCCATCCAAAGTGGGCCACTATGGACGTTGAATTCAAAAGCGTGGTATGGTGGTATATTATGGTTCCATATCAACAATATGGGGGTTGGTCCCACATCGATTTCTAAAGGAAATTGATATGGGTTGATATGGTCTCGGGTCCCTTCACTTGTAATCTGGTTTATGGGGTTTAGTTCTTCCAAGCCCGTTTCACAGTACACCATCAATCACTCATTTATATTTGTTTTTTATTTAAGCAACGGATAGGTAGTTGGGGTCCTAAGAAGGCATAAGATCAATTCTCCTTTGGTAGGGAGGGGGAGATTATAGCCTTACAGGGGATGGTGGTACAACAAGGTTCTTGATACTAAGAAGTCTCATTACATTTCATTAGGAGTATATATGAAGCCTTTTCTTATCGTAGGTCAAGGATATTAATTTCCATTCCAAAATTACTACAGGTTGATTCAACTCATCGAAGTTTAAAGTTGACTCATTTCTAAAGTTAAAAAGTTTCAATTTGACTATATTGTTTTTGTTAATGCAACAAACTTTACAACTATTCATTATTCTTGTTACAACTTGTCATTGTTGCTAGAACCATTGTTGATATGCTTTTTAATTACATGTGTGAAACTAAGAGAATTTCTCATTATCTATCAAATGACCAAGTTATTGCTCCACGTGGCATAAAATAGACTACAATGAAATCCCACATTGTATTTGTGAGAAACCTTTTTTCTTAATTATTTTTAGAGAATGGGTTCCCTCTACCACCAATATACAATTTCAAGTCTTGACGGGGGGAATTACAGGAAAACACTTGAATAAGGGGGTGCATAAGACATTTTATATAGTAATCTGAGTCCTAAAATGGGTGTTAGTGCATAGTTTCAAATTTCAGTTGGTGGTGTGCAAATCTTTTACTGTTATGTTTATTAATTTAATTTATTTTATTCATTGTGCAATACTTGCTTATACTTTGCATAATAACATTGAAAATGATAATGGGAAAGCATCCCGGAGAACTCATTTCCACTTTTCCATCATTGTCCTTTTCCCTATTGCCATGATCTATTGAGCAAAACATATGGTTGAAGGATGTAATTGACTAGCGCATCTCACCTTCCACAAATCAAGTTTCTGAGAAATTGGTTTCGTTTATGAATTTGCATTTTCTTGTTTGCATGAAAATCTACAATCTTGGCCAACCATACAACAGGTATCTCATGAGTTATCAATTTGCAGCATTTCCTAAAGCTACTCCATAAAATAATATTGGGGCAACTATTGAACCTTGAGGTGAGGATTTAGTCCAACAAATGAAGACTTTTCTTTCTTCTGTGTGTAAGTATATGGTGAAGAATGCGGTTTGCTTATATTGTATCTTACACAAATTATTGTGATGACCCCTATTATTACCTCTATTATTTCCTTGATAGTCAAGTCATGAAAAGTTGGTATGTTTTTATTACATCTTTCTTATTTGATGGATTCTACAATTTGTGTGGTCATTTATTTGCTGACTATTCTTAATTGTGTGGGAATATGTATGTGTGTATTTGGATATAATTTTTAAGGGTAATAGTCTGATAGTCTGATTACATGAAATTTGCATTCGTTGTCTATTAAGGCTGTAAAAATCCTTCCCAGTCACTTCTTCTTCATTCAACTTTGCTAATGAATTATGGTTTTGATTAATTATTGTAATCAAGTTTTATTATTAATTTTTATTTATGATTAATTTTCAATTGTAATTGTGGTTTGTTCTAAGATTTTATTTAGGTTGATGGTAAGGGTGTTAATCGGTTCAATTTTGATGTATACGGTTTGATTCAGTTTGGTGCAAGATTTTTTAAGTTAAACCAATATCGAACCATTTAGTAAACGGTTTCATAGATTAAAACTGAAACCATTTATAAACGGTTTTGAACGGTTTTCTTATGTTTTCTAATTTTTTATCCAAACAATTTCTTTACCTTTAAAATTTGTGGTGAAATGGATGTAAATTGTAATATTGAATTGAATTATTTTGTTATATGCTTTTATTAATATTGTTTGATGTAAACTTAATTTTTTTTTTATTGAAATGCATGTAAACTTAACATTAAATTACTTAAACTTAATATTCTTTCAAATGCAAGCTATTTCTGCTCAGATTGTGGCTACCAAGCCTCCGTCCATGGACATTCAAGATAAACGGGTATGGTCTCTTTCTGAGTCTGGTATTTTTTCAGTTTATTCAGCCTGGGAGGTTTTGAAGGATAAGAATAATACTCTTGGTTGACCTCGTTTAGTCTGGATGAAGGGTCTGCTTCCTAGATTTTCCATTTTTTGATGGAGGTTTGCTCATGCTCGTTTGCCTACAAATGATATGGTTAAAAAACATTGTGTGCCAATGGTTTTGAGATGTGAGCTATGTAAAAAGGAGAATGAATCATATACTCATATTTTCTTGCAGTGTGCTTTTAGCTTTAAGGTGTGGACAGAGCTGATGTGTTTTTTTGAAGTTCGTTGGTGTGATTTTTCATCCATCGAGGAATTTTTCTCATGGTGGAAACGGAAAGGAAAAATCGTTAGTTTGAGCAAGCTTTGGATGGCTATGATTATTCTTATTCCATACCATATATGGTTTGAAAGGAACAAACGGAAATATGAATGTGTGGAGAGAAATCATTCTTTTGTGCTTAAGGCGGTATTGAGAGATTTAATTGATTTTCTCAAGTTAGTTCCAATCAATATCAAGTCGGTGTTGGAGCTTTTATTTTCTAGACGGTTAAAGGTACTGATATATCCATCAACAAGAAGGAAGATTGTTGAAGTAACTTGGCAATGCCCTCCCTTGGGATATTGGAAGCTTAATATTGATGGGTGCTCGCTAGGAAATCCTGGTTGCTCTGGGGCTAGAGGGATTTTGCGTCATGAGAAGGAGGTTCCCTCTAGGTTGTTCGCAAATTATGAAGGGATTTCTTCAAACTTTGTTGTTGAATTCACAGCTTTTTTTGCTGGTATCAATCATGTAAGATCAATGAATATCCGAAAGCTTTGGATTGAATGTGATTCGATGGCTGTCGTAATGTGCATCAAAAACAAAAAAATTCCATGGGCATTTCAACAGAAGTGGTGGTATATTAAGAGCTACCTAGATTCTTGTTTATGATATATATCCAACTGCTTCCATGAGATCAATTGTGTAGCGGACAAACTCGCAAAGCATGCTGCCTCAACTAGATTTTCTTCTACTTGGGATGTTATTCCATCTTTTCTTGTATCTGATATTAATTGGGATGCTCAATTGAGACCTAGATTTAGGTTCTCGTAACCATTTGATTGTATTTCTTTTGGTTGAGTTGCTTTTTCTGCTGATGGCCACGCCGAAGGTGGAAAAGTAGCTCAATGGTTTGTTTTTTCTCTCATTCTTTGATCTTTAATTGTCTATTAATAAAACTCATTGCTGATTCTTAGCAAAAAAAAATTCGGTTTAGCTGCTTATTTAAATGGTTTACCAATTGTTCAAATTTTAAAACCAAAACCGAACCACTATTTCAATTTTAAAACCAAAACCAAAGCATTTAATAAATGATTTCGTGGCTTCGATGCAAACGATACAATTCGATTTCGATAAACGGTTTCGATTTCAAATTCACATCATTAGTTGATGGGTTTAGGCTGATCCATCGTAAAATAGGTTTAGGGTTTATTGTTACTTTTTATCTCAACAATAATTGGGTCATGTTCTTACCCAAAAAAAAAAGTGTCCAAATAATTATGGTAATTATTTAATTTATTTTGTGCTTATGTAACTTTAGTGTTTGTATGTCAGTAGGAGTTATTTCCACCTTGGAGTCTTAGTAGTTATGTAACTATCTAGGGAATTTTACATCTACCATCCTTTAAAAAAAATAATTAAATAACAAGCTCTCAAATATCAAGTGAGAAGAATTCAGTTTCATAGAGCTGAATAGCCAATTGGACGTCAGCAACAAACATTTGTTTTCAATCTAATTTACAATCCCCAACCGTCATTCCCTTCTGACTATGCGAATTAACCTCAGTGCTTCCAATTATTTTTTCTTTTCTAGGTCTAGATGTGTACCTACGACCTACGTCATCAGCAAGTAGCTTTCTTCCTTTATATCCTATTATCAATTCAATCAAACCAATTAATTTCAAGTCTAACCGTGTCAAGAAATTGCATGGAATGTAATCTATATCTCGATCATTTCTCACCTGCAAATGAATTTGGGGTAGAAAATAGGGTTTCGATCTTAAAGTGTTCCTCTCTCTCTCTCTCCCCCAGATTAGACTTACCGTCCCATGCAAAAGAGGGCTTATATATTTCCTGCTTTCTCCCCCTATTTTCTTCAACCAGTAAATTTCAGTTGATTCCCTAGTCTTTTTATGAGGAGAAAATGCATTTCAGTTAATTTTTTCTATGATGATCATATTCATAACGATCTGGTCCATGTGGTTGTGAGCTCAAAATGAATCCACGGGATTAGTCAAGTCGAAAGACTAAATACCCATCTTTAGCCAAAAAAAAAAAGAATCCATAATTTTTATTTTTTTTGGTAAGAAAAAGATTCATTGATGAGAAGAATGATCAAATGATACAACAATTTCAAGCCAGTCAGAGCATGAAGAAAAGGAAATATAAGGAGGGCTGCTCAGCCTGAACTTGACGAGAGTGCGCAACATTGTTTGCAGATCTAAATACAAGATGAAAAGAAACATATGAGAAAAATGAAGATTAACAAACCTACAGGCGATGGGCCCAAGTCTAGGAGAATTCTAAAGTTGGATAATTAAAAGAACTCTGAGGACTAGCGTTCTAACAAATAAAAGGAAGATGGATCTTTAGAATAGCATCAGAAAAATCTGAACTGGATCCGAGAGCAAACAAGAACCCAATTCAATAACAAAATTGAACTTTAAGACAATAAAACAAAGGTCAAAGTATATAATCAATGCATGAGACTTCTGCCACTACCGGGTCTATTTAAGGGAGAATGAGATTAAAGAATTAAATATTTCCCATGGTTGTTTCAGCCCTGGGGTGGTCACAAGGTTGTCTAAAAAAAAAAAATATAAAAAACATAAAAAAATAATTATAAAATTTAACAATTGTCAAGCGTAATTAGTGAGCTGTGGTGGAAAAAAAAAAACTCACTCGCAGCGCTAGGTAGTTTCTACTTCCGCTCCCTACATATCAACACAAAAAGAAAAATTAAAAAAGGTAAAACTTTAGTTGAGAGAAAGAGAGAGAGAGAGTATGGCACAATGGCATGTTCACCAAAAACAAAAGTGAGGTTTTCCCATCGAACCATAGAACTATATCCATCCCATACAACATCCTTGAATTTGATTCATAAACAAGCTAATAAGCAACCCATCTTGAATAAATAACGCTATATATATATATTATAGTTGTCACAGCGTTTAAGAGACCCAAGGTGTTGCAGGGAGCCTAGAAAAAATGTTTGATGGGTCTCTCCTTCAATTTCATCGTGAACCACTTCTTCCTATCTATGCTGGCTTGAGTCTAATTTTCTTTTGCAGTTGTAACTAGCCTCTAGGTTTTTCAACAGGTAGTCAAAAATTTAAATTTGATCTATTTTCAAATCATTTAGAAGTATTCGTATATGGGAAATCACTATCTGAAGACTACCCGTATCAGATTATATCTATCTGAAATATAATCGGATACCAATTTGGATACACAGATATCTGACCAGATAATATCCGATCCATTTAACCCTCCAATAATATATACATATATTATAGTTTAATGTATCCATTGTGGATTGATATATTATTATAGTATACAATTTTATACATAACGATTAATATTTGACCATTATTCCTACACTTTGGCCCCACCATCTTACCATTAATTCATGTTTTCAGTTTTAAATTACCCCTTAGCCCTACTACTGAGTTTTAAATTGCCCATTTTCAAAGATTCCTCATCTTCTTAGGGTTTCGACTTTTCTGTTGGTCTTTCTCTTAGTTGCTACTTTCTCATGGCGGCTGCAGAGGTTGAGTTCTATGGATAATGCTTCGTTGGTGACCGAGCATGGTGGTCGATGTCCAAATCGTTGAGTGGGATGTCTAGATCGAATTGATTCATCCTTAGCCTGTGCTTGGTAGTTAAGAAAAGAAAAGTAATTCTCTTTATGCTTGGCATGTCTTGAATCAGAAGAAGATTCTTTTTTGAATTTCAAAATTCATTTTGAGAATGATGAAATTTTCTTTTGTTGCTAAAAAAAATCTTGCCAAGACCACAAGAAAATACAAGAACTTTTTTTCTTTCCTTCTTAACCAAACATGCAAACTTTTTTTTTATTTTCTCACCAATTTATTTCTTTTCTTTTCTTCTCTTGGCTACCAAACACTGCCTTATTGTTCTTTGTGTTCTTTGATCTTATATTGGATGGCTTTTCTTGCTCTGTTTTCTGTACTACTTGAGTACATCTCTCTCGATTCCCATAGAAATCAATCTGCAGTCGTTATCTTCATTTCATACCGACAAATTTTCATAATCGGATAATATTCGAATATCAGATAAACTCCCAGAGATATGATTAGTTTTAACATTTCCATCGGATATCGGAGTGGATTTGAGTATGTCATTAAGTAGATGGATTCGGATTGGGATAGTAATGAATCCAAATTGAATTCGTCCCTACTTGCCTCTCATAATGTCATCAACTAAGGCTTCATGTCTATCTTTGAAGTGCCCCCTCTTACATTTGTGCAGATAGCTTTATTTTTCTTGAAGAAGAGAATTAAACTAGGAGCGAAAGCCACTAGCCTCCTTTTGTTATCTTTCAAACTCCAGTTCAATAATCAGATATAAGAATTGGAAAGGCAAAGTTATGAAATAGGGAAAGAAAGCTCAATCAGATTCCATTGACATGATCTGATTTTTGATGAATTTAAAAAGAAAAAAAAAAGGGGGGTAAAATCGTAACAATAGAATATGACCCTAATCAAAATGCATACATTTGTTTCACACTATGAAGAATTAAAAATGATGAGAAAGAGATATATTTTACATTCCTTATGAAATGTTAAAAGGCTTTCCTAAAACCCATTGAAAATTTTTCTTACCTATGAAAAAAAACATTCAAACTACCCCACAATATCCTATATAATTGGACCTCTTTCAATTTAAATACAATTACAAGTAAAATTCATTTAATACTTAAATATGATAAAGTTCCTTTTACGTAACCTAGAAAATGACAGTGCTTCTAAGAGAAAGTATAGTGAACCCCTATGCTGGCAGTGTGGGATGGACCCATGCCCAGTCGATGGGGACACATGAGGAGATGTTGCACAATCATCAACAAGAACAGGGCAATGTCAAGGAGGATAGTATGAGAGGAATTCCCAGGTTGTCAGTGTGGCGGATCATTTTCTTTTTCTCAAGAAAAAAAAAAGTATTTTGATAAATAAAATCCTAAGAATCTTTTCTCTTGCATCAATTCTTGTCCCCGTCAAATGGCAGTCTAGTTTTAAAAATTAGGGGTCACACCAATGGATGTACACAAGGAAGCATCAATAGGAACATCATTTTCCATTTTATAAAGGACGGAGTGATCATTTCCCGCCCCTATGTGTCTTGGCACAACGATCATACTCTTCCAGAAACCATTTTCCGAAAACTCTCTCTCTCTCTCTCGCTCTCTCTCTCTCTCTCAAACAATTTCGTGCGTGCACACATTCATATTCAAACAAGATTGGTCTACTAAAAAAATAAATATAAATGATCTTCAACTTCCTTAATAGTACCTAGAGTTTAATTAATAAAGTTACTTCAATTGTTATTAATTTGCATCGTGTGCCAGGCAGACCTTTTACACGTGATCGCATTTGGGATTACTTCAATAAGGTTTACATGTGCCTTTGTGCACCTTTTCTGTACTCATGCAGCGTTGACCAGGCCATGCTTAGGACTTGCTAGTAGAAGACTTGCATCATTTCCTCTTAGTCTCAAGTTACTGCTAATTGAAGACTTGCAGTGATATAGAGCGCGGAGTCATGTGAGGGACTAGGTTTGGGTTGTTGAGGTGTGGTTTTCCTTGTAACACCCATTAATTCAACTAGCTAGGCCAATTGATGAATGTAGATATATGATCCACCCAAAGAAGAAAAAATAGTGAAATCTATTATAACCAATGAAATCTTTTTTTCATTTGTGTACGTCATGGAAAAGATAAGAAAGATAATCAATTGAACCCTTCAAGAAGAGATAGGAAAGATACACAATTGAACCACTTTAAGAGAATAATAGCTATGTGAAAAAATAATCGAGAGAGGTAAATCAATCAGACCATTTTGGCCAATGAAAACTGTCTCTACGTGTTATTAAAAAGAAAAGTAAAAAGAATCATAAAAGATTGTTACCTGGTCGCACGGTTCTTGTGTCTTACTTGGTCAGTGGTTCTTATGTCCAAACATAGGAGTCCATGAAATTATCATCATGCCCCCACACAAGATCAAAAATCTCATATATGTATATATATATATGTTGATGTTCCACCATGTACTTTCATTGGCTCCACATTGATATAGAGGCCATGAGATGATCACGTAATGATCTCTTGCAAGCAAACTAATAATCGAGTTAAACTAAGTCAAGAGAAGAAAACCAAACCAAAATCTATTTTAGCCAATGAAGTAGTCATCTCAATAGTAGTGGAAATCGGTTAATCAATGATAATCACTAGTAGTGAAAGTGATCAACAATGGAAGAGGATGTCCATTACTAGTAGTGGAAACCAATCATGGAATAAAAGAGTCCCACTACTAATGGTGGAAGTCACTCAGTCAGTAATGGACGTCAATTAATAGTGCAGTAGAGTAGAATAGCCCTACTAAGCAGTGGATTATCAGATTACATGGTCCTAGAAAAAGCTGATTTGCCCTAGATAAAGCAAGCTTTAAAAGAAGCCAAAAAAAAATTTTGATAAAAAACTTTGCATGGTGTAATTATCGACAAAAGGTCTGGATACCCGTTGTTAGCGAGAAAAATAAAAAACAATATGTCTCACTTAAACACATCAACTCATTTTTTTATAAACCATATCCTACATCTTATTCATTGGATGTATTATACATGCATGGTACTAACTCAATAGATTGTATTTTTCTTTCTCTAACAATCATAAAGAAGCTTGGTAATTATGTTTTATAAGTGCAATGGCTTGATAGCCAGGAACTAATGTAGATAAAACAACCTAATCCAAGTCATCTCATTCTAATACACAATCACATTTCAGTCCTGATCTTCACCAGTCTAGTATGTTATTCTGATACAGTTCAATACACCGCCTCAAGTTGAAGGTCCATTGGTTTGGATTTTTAACTTGTCTCTGAAAAATTGAAATCGTGTGGAGGAAATCTAGGGCCTTAGACATGATGTTTGCAATCTAGTAGCTTCTTAATTTACTTTAACGACTTTTAATTTGTCTTTATGTAGACGCACCGACTTTGGCGTTGATAAATTATTTATCGTTTAGATCATTAGCCTTTCAAGATTTTGATCCTATCTTTTCTTAAAGGCCATGAGCTTTTTCTTCCATGGTTGATTTTAAATCATATGCTTGATTATTTAATTTCTATGAAATCATCCCACCACATGATTTGAATATATAATCAGCAACACCCACAAATTCGTTTAAATTCATTTATATCAAAAAACTTTTTTTCATAAAATATGATTATAATTTCTATAATCGAATGTAGCTAGATTCTATTCAAAGCCTTCCGAGGAAATATTTAAATTAATACACTTAAATACCATCTCTTTGAGCGGAGATACATCATGCAATGATGTACATTCTTAATAATACCCTTATGGTTTTAAGCTTTCCTGAATAATATATTTCTATATGCTGACTGCGTACATTGATGGAATAAGAATACATCTAATAGGGAATTAAAAACCCCTCACACATCAATTAGTGTTTTCTACACGATAATATACACATTATCGTCTATACATATATGCTCTTACCAATGAGCATTTCTTGGAAAAATCACCCTCTTGTTTACCGAGAAAAGTTGTTGAAGTATCTAATTAATGATCATTACAGTCCCACCTATGGCATATAGTCACAGACACTAATTCTTTCAGTCTCCATTAATCATGGTAAAGTATACACATATGCACAGATATATAGAGAATAGGTTTTTTCAGATTTAACTTTAATGGTTTATCAATATGATAACCAGAATTATAATCACTCAAGAAATTCTAAAATCATAAGAATTGTTGTAAAAATTCATTCAAATCATACATGATAACATTTGTAAAGGATGATAGATTACTTATCTAAATCATAAACAAATCGAGGTTGATGACCGCAACATCAAGCATCGTAAACAAAACCAAGAAATTGGTGTGATTTAGACTGTTAAGTTGTAATCTCCTAATTAAGGTTTTTCTATATAAGGAAAGGCTTAAGCCAAAATTATGATTGCACAACTCTCATAATTATAATTGTAACCTATGATTCACAACTATATACAACACATAGACTCTAATTTTTTTGTTGGAAACACATAGACTCTAAATAACTAACACAATAACTTCACTTTTAATAACTAAATGTAATAACTTTCAACCCACTATAACATATAATAATTGACCCATGTATTTTTTTTTTTTTTTTGGTGGAAAATAATTGACCCATGTAGAGACCCTATTGCATGTTGCATGGCTCATGCGTGGCTTTTGAGCTTGTTGGGTTCGTATCACTGATGGATACCAAAATCAATTTTACTTGAGAAAATTTCATTGCCACCACCTGAACTTTGGTCCTTATTCAATGCCACCCCTTGGGCTTTTTGAAACATCAAAGCCACCCCCTAAAAATTCAAAAAATTTCAAATTGGTCCCTGCCGTTAGCCGACTGTGTTAAATGAATGGAAACCGGTTAGTTTTTTTATAATATACCCAAAATACCCCCACCTATTGTGAGAGGACAATATTGTTCTCTCTTTTATTTGCATCTTCTAAACCCATCTACCATCTCTCATCTCACTCCTCTCACTCACTAGGTCGGACAAGAAGAAGAAGACGATGACGGTACGGTAACCTGCAACTCGATCCATCCCTCCGGCATGCGACTCTCTTCCCTCCGGCGTGCAATTCTCCCCCCTCCGGCGTTCGAACCTCTCTCCCAAGGTATGTAGGGTTCGGCTTCTTCTTCTTCTTGGGCATTTAGGGTTCTTTTTCCTTGGTTAATCTAGGGTTTATATCCTATGGAATACTGGAGATGGGGATTTTTTATTTTTCATCTAGGATTGATTAAGTAGTGTAATAGCATCTAGAAAATGCAATTTTCTCTTATATAAATGTATACATTTTATTTTTTTTAAACGTTCATCCGGCTAGATTGTTCATTTCATTCTGAATGGATTCATCCGATTTTTATTGTTTAATATTTTGTATAGTTCCTCTCGCTATTTCTGGTTAAATTTGATTTACCGTTCCACCACAGGTTTCTGTACTTTTCTTGGCGCTAATTGTATCTCATGGAGTGCCAAGAAACAACCCACAATTGCTCACTCCAATACGGAAGCTGAGTATCGTGCGATGGCCACTACCACTGTAGAGTTGACTTGGTTGTCCTTCCTCCTTCGTGACATTGGCGTTCCCCAATCGAAACCTGCTATGCTATTTTGCGATAATTTTAGTGCCTTGCATATGACTGTCAATCCTGTGTTTCATGCTCGTACAAAGCATGTTGAGCTTGACTATCACTTTGTTCGTGAGAAGGTGGCTCTTGGCTTGCTTGTTACGTGGTTTGTTCCCTCTCATCGTCAACTGGCTGATGTCTTTACTAAACCTCTTGGTCGCCATGATTTTCACAGCATTTGTATCAAACTGGACGTGTGTGCTCGCCCACAGCTCAGTTTGCGGGGGGTGTTAGACAAGAGGCCTCATTGGAGCACCCATCGGGTGATACATTACATCATAGGTCCACTGTAAAGGAAATTACATAATTGTTAGTGGCAGTATATGTAATTATTAGTTTCTACATGGTTGTAATCTAACTCTACTTGAGCATATATATATATATATATAATCTCTGATAATAGGGTTCCTCACGGTGGGTGAGAGAACCGTTCATCATCTCTAAAAGTTTTTCAGGTCGCACCAACATCATCATCATCATCACCCCTAGAAAGAGAGAAACAATTATGGTTCCTCCTCTGATTGCTCCTGTTTGCCACTTCTCCTTCGGCTTCCAATTATGGTTTTCAACAAGAAGCAATGGATGAGGCTCTCCTTCAATGGAAGGCCAGCCTTTTTCGCTACCGTGTCCATAACAATTCCCAACTACTACTCCCTTCATGGACGATGATGATGATGATGGCAAACAGAAGCAGCAACGTCGACCCATGCAAGTGGGAGGGAATTACTTGCAATGAGGCAAGAGGACTCATCACCATAATAAACCTCTCAAGTATGGATTTACAAGGTACGCTCCATGACTTTACCTTCTCATCCTTTCCTAACCTCCTCCGTCTTGATCTCCATGATAACTCACTTTTTGGACCTATCCCACCATGCATTGCCAACCTTTCCCAACTGTCCAACCTCAATCTCTCCATCAATCACTTCTCTGGGAACATCCCATTTGAGATTTCCCTATTGATGAATCTTAGTGAGCTTGATTTCCACAACAACAATCTCACGGGCTCAATCCCTCCAGCTTTAGGCTCTATGAAGAACCTGAAAATTCTACATCTTGCTGAGAATCAACTTTCTGGTCCCATTCCCCTCGAAATTGGGAACCTTTGTAGCCTCACTGTGCTGAAAGTGTCTGAGAATTACTTCCTAAATGGTTCCATCCCTTCCACCGTTGGAAATTTGAGGAAGCTAAACATCATACACCTCCATATAAACTCATTCTCTGGTTCCATTCCTGTGGAAATTGAAAACATGTCCAATCTTTATAAGCTATCATTGTGGAGTAACTTTTTGACAGGTTCTATCCCTCCAGAAATTGGAAACTTGAGATCTCTTACTGTACTTTTTTTGGGGTTCAATTATCTCAGTGGTTCAATACCTACTTCTTTTGGAAATTTGAGCAAGCTAAACTTCATACACCTCTATTCAAATTTACTCTCTGGTTCCATTCCAACAGAATTCAGAAACATGACCAGTCTTCAGGAACTAGCTATCATTGGCAATTAACCTTTTGACAGGTTCTATCATATCCCTCTAGAAATTGCAAATTTGAGCAAGCTGAGCTTCATACACCTCTATACAAATTCACTCTCTGTTTCCATTCCTATTGAAATTGGAAACCTGACCAATCTTCATCACCTAAGTTTATTGGATAATAGTCTCAATGGTTCAATTCCAACTTCTTTTGGAAATTTGAGCAATCTGAAATCCATTTTCCTCGCTACAAATTCACTTTCTGGTTCCATTCCTAAAGAAATTTGGAACTTAACCAATCTTTATAAGCTAGAATTATGGAAAAACCTTCTAAAACAGGTTCTTTCCCTCTAGAAATTGGAGGCTTGAGGTTTCTTACTCTACTTGATTTGGGTAACAATAGTCTCAGTGGCTCACTTCATGCTTCTTTTGGAAATTTGACCAATCTAATTAGTATCTTCCTTCATTACAACCAATTCTCTGGTCAACTACCTCAGGAAATTAACAATCTTACAAAATTACAAAACTTGCATCTTGCATATAATCATTTTCATCGGTATTTACCACAACATATATTCAAAAATGCGTCACTCATACAATTTTCTGGAGCTCATAACCATTTCAAAGGCCCAAACCGAATTTAGATTACATCGATCTCAGCTACAACCAATTGTATGGTGAGGTTTCAAAGAATTGGGCAAAGTGCCTAAAATTAACAAGCCTAAAAATCTCAACAAACAAGATTTCCGGTCGAATACCACCTGAGCTTGGAGATGCAACTCAATTGCAAGGGCTTGAGCTTTCTTCAAATCTCCAGGTAAGCCAGATTCCAAAAGAAATGGGGAGGCTTAGCTCTTTACTGATACTAAAGTTTAATGATAACCATCTCACTGGCACCCTACCTGAGGATGTGGGATTGTTCTTCAAACTTCAACAGCTTGACCTCTCAATGAACAATCTAAGTGCATCTCTTCCAAATCAACTAGGGAAATGCATGAATCTTATTTACTAACAAATTTGAATCTCTCTCATAACAAGTTGTTTGGTTCCTTTCCATCTACTTTTTCCACAATGCTCAGTTTGATAACCATTGATGTATCCTACAATGAGTTAGAGGGTCCTCTACCTGATAATCAAGCCTTTTGGAATGCTACAATAGCAGCTTTCAGTCACAATAAAGGTTTGTGCGGTAATGTCACAGGTTTGCGACCTTGCTTTTCTAAGCTATCCCCAAAAAAGAGTCGCAAAGATATGTTTGCAATATGGAACTATGATGGGAGGATAGCATACCAAGACATCATTGAAGCAACTGAGCATTTCAACCCCAAATATTGCATTGGCATGGGAAGACATGGAAGTGTTTATAAAGCAGAGTTGTCATCAGGTCAATTGGTAGTTGTTAAGAAGTTCACCTCTTCTTCAGATGAAGAGGAGATTTCAGATCAAGAAACTTTCAGAAATGAAATTCTTATGATGACTGAAGTGAGGCATCAAAACATTGTAAAATTGTATGGTTTTTGTTCTCATGTGCGGCACTCATTTTTGGTTTATGAATATGTGGAGAGAGGAAGTTTGGCCAAGATCCTAAGCATAGAAGAAGAAGCAGCAGAATTGGATTGGACTAAAAGGTTTAATATTGTTAAAGGTGTAGCTGAGGATTTAGCTTACTTGCACCATGATTGCTCACCCCCAATAATTCATCAAGATGTATCGAGCAAAAATATTTGTTGGATTCAGAGTTTGAGCCTCATCTCTCAGATTTCGGCATTAGTAGACTTTCAAAACCTGATTCATCCCATTGGACATCTCTTGCAGGAACATATGGATATTTTGCACCACGCTCTCTCTCTCTCTCTCTCTCTCTCTCTCTCTCTCTAAAACACATTAGTATAGGGGTGAAAGTTTGGCCCTGACAACTCGAACCCATCTTGGCCTGTCTTGAGCCCGAATAGGGCTTGGGCCAAGTTTTTTTGCCCTGACAGTGGGTTAGGGTTGAAAATATCCAACTCCAAGTCAGGGTTGGATTGGGCTCAAGTTGAGGCCTCAGCTCGGCCCAACTCGGCCCGAAATTTAACCCTAAATTTTTATATTAGAATTTAGGGCTCCTATTGGTATTTCATTTTCCTATAATTTTTTAATGTATAAGATATGAATGGAAAAAATAGGGCAATCAAGGTTAATTCAAACATTGTAGAAGCCAAGGTCAACTATACCCAACCTTGCCCTAATTGCCTTGCCCTGACAAGGTCAATTGGGGCAAGGTTGGTTGGTATGAACCTGACAAGGTTGGGCCTGAACACGAATCTGATAGGGTTGAGCTGGGCCTGGGTTAAATTTTGAATTGGGTTAAGGTTTTAAGAAACCCGGCCCATCCTGGCCTTGTTTCACCCCTACATCAGTACCTAGAAGCTCTTTCAACTTAGAGAATTCCCCATTAGCCGTCAAATGCCAACTTATTACTCCATCTGACATAAAATAGACGACAATGTAATGAGAAATTAATATTTTTTCTAATTATTTTTATTAATTTTATTTGTTTTTTACTTATTCTGCAAAGCTTGCTTACACAATGAGGATTACTGAAAAATGTGATGTTTATAGCTTTGGCATAGTCACACTAAAAGTGATAATGGGGAAGCATCCCGGAGAACTCATCTCCACTTTGCCATCATTATCCTTTTCACCATTGCCATCTATTGAGAAAAACTTATGTTGAAGGATATAGCTGACCAATGCATCTCACCTCCCACAAATCATGTTGCTGAGAAATTTGTTTCACTTATGAAGCTGACATTTTCCTGCTTGCATGAAAATCCACAATCTCGGCCAACAATGCAACAAGTGTTTCAAAAGCTATCAATTTTCAGTGTTTCCTAAGAAATTCCATGAAATAACATTGTGGGCAACTATTGAATCCTAAGGCGAGATTTTAATCCAATAGACGAAGACTTTTGTGTAGTTTAAGCCCGTGTAACCTTTTGCTTCCTCTATGTGTGGTATATGGTGAAGAATAAGGATTGTTTATCTTGTATCATATTCACATTATTGTGGTAACCTATATTATTTCCTTGGCAGTTAAGTCATGACAATTTTGTTTGCCAGTGTTCAGATTGTAATTCTTTTTTTTGGTATGATTTTCTTGTGTTGGATTTCTGGAGTGTGTAAGGCCGTTCGATTTCCTTCAGGGTTGGGGAAAGGCATGTTATGTCCCACCCTTGTAATCGTTTAAGGTTTTCCCTTTACTTAATAAAATCTTAGGGGCTTCCCCCGTCTCAGATAATATTCGGGTTAAAAAAATGTGTTTTACAATTTGTGTGGTCTTTTATTTGGTAACCATTCTCAATTGTGTGTGCATGTGCCATGTGATGTATGTGTCGTTTTTTTATTTATTTTGATTTATGATTAGTTTTTTTATTGGGCTTCGTTCTAAGATTTAAATGATTTTGGGTTTTATTTTGGTCAATGGGTTTGGCTGAATAAAATTCCATGCGATCGCAGTTAAGAGTGAATCTGTCACAACGCGGTCTCAGTAGATGATGATATTCCATGAACAAAAGCCTGAAAGGGGTTTGAGTGGTAGGGATTCTTGACCCAGCCCATGGCATGTCCTAACCCATACCTTTCCCAGGGAAAACAGTTCCATCCATCTCTTCCTCTCCAGATTTTGAAATATTGATCTTGCTCACAATCAATGGGTGCATACAACTAAGCTACTTAACAGAACCCAAGGGGCATGAACAGAAGAAGAACAAATCATCATCAAATATATTGCACAACATTAAGGATCACTATTATTTACAATTAAATAGATTCAAACAACTTACACTCAATTAGGCTCAAGCTTCTTAAGGATAACATTGATGCTGATTCAAACCCTTGGCCATCCGACCAAAGCAAGAATTATGCCAAATATATTGCCCTCAAGAAGGGCCCTCACCAAGCTCTGTTTTCTAGGGGTGTATGGTGGGTATCTTGCTGATGCATCCCCACCAAAACCTCGGTACATAACAGCTTTCTTGTGGCTAAAAGCTTCAAATGAAAACTTACCATGGTAAGAACCAGTACCACTCTCACCAACTCCTCCAAAAGGTAAAGAGGGATTTGCAAGCTGCATCATCAGATTTAGAATACAATCAGATTCAAAATACATTATAGCATGCGTAGTACTACTCAATATGTATGTGTACCAAACACATGTGGGGCATCCATGCACAATACCAAGGTTTTAAAACTCAGAATCAGGCATCAGATAGGTCTCCATCAATTTCGAACCAATTCCAATTCGAATCGGCCCGGATCAGCCAGTATCAGTCAAAGACTTGGTCGAACTCAGTTGGATTCAATCAAACACTTTTTTCCAGAATCAGGTGAAATCAGGATCAGGATCGGCCACTTCACCCGATTCAATTCCGGATGTTTGAATCCTTGTACTACACCTAAATTTTCCAAATCCATGTAGGCACAAGCAAGTTATCTATGAAAGATAGAACCCAACCATTAACTTATTTAAAGAAAATATCTTCAAGTGGAAGAAGGGAACATAAATGAGGTAAGGCAATTCTTTTCTTGGAAGAGAATTCCAGTGGGTATGTTGATACATTACCACCTAGCAGTAGATATGAGAATAATCGAATCATTATTCCCAAACCCGAACTGCAAAAATTTCACCGGTACTGATGTATTTTTCATATGCACTATACTCACATGCAGAATCGTGTCATTGATGAGCATCCCTCCTGCAGAGATCATTCTCACAAACTCCTCCTGAAGCTTCTTATCATTGGTGAATAGATATGCAGCAAGAGGCTTTGATCTTGAGTTAATAAAATCAAAGCTATCTTCCACCCTGTCAACCTTTTCCCAAAATGGACGGAGAAGGGGGAAAATTTTATCAATATCATATGCTTAACACACATGGACAGCACCAAACCAAAAGATTATAGAAGTAGATAGTAAAATAAATACTAACAAAAAAAAAATTCCTTTTACAAAGTCCTAACCGTGACTATGGGAAGTAAGGGCCCAAAAATCTCCTCATTCATGATCCGAGAGTCTTCTGGAACATCCAGTAAGATGGTCGGGGAAATTTTTCTGCAAGGCATAGAAAGAAGCAGTCATGGTCTCAATTATATGTCCCCTACAGCTTAGCTAACAAACCCGGAAGTGTAAGGTTGATAATAATGGATTAACAACACCAATAACTAATGATGACGACAACAGTACTCACAGCTGTTTCTCATCCCGTTGACCTCCGTGGATGATCTTATTTGAAACCTTATCCTCATCCAAGTATTTTGACAAGCGTGCATAATGGTTGGAACTCACAATGCGGGAGATATCCTTTGATTGCAGTGGATCCTTCCCAAAAAATTCCTCTAATGCATGTTTTAAAGCATCAATCTGATGAAGAAATGAATGGCATCAATAGAAGAATCCTAGAGAGACTTTTTTTGCATAAGTGGGAACACACATTCATAAAAGTGTAAACATTTCTACCAATGTAGGAGCAAAAGTTTTTGTGGTTATAATATAATCTGGAGAAACGCAGGTTTGTCCATTATTGCTTCCCCACTTGCCTGAAACCATCCGTCTGGCCGCAACCTTGGAATGACAGAGGCAATTCAACATCAGTAAGAGTCATAAATATGGCAATGTAACTGGGAAAAAAGAAATTGACTCTCACAATATTACATGAGTAGTCAAGAAAAATAAAATATTTTACCATTAAGTTGATGTTCGAATCAACAACAGCAGGAGATTTTCCTCCGAGCTCCAAAACCACAGGCGTGAGGTGCTTTGCAGCGGCAGCCATAACGATACGTCCCACTTTTCCATTACCTGCACATTTGATGATAATTTACTTAATATGACAGCATCAACAAAATCAAGAATGAAGGACCCAACATCCAACCAACTGTTTCTAGTGATCGCTAAAAGCATTTAAATTCGAAGGTTTGGCTTTGCAATCAACATTTTCCGAGAAGATTGAAAGCAGAAAGCGCTACACCCTAATGCATAAAGACCTTCCTATTTATTCTAAAAGAAATTTGTTATTTAAGATATAAAATTAAAGTTAGGAATATAAATACAGAAGAAAAATATTAATTTTAAAATAAATCATTCAAAGTATATAAAGTATGTTAATGAATCTATAAGAAAGTTTAGCTGATCTTTACAGCTTTATTGCAAATTATTCATTTTAATTTCTCATATTCATTTGTTCTTTTAAGGGGCATGCTTGGTCCAATGGTAAAGGAACGAATGTTGCGGCCTAGTAGTCAAGCCGTTCAAACAGCCTCTCGACATTCTTGGGGTAAAGCTGCGTAGTTCTCGCCCCTGGACCTCACACATGCAGGAGCCTTGTGCACCGGGTACGCCCTTATATATATATATATTCATTTGTTCTTTTAGATCAATTTACTTTCCTTAATAATGTTTTATAATTTTTTTGGTTAGATTCTCTATTACAACCTTATTTATTCATGTAATACTTTCGTTCTGTTTTTCAGTTCAATTAAACTAATTGATTCCAGGTCCAACAGTGTCAGGAAATTCCATGGAATGCATTTTCTATCTCACTTCTCACCTGCAGGTGAATTTGGGGAAGAAAATAGGATTTCAGATCTTACAGTGTTCTGATTTCCCGGTTATCTTTCTTTCTTGCTTTTTTCCCACCATTTACAATTAGACTCAGCGTCCCATCCAAAATAGGACTTAAATTTCCTGCTTTCTCCCCCTATTTTCTTCAACCAGTCAATTTCAGTTGATTCCCTAAATCTTTTTATGAGCAGAAAATATATTAGTACTATTGGATTTTTACTTTTTCATACTATTTTCCAACTCTTTTTTTTTTTTTTTTTTTGGGTTAACTTACAAGTTACTAGTACCTTTTTCTATGATGATCTTATTCATACAATTCTTTATCCATTTGTGTTCATTAATTACTTTGGTCTACCAGTGATTGGACACCCACCCTGATGCAGGAAGATTAGCAGCTCTGCACGTAATGGTCCCAAATCTAAGACAATATTTGAGTTTCATAATTAAAATTAGTCCACAAATTGGGGTTCTAACAAATAACTGAAAATTTATCTATAGTTCATTTGTTAACTATGGGAGTAGCTAGGTGATATGTTTACTAAAGCTTTGTTTCATCCAGCATTTCTTGAAGGTTGTTCCAAGCTGGAGCATATAGCTAGGCATGGGAGATATATATGCTCCAGCTTGAGGGGGAGTGTTGAGATTATTGGGTTAATAGTGCTACCGCAGGGGTATTTCAGCCATACATTCTTATGTTAGAAGATTATGGACCAGGGGTGTACATGGTATAATTGTAATGTTTCAATATTTCAGCATATATATATATATATATATATACACAGCACTGCTCACAGTTTGGACATTCAGCCAAACCGTAAGCCCTATTTTTCACATCTTCTCTTCATCACCTTGTACATTTACTGACTGATCTCTTATTTCTCTGATATTGTTACATCACCTTTTCCAAACCTTTAGCATTAATAACTCTGATTAGAACTGTTTCAGGTTCCCTTCACTGAGAACTTGAAAAGCAATAGGGCTTTATCACATTTTGTTCTTTTTACTGAACAACCACGAGAGAAGAACCAAAAATATAAAATGGAAAATTCCTGATTTACCATTTATATTTGAAACGGCTATAATGTTTCATAATTAAATATGAATACTGACCAATAAAAATTCTAAGGTACCATACATTTCGTATTGTTTGAAAACATGACATAGATACAGATAATAACTAAAATCGCTAGAGACAAGGGAAATCAAAATGGAAATACTAAACCACCATATAATTAATCCATTTATAGCCATTAAATACCAAAGGGTATCCTAAAGATAAGAAAATAATTAGTGAGTGGGTCCAAACCTGTATAGAATATTTTATCCCACTTCTGCTCCAGCAGTGCAGTTGTTTCATCGATAGCCCCCTCAACAACTCTTATCGCAGAGCTGTCTACATACTCTTCCAAATACTTTCCGAAAAATGAGGATGTTGCTGGAGCAATTTCTGATGGTTTTAAAACCACTGCATTGCCAGATGCAATGGCACCAATAACTGGATCAATGGCTAACACTGGAAGGGAGGCCCAAAAAACATATTCTTGTCAGATAAAAGAAAATCTGAAGCAAAATAAGAAGAACTCTTGATGTACTAAAAAAAGAATATTAAAATGAAAACAACCAGGTGTAAAGCTTAACATTCAGAAGAAAAAAGAAAGAAAGAAAACCCTGGCTCACATTTTTCACAATGATGAATGGATCAGTCAACTTTACTCTCAAGCAAGCACAAAAGAGCCAAAAAGGAAAAAGGAAAAAGGAAAAAGGTAGAAACAAGAAATATCTTGGATGCATTCTGTAGTCATGTGGCAGGCTCTTGATAGGTTGAGTTCGAGGACTAAACCTGTACAAGGTTGGAAGTAGAAAAAGGTAGGAGTAGCTCAACTGTAATGAGAAAACTGCAGGTTTGAGCTCAAGACCATCATCCACTTTCTACCCCAATAAAAAAAAAAAGGTTTTGATCCTCCTGTTTAAACCTGGTAGGAAAATAGAGCTTTTGCTTCAGAAGGTTAATATTCTTAGGCTGAAACTTTTGTGGTGTCTTGATGTACATGTGAGGGGAGGGAAAGACCATATTTTCTTTAGGATAGGTGCAGAAATATTGACTTAATTGCCAGATAACCCTACTCATCTCCGTTTCATGGGTATTCCTACACAAGGAGTGTAAGGGGAGCACAAGTGCTTTCTTCAACAACCGGAATGATGGTAACGCTTTACCTTACAAATTCTAATACTATAAAATATTAAATGTCATATTTAAGACGAGTACAAAGTTACGAAAGGTTAAAAAAATAAACTTACTAGAAAGATTACCAAATACAAATAGAAAGAAAAGGAAAATCAAAGAAACTCAATATAATTTGAAAGCTGAAAGAAAAGGTTAATGTGTCATATAGACTTTCGTTGGATTAAAGCCCAAGATTGCCACTTTGATTCAGTAGAGCACTAGATGTCCAGGCAAACAAAGAGAAGAATAATAGTTGTATCCAAAAGAAATGAGATCTCATGTTGCTAATATGAAAATATAGAACAATGCAATTAATTATTAAAATACTAGTATTGAATAGATGAAAAGGTACTGCCTCTTTAGGTGAAAATGATGTGATTAAAGCAGATTCTCATGCAAATATAAGCTAGGAACAATCATATCTAGGAGTACACTTCCATATCAACATATTCAAATTGGAAGAAGAAAAATATTGGATGACCAAAATACATGACATCATCATTGATGCTAAGGAACCAGAATGTGACATACAGAGAGGATAGTTCCAAGGTGCAATGACTAAAACGACACCAAATGGTTCCGGCACAATTTCAGCAGATGATGGGAAGGTCGTAAATGACGTCTGGGCCTGCACAAATGCCAAAATGTTGCAATTGGAGATGGTTACCTATTACAGTGACAAGGACAAACAAAATAACATGGTTCATAATTGGTTCAACATGAGAGAATGGATTGAGAACAACTACCTTTTCTGGCTTCATCCAATGTTTTAAATCTTTAAGTGTATGATTACACGAGGACTTTGACATCGAAATCTGTGTAGCAACCGATATGAGATATATACATAAGAGAATGGAAGGGAAAATTAGCAATATGGAAATTACTAGGTGATTAAGATGAGGGAAGCACATATACATATGTGATGGATGTCTGATAAAGAAGGCCCCAGAACTAAAAGTTTGGAACACAACACTAAAGGAGTATGTGAGTTCAGAACCTCTTTTTTTTTTTTTTTTTTTTTTTTTTTTTTTTTAAAGATTGAGATCCTCTCTAGCCGCGCTGGCGCCCAGTGCACATCTGACGGGTGGAAGCAGCTTGGCGTGCGCACCCAGATGTTGGGGTGTGTTCCCAGGATGCGCCCCAGCACATCTGAAGAGGGTCAGAATCCACCAAAAAACTAAAGGAGGCAAACTGACTTATTTCTCTCCCATCAGAATTGACACTTTAAAAGAGAAGAAGCAATGGCTGCAAGAATCAAATGAAGAGAGCATATTCTTCATTTTCTTGAATCAAGCAGTCTAATCACAAAGCTGCAGATGCATAGAAAAGATACAAAAGGGTCACAGGAAACATATAAAGGTGCTGTTGGAGTTTATCACAGGAAACATATAAAGGTGCTGTTGGAGTTTATGTAATAGGGGTATGCCTAAGTCCATACCCCTCGGTCACAGGAAACATCCAGAGTGCAAGGTACATACAGCATGCTAAGGGGCAAATCTTATTAAGACTGGTTCAGAATAAAGAAATGTCAATTAGCACTTTCTTATATAGTGGTTTTTCCTTTTTAGGGGATGCTAGAAATCTTCTTCAATGTTTATCTTTCAAGGGATACTAGCAAGGGATGTTAGGGCCAAAAAAGACCTATTATGTTTGTACAGAATGAACTTTATTGTTCTCGGAATGTATTATAACACATATTAAGAGGTATATAATCTGAAACTAGACTTACAGTTGAAATATTGTGGATTGAGCAAGCACTTCAAATCCTTCCATCCAAAATACCAATAGGCAGTGAAAACTTCATAATTTTAAAGGATTTTCCATGGACTTCCATAAACAACAACAACAAAATACTTCCACTTGTAAGGGGACTAAAGTTACACCTCGACCAAAAGCTTAGAATTATAAGTTTTACCTTCCCTAGATCACTCAAAAGATGAATTTACTACAACTGACCAGATGAAAATATACCGGCAACTTTAAGTACATTTCAGTTTTTTACTGAGGTCTCTTCCTTTCTAAGAAATAGGAATGTCACAAGCTCCAGTTGGCTGCAATCCTCACTAGCCATATTATCATTGCTTCTGACAAGTCATGTTATCACAAATTGTAAAGATTTTGGCTTCAATATTTCCCAGGACATCTCCAACCACTCAGTTTGGTTGAAAATTTTGTCTATGATTACATGGACAAATTGTAGCAATGGTGCAAAGTTTTCTATATCCATATCAGTGTTCATACATGATATCCCAGATAAACCTGGATTTAATCCAGGTTATATATTCCTGGAAAGACTGCAAAACCTGGCTCAGAACTACCTAATTAACCACTAAATTGCTTGTCCAACAGGAGGGGGTTGGGAATATATTAGAATCCTAATGGTAAATGCCACTTATTTTTGACACACAGAATTTGACGTACTCCAAACAAAGAAATCCCTCTCACCATTGACTACAAAATTCATCAATCTGTCAACTGCCAATCAAAATTCCAAAAGCTATTTCCTTCCATGTTCTGAAGAATCAACAAATTATCAAAGCAACTATGTCTTCCCCTTGATGGTAACTGTTTTCATCCAAAATCCTCGCACACAAAGGATTTCAGTATACTTATTTTTCCAATTGAGCATTCAATCCTATAAAACAATAAATCATGCAACCACAATTGAAATATATGAAAATCAAGTATGTACAAAGCAGAATTCCACAGTTAATCCTCTCTTCCCAACGTACCAACATCAATTCATACCCAACTTAAAAATTGGTATATATATCAAATCCCTCCTTATTTTTCACGAACAGAAGCAGAGTAATCAAGAGTAGAAAATGAAATCATTGAAGAAAAGCAGAGAAGATAATTATTACGACCTCAGCGACATAAGCTTCGGCCTCAGGCTTGGAGAGGTCCTTGTGGATAGCTTCGATGATATCCCTCTCCTTATCCGTTAGCATTTTCAAGATACTCTTTATTTGTGCCACTCTCCACTCGTAGCTCTTCGTCTTACCGGTATAGAACGTACCTCTGAGCTCTTTCACTAACGAAGCAGCCGCATCTGTATCAAACCTCTCCTTCTTATTGATAACCTTCTCGTCCGCCATGACAGAGAGAGATTGAGATTGAGCTCCGGAGGAGTAGCTGAAAAAGAAGAACGAGAAAGCAAAAATGGCAGCCAAGCACATATTGTCAGAGTCCAAGAGAAAACAAATATATATGGAGGGAAAAGGCAATCTTCACCGCCAGTTTGTACGGCCACTCTCTCTTCCCCCGTGATATGTGGGTCCCTCTTATCTGAGAGAAATGCCTATTCCTTTTCCTGTGCTTCCATCGGTTCGTAACCTCGAATCGGATCGGTATTATTCGAGGTGTATTTTGAGTCTTGATCAATCCGATATCTATCCAAGGGTAAAATGGTAACAAACTATTTGTTCTTTTATCAAACAAGGGATAAATCCGATCTAGGTCAACACGGATCGGTATCGGCAAATCAATTTCGACCTCGGGTGATACCAATCGGAG
Source organism: Macadamia integrifolia (assembly GCF_013358625.1). Taxonomy (NCBI): domain Eukaryota; kingdom Viridiplantae; phylum Streptophyta; class Magnoliopsida; order Proteales; family Proteaceae; genus Macadamia; species Macadamia integrifolia. The sequence continues at coordinate 15,195,262 of NC_056566.1, forward strand.
AACTGAGATTATGAACCTTGATGATGAAGAGTGGAATATGTTGAAAAGGTAAAGGACAAAAGAGGAAATAAAAGGGAAAGAGTGGGGTTGGTAACGGTTACGAAAGAGAAGAGGTGATGGTGATGCGCCCAAAAGGAAGCTTTCGTGAAGGGTACGTTTGGATCGTTTTCTTCTCGTGGCGGCTTAAGTCTCTCGCATATCCGCCGGCGGCATAAGCGAAGCTTAGGTTTCAAACACGTGAAAAAAATTGTTATTAGATTAAGAAAAATCTATTAAAAAATAATACGAAATTAATTATCATTAATTAGGCTAATTTAATAAAGTGGAACTGTGTAAGGTAGTGGAACTGGAACATAGTTATAGGAATCGGCAGTGGATTGGTTCAACCGGCCTTGATTCTGGTTGTTTCGAATCCAGTTTCCAAACCGATTCTTTTTACCTGAGCCATGAGTATAAGATTTTGAGTGGTTAATGTGATGTGAATTGTGAATGTTCCCAAAAAGGGAGATTGTATATTCTTATAATTCTATTTTGGGAAAAGGTTTCGCACACGGATACTGTATTTAAACACTTTTTACACTTCAAGACTATAAGTATTGTTTTTTCTCTCCCTCATTCTTTCTCCTAAACCCCCTCCCCCAATTAGAAGATCCGAAGGAGGAACTCTCCTTCACCCAAATTAGTACATAGGTATCAAAGAGAATCCTCTCCCTCCATTTTTTTTATGTGAAGGTGAATAAATTTTATTTTATTATAGCAATTGGATTGGATTGGATCGATTGATTTCGAATTATAGACCAGACTAATCCCAACTGAATCAACAAGGTTAACAAGTATATTCTAAGGTTTGCCAAGATAGTTCTGGCCAATTTTCATCTGATCAAAGATTGATTCGAATCCTACAAATACTTTTTTTGCAATAAGATAAAACACTAGATAGTGAACTGATATTTTGATTACCTAAAATACATTTTATTATATAGAGGTTTGAAGAAAATATATTTTTTTTCACACGCCAAGCTCATTTTAACCAAAGATGAAATTAACAAAAATAAATAAATAAAAATAAAATAAGCATTTCTTATATCTCAAGACAGTACAATACGAGAGATGTGATTAATGGGAATGGAAACTTGGAAAGGAAGAAAATATTTTGTGTGATTATAACTTTTCTAGTTTATCTGAGTTTTGTATTTGGATTTGTATTTATTGTTTTGTTAAAATAAAATATAAATTAAAGAGAAAAGGAAAAGCACAAGTGGTTCTTGAAATTAAAGATGTAATGCACATGTAGTCAATAGATTTGGGACCTCTACATCATACTTAAAATCTTTGTATTTAAAAAAATAAAGTTATGGGAGTAGAGTGATTAGGTCAGCCGCAAGGACCAGGGCTTAAAAAATTGGAATCGGATAGGTGAATCAATTGATCCAGATCAGAATTGATCGCATTCAATTCCAACTTTGAACACGTTCAATTCATGCCAAGAAACCTTAGAATTGTTGACTTTTTTGATCTATGGTGTAATTCTAGGGCTCTTGGGAAAAATACTTGGTAGGAATTCCATGTTTTGAGATACTGGTGGGGACAAGAGTTAGGTCGTTCAATTCTGACCATATCCAGAGATAAGAGAAAAATCCAAAAACATTTATATGTTGATAAATGAAGTAGGGTAGGAGTTATTATAGAAAATCTATATATCAATACCATTTCTCTTTGTTCACATTGTAACACCAATTACCCATACACTTTCAATTATAACATGACAAATTTTTCCTCATCCAGACCTTATCATTAGACAAACAGGATCCATTGCAAGTTGCAACCCCCTAATTATCATGCACATTCAACTTCTAAACAAACTCCAAGTTGATTTAACTATGTCAAACCAAAAAACTTCAAACCAAAAGGTGACAGAGATGTGGAAATGTATCGTCAAAAAACAAAAATCGTCTAGAAGAAAATTTCTAGATGGTCCCCTCACAAGAAATAGCTTGATGCCCCATTAAAGCGTGATATGACAATTACAATCAATGGATATCATTGGAATAATTTAAATTATCCAAATATTAAGTTTCAGACTAAAGTTCATTCAAGGATGAGCTTTTAGCTCAATGGTAAGTAGCTAGGCAATAGGGTTCTAGCATATGTAAGTTTAGGGAAGGTCATTGATTCTCCTACCCACACCTTCTTGAAATATAGTAGTAATAGGTTAATAATTAGTAATAATTGTGGCTCAGTGGCCCCTTGTTTGGCCTCTGGTGAGTCACTATCTGACCCCAATGTGAGTCTTGTACAAAAAAAAAAAAAAAAAATCAATTACGGCAATGGATCTCTCCTTAGTTTTAAAAGTTTCAATGCTTTATTTTATCACAATTGATAAACTACGAAATATGGTGAAGGGTATACCTAATGCACAAGAGTCTCAGGGAGGCTGTTTCCTGAATCAAACCTGCAACCAATTGGTCACAATAGAGCCTATGAATTGATCACATGTCAAATTCAAAGTCTATTCAATCCACATAATACTAAGTTTTTCTCTTTATATATTTAACTATAGAACCAAAAACTACTATAATTGAATTTTCAACAAGTTTTTGTAGTTTAATTCAAAGCCTAAACTTCCATTTACCCTTATCCAGGTAAATACCATTAGTTCAACTAAATAATGATTTTACTAAAAAGTACTAAGTTAATACAATTAAAAGAATTTGAAAAGACTAAAAATTATCAGATTAATAGATTAAAAAGGGTTTCTAGAAGACACAAATAATACAAAAGTTTTTCATATGATTCAACAAACTAACTAATGTAAATGTTGTTCATATGATATAAATTCATTTATAAAGTGCAAAAAGTTCCTTTCTGAATTAAGATATAAGCTCCACCAAAAAAAAAAAAAAAAAAAAGAATTAAGATATTAGCTTCTAGAAAAACAGACAAGCTGATAGGTGAGACTAATTTATTGTAGACCTATTGTAGGTTTCATTTCTCAAACTCCCAATAGAATTGCAAACTACAACATCACAGACCCATTTAAGGATTCTTTTTTTTTTTTGGTATAAAAGAGGTTTATTGAATTGAAGGATTCAATTCAATAAACCATCTAAGGATTCAGATCTTAGCCTTGGGACTTATGTCAACAATAAATGATAGCAATCATTTAATGTATGCGTTTTGTTTCTGTTTTGGGACCAGTTTCAATAAATTCAATTAATACAGAAGCATTGTACATTACAACACACCAAACTACCATGAGGTCAAGTAAGATATAGATACACCCCCCCCCCCCCCGGGCAAAAAAAAAAGTAAGATTTGGAGATACCCTAAGGTCAAGTGGGGAGTAGGGACTCAATGCTATCCCATTAAAGCAAATTCCCTATGCCCTACAAATTAAAGTTCCATGGAAGTTTTTCTTCTTAATTTGGAACCGTCTTCTTCTAGATGGTCAACAATGGTTTACTATTTGGGGTATTGTATGGATGGATGATATCCTCTAGAATCCAAATTCAATAAGGCAGAGAGAGAAAGAATATGAAATATGAATGGTCATACTGATAATCTAAAGGGTGAAGTCTGTTTTTGCCACCGACTAAAAGCTTCTTTTTCATCCATAATTTTTTTTTTTTAATACAACATCCATAATAATAATAATTATGATAGATTTATCCTTTCTTATTTAACTAAGAATGCTTTTCGCACAAGATGAAGATAAGGAGAGCCTACTACTTTTTATTGACGAGGCACCAATCAACTCCGCAAGCAACTTGTCTTCATCTTTTTCAAACACTTCTTACTTTTGAGGTGGGAGTGGATTAGGTTTTTGTTAATTTTTTTAAATTTTCTCCTCAATTTTATTAACTCTAAACTTTTAAAAAACAATCATTATGAGAAATCTTTAATTCTTCTTTTTGATACTATTTCTAGGGTTTTGGCAATTTCAAGCTAATTTCTAAGAACACCACCTTCCCAATGAGACCTTTGATGTCATCTACGTAAATAGTTCTTAATATTAAAACCTAAACCCAATAAAAAGAACTGATCAAGAGCCAAAATTGGGTCAAGCTGTTTCAGGTCAATCAACTAGGCCAAATTGCAACTATTATTTGAAAGGAAGAGATTTAACAAAGGAATGGATGGTCAACTATAATCACCAAACATTTCTATGTGGGTTCTAATGCTGTTGTAATAGCTAGCTAATAGTGTTAGGCAAACTTCTCAGTGGCCTACGTTAGTTTTCCCTGTGTTTATGTCTTTACTCTCTAAAATAAAGGGTAAAATTATCTTTTCATATGAAAGGAGAAAAATAAACGCATGGGAACGTTAACATAGACAATGCTAGGATGCTCTTGAACAAAGCCCTTTTCCCCGAAAAAAATTCTAAATGCATGCCACACCCACAAGGCCAAAGCATCGAAAGGAAAACGAGGATCTATCACAAAATATAATCTTCTTATATATAATCAGGTATTGAAGTTGCATATCATTTGAAAGGGTTCTGTTTAATTACCACTTTTGTGAAAAATGTCATATACTTCTTGCTCATACAAGGCTCAATTTAGATATTTTGGGCATGATTGGTCTACTTGGCGAACTAAGTTTCCACTTTGGAGACAAAGTCTAGACAAATCAAACTTTATAACTTTAGATAGAAGTTAATGTTCCTAATGATATGGTAGCTAGAAATTCAAGGATCAAAAGCCTATAACTAGGGTTGTCAATGGATTGTTGGTCTTTTGGGTCATGCATGTTCAAGTCATCAAAGTCTATTTCAACATAACAATAATAAGTCAAAGAGGCAAATGAATCAAACCATAAGAATGTACATCATTATTTTTTATGTGTAGGGAAAAGGTTGGGTATGTTGTCGGTACCCACTGTGTCTATCTCTCTTTTCCTTCTTGAAATGATCCCCTATCCCTCCTGTATACACCCCATCATGTGCCCCCATTATTGTTGTTCGTTCGCTATTCCAAATCACATGATTGGTCTAGTTGAAAATATCTTGTTGTAATCAAAGTTAGTGAAAAGATGTTGCAACCATATTTTTTTTTTTTCCATTTTACTATAACAATTTTTTTTTTTTAATGAGGCAAATCCAAACATATCACATGGACAACTCTTAAAATGATATAATGATAATTCATTTTCAATTTTTTTTAAAAATCCTTTTTTACCCCTAACTTAATTTTTTTTATTTTTAAAAATAAAACAAGAAACAATTAAAAAAATGTTACAACCTCTCATTTCACCACCTTGGTGACAACCCAAAGTACACCAAGTGCAAGTATGTATGTACTTGTGTAATGTAACTCCATGGTCAATGTAAACAAATTCTCCTGGATAGCCTCAGTTTTTCTACGTGTCAATATGATGTGGCAATTCCAACCATTGAATAAATAGGATAAGGTTTAGCTCAGTTCATGTATAAAATTTCAGACTCAAACTTTTAACAATAAAACTATAGTCTGCCTTGAGTAGTAAATGTGCCAAACCCCAGTGGCTAGGAATATTGCAATTGAGATGAAGGCTCTAACATGGAGAAAACCATAGTAAGGTACAATTAACCCTGAGCGGGCTTTTTGCCATGGATATTTGGCACTAAGGCCCAATATGTAATTTAGTGCATTGGGCTTGGTTCATTGCAACCCTTTTGTTGATAAGATACCAAGATTTTCCATCCCCTTCTATCTGTCTATCTATCAAAACAAGGTTTCAAATGCTTAAACATTGACCTAATTTTTATTTTAAGTTTGCTATAAGGAACTACACTGGAGCTTTTTAGTTCTTGAGGCATAAGTTAGACCTAGTGCATATTTGGGTAAGTTTCTGGGGGACTTCTAGGGGGACCCAAAAAAGGAGAGACCAATCAGAGGAGTCAATTTGGAATAATCACCTTCTCCTAGCGCCATTAGCCCAAACTTTTTACCTTAGTTGGATATGCCTCTTTGCTTGAAAGCTTACTCAGACATACCACTACTCCACTAGTATAGGACTGACCAGGAGAACAGTTTTCCTGGTTTTCCTAATTAGAGTCAAGGCTTGCAACCCAAAAATATTAATGAAATAAGATATGTCCAATCAATATTAAGGGAAAAAGAAAACTACCCCTTTTTGTGATCCCATGCCCAAACATAGATGGGGCGAAATAAAGGACCCTCCCCTGTGAAATATAAAATACTCATATACCTCTTAATGCCCTTGCACATCCACTAAATAGCCCCGCACTGATGCAGAGGCCACAGAACCAGGTAAGATTCTTCTTCCCCAATATTAAACATGAAAAGAAGGGATTGTGACTTAGATCAGTCTCATGTCACTTGGATTCATAGGTTGGCATACATGGGTGGGTTTCTTTCCCCTCCATTTGATTGGTGAAATTTTGGGCCAGGAATGAGTTTTGGGTCAACACAGGTTATTAAATTAATTATAGCATCTTAAGAACTAGTTCAGAAAGAGAAATTATATACATAAAAGGGAAGGAAGTAGGACCTGCTGACATGGTAGTTTCCTAAACTCTATATTATGACTAAGTAGGAAAGTAGCAGATGAACAGAGATGATAATTATTACTTTGTGGAATCAAAGTTCTTCAAAGAAAGAGATAAAAACAAGGAAATAAGAAGAGGGGGGAAGAAGATATCAGAGATGATGTACCTGCAATCACGAACGAGCCCAACACCTACGCTTTTCATGGCCTTGGAAAGCAGAGAATGCTTCTATTCTATAGAGACAGAGAGAAAGAGTGAGAATAAGAAGAGAGAGAGAGAGAAGACTTTCTTGGGTCATTGAATAGAGAGAGAAAGAGAGAGAGAGAGTAGTGTGACTGCACGCTTCCACCTACCAAGTCATATCTAACTTCCGCTCCAGACAAACGCTACTTATTCCAGTCCCCTCCTTTTTAAACTAATTTGCCTTATCTCAAGCATGGTTTTAAAAAACGTAACGTAACTAAACGGTCAGTATTGGCCAATAAGGATCTTGACTGATCTTCAATTCTGACTTTCCCCTTTTCATTTCACATGTATGGTTCAAGAGTAAAATCCTAAGAAAATAGGAGTAGATTTGTTGGATATGATCTGTTTCAGTTCATTCTCAATCAGGATTTCCACGAATTTAGATCGGGAATCAACAAATTTAGATTGAAAATCGTCCGATTCAGATCAAAATCGATGATCACTTACTCAATTTTTGATAGTCAATATAATCAAATTTTGGGAATATTCTTCAACCGTACCAAATTTTGGGTTTTTTCAGACCGTACATGAGCCTCTTAGTTCCCTCAGTTGGCCCTATATGTTCCTTCTTGATAGTCAAATTAATCTGAGTTTTTCAGATGACTACATTGAATTATATTAGGGTTTGCCTTTCAAATTAAGTTGTGCAGCTACATATGGCCTTCGAAAAATATGAAAATTAATAAATAAAATTTCATAAGTCTACGTGTGCAAGCATAGGCATCTCGATCTGTAAAATTACTTAGGCTTAATTTGGTTGCAAGAAAATGGAAGGAAATGAAGGTAAAATCATTTTTGAAAAGAGAAAGAAAAGTATTTTAACCATGATTGTGTAACCTATCTAAACTCCTATCATATTGTTACATATGTTGTCGGGTTCAATAATTTACACGTAAATCTTAAGAGTCATATCACATGTGAGGTCTACCATCCCATGTAGTGTTTTACTCCATTGGGAAACTGATTATGTAACTATTGATAAGTAATGGAAGGGATAAGGATGACAAGTGTAAAAATCCTGTATTCTCTCTTGATATCGAGCTTGGCTCCCTCCTAATTAGCCATGCACTTCTCTACAATTTTCTCAACTTTCTCTCTGCTTCTCTCGTTATGCTCTCTCTTTCAACATAGGGAAATGGGGAGTGACCGAGAAGGCATGCTTGAGCCATATATTTAGTAAGAAACTTAAAATGCAGTGTGGCGAACACTCCACCCCCATGGAAAGCAGCAATTAAAACCTAAATTAATTCATTGCGAGTGTCGAGGTGGGATTCCATTGGATAATCCACCTAGGCTTCTCAATATTTGTTTGCCTTTTATTTCTTAAATAAATATATATGCACACAAGGACACATATAAATAGATATAACATTTAAACCCAAAAATGTTATAATTCAGTTTTTCCATACTATAATATCACATAATAGACGTCCCAACATGGAAATAATCATTGTCATCACCCTAGTCTGTCTAAACATCTTATACATACAACCTGAACCATCGATTAAGCCTTATAAGTGTTTTAAAAACATTTATAATATTTTCCAAAACCTTTTACAAAAATTTACAAAATTACATTGAAAAATCCTCTAATCATGAAAAACTTTGCTTAAACACTAATATATATATATATATATATATGTGTGTGTGTGTGTGTGTGTGTTAGACTAGAACAAAACCAAAGACAAACGAAAAGAAAGGATCATTATGTTTCCATTTAATCTTGATCTCATTACATCCATCTACAATAGAGTGATCAATATCATCTTATCCTTTTATTTCCTCAGTCAAGCGTGTAATATTAATTTTTAATGGCAAAATTTTCCTTGACCACACAATGAGATTCATCAATTGATCCTAGGTTCACAAACTTAATGAGTAAGTTGAAAATGGTCTTGATACCACCTTTGCGCTCTAGACACCCTAGGCCGTGAGTGGATTTCTATTCGTAAATATATTGTTCATTTGAGCCAAGGTTCATCTTTTTTCGATCACATGGTTTAACAAAGACCAAATCTAATCTATCCAATCCAAAGGTTTAAACATCAAAACTTAGAATTGACCATAGGTCTCCATCAATTTTGATTCCTTTCTATCATAAATCCGACCGGATGAAAAATGGAATGAGAGAGGAGGAGGATATATCTACTCACATTTTATATTTTGGAATTTCTTTTCCAAAATTGTGAAAACAATTCCACGTTTCTATGTTTTAAATGGTCAAAAAGAAATTAGAACAACCAGAAAGTGAGATTTTCCTATCTTTTTGACCAAGCCTTTATTTATTGTTTGAAAAGGGTGGAAATCAAAGTGGACCGTTGATCTTGAAACCATGAACATATCACATATTATCTAACTGGCGATCATCTCCTTATTTAATTGAAAGTGGGACCACCCCACATTATCTGAGATCACGGCCGTCCATCATATAACATGAACAATCAATTACCCGGCCCAACCCATTCGCTTTGTCCGGTCTGTACCAGTCTGGACTCTGGAAAATGGACCAATTAACTCTACCCACCTTAGAACATGCTTTCAAAGATTCAGGTTGAACTTGGGAAGTCTTGCAATCTCTCCTTTATCCTTTCCTTCCTTTAACAGTTTGCAGAAGTCCACTGTTCAGCCAGGGTATCCTGAGAGAGAGAATGAAAAGAGTCTCATTGATTTGATAGAAGAGAGACTGAAGAAGAGAGACTGAGAGAGAGAGAGAGAGAGAGAGAGAGAGAGAGAGAAGATGCTCTCATTAAAGCTGGTACGCTCTCTGGTTTTGGGGGAGACCATTAACAATCCTCTCCTATTAAACCAAAATCACCATGACCCTTCTCACGATGAAGTCCATAGTCACACCCATGATGATATCCACACCCATCAAAGAAGCAGCAGCAGAAGAGAGAGCAAGAATGGTGGAACCAAAACAAAAACCCCATTACTTATCTTTCTTCCTACCAGAGAGGTTGTTAGGGATACCTACAGATTAGCCACCATTGCCAGAGACATGGGCATGGATTTATACCCCAGCCCATCTCTCTCCCATGTCATCTTCTTATGGCCATCATCACCATCGTCGTCGTCCTCCTCCTCATCATCTTCATCACCATCTGTACCATCCTTATGGTCATCGTCATCATCATCATGGTCTTTCTCAGGAGATGCCATTGCTCTCCCCTTTCCTTCCCTCACCACTGCTTCAACTGCTCAGCTTCGCAGCTTTGTTGGCCTTTCCAAAGGCCTCTTCAAGCTTGCCTTTTGCAGCTTCAGCAGTAATAGCCGCAACAGTAGCAGCGGCGATGGAGATAATGCCAGTCACTGGGACTGTTCTTCGCTTTCTTTGTATTCCCGATTGAGTGGTGATCGTATCGATAGCATGGATGGCTTCTGCAGAGCCCTAGCTGGAATGGGTTGGACTCTGTTCAAGACCAAGAACAACCCATCTCTTGTTTCCAGTGATGGAAATTCTAATGGTGTCAAGTCTGTGCATCTCTTCAGGAAGGTTGACTCTAATAAGCTACGGGCATCGCAATCGAATGGAGGTGGTGAACCCATATCTGGGGAGTACAGAATTAGAGAGCTGAGGTTGCCTCCTTTGGATTTCAGGAATGCCCCTTTAAGGATTTTGCAGTACGTTATGCTAATGACTGATGATCTCTTCTATCTTGCGTGAACGGGTTAGTTCTTCCTTGATTTCCTTCTTAATGGGTTTGGTTCATTCTGCGCTTTCTTTTCTTGTTTGGATTGTTTGTACACTTTAACAGAAACTTTGTTTTTGTTAATTTTTTCTGGGCGAGCAGATGTGCTTGAATGTTACCCTGTTTGCTCGGCACTTTTGTTGGATTCATGGAATTAATGAGTCAAATGAGAAGCAATAAAAAACGTATCTTCTGATTTATTCGAGAATTATGACTTTGGTTGAGGTGTTAAAATTGGGCCCAGATTTAAAAATTTTGGTCTTCAAACTCGCCTATTCTCTTGCATTCATTGAATATTACAGAAGCTCAGGACCTCGCAAATCTTCCTACTAGGAATGAACAAGGGGTTTTTATCCCGTTGAGCGTCTGAATTTATCTGGCGCTCATTTCGATTTTGAGCTAATCCAGCGACTCTTTCATAAAAATTTTCTATATTTCAAAATTATTTTTTTATCCTCAATTTCTTTCCTGCAGGGGGCTTGCGGTTTAGCCGCCCCCACCCCCCAAAGCTGTTCCTCAATTTCTTCCCTGCAGGGGATTCTTCTGTTACCCCCGGGCTGATGTGTCTCCACTTTGAGAGAGAGAGAGAGAGAGACCCTTAAGCCGAAGAATGTTGACTGGCTGAAGTTTTCCACTTTGTACGAAGCATAATATTCTTTGCTCCTTTCCGCTATATCCATCCACATAAGTCCTTCCTTTATGGGTTTCTCTTCCTCTTTTTTTTTTTTGATAGTTAGGCCCCAAGGAGAGTAGAACTCTGAACTCTTAATTTTGATGTGCTGATCTTTGCCAACTGAGAAACCCCCTTGGGGTTAGTTTTCTCCTTTTAAACAGCCTGACTTTGCTTTTGTTTTTGGTGTTAGGTCCTATATCTGTATACAGTTTCACACTTCTTGCTCCTCACTTCTCATGTAAATGCCTAATAAAAGGAGGACACGAGTATTTTGGATGTACTTGATAGGCGATGACAAAGTTCAACATTTAAAGGTCATGTGGATTGTAGATGTTGTTCCTTGATTATTTTTGGGTTTTAGGATGTATGACGTGGCAGGACTTTAATCCTCATTAGTGTTTATGAATTAGGATTCTGATTTCTGTACCATAGTTAGTGTGCTAACTTCTGAAATTCAAAAGTTTGTATGGGAAATCCATTTGAAGTTTTTTAGGTTTCCCTATAAGGGCTTCTTTCAAGCTTTCCCACCCTTTAGTTGGATTGAAGGCATTATAGGTACATAAAGGGAAAAAGTGTGAGGAGGAGGAATGGCATGAATCACACAATGTGAAAAGCTATATGACATGCATCCCTAAGATAGAGAGTACTTATATAAAATCGTTTGTCTCTGCATTCTCCTACCTTCGCACTCACTGTGATGAGGTATTCAGTGAGGGACCTAAGGATTGAGGTTGATCATATAAGATAGCCTTGAAGGACCTTTTCTCACAATCACGGAATCCCTTCTACTATCAGGTCTTGAATTTTCTGATATGGAGCTCTCTCTAAGCTTTCAAGAAGCGCTTTTAATTCTGTTGGTGAGTGGTGACATGTGACCCATATGGCATCTATAGAACCCGAAATGCCCCTATCACAAGGTTTGGGTGCCCACTTCACATTCACCATTTACGCTTTTCCCCACATTCGAAGTCAAGGACCTAAGGACTGAGGTTGATCATATAAGATAGCCTCGAAGGACCTTTTCTCACAATCATGGAATCCCTTCTACTATCGGGTCTTGAATTCCCTGATATGGAGCTCTCTCAAAGCTTTCAGTAAGCGCTTTTAATTCTGTTGGTGAATGGTGACATGTGACCCATCTGAGATCTATGGAACCCAAAATGCCCCTATCACAAGATTTGGGTGCTCACTTCACATTCACCATTTACGCTTTTCCCTACATTCGAAGTCGAATATCAAACAATACACAAATTATATACAAAGCTTTGACAGGGAAGGATTGAGGTATAATGTCTGGTGGTTATTTACGTACAAGTCAGTTGAAGCTTAAAAAGTCTCCACGAAACTAATTATATTATTCTTCCCCAAGTTAATTCAACTGGAGAAAAGGGGCTTCCTACTCAACTACTTTCTTCATGTAGGCATTGGAGCTCTTTGATCTATTCTAGTGACACAAGGATGGACATGGTTCCTCTGTGGCAAGCTCCATAGTAAGAAAGATCTAAACTGAATTTTGATGGATTTTCTATGGGAAATTCGAGCAATGGTTGGAACGTTTAGAATATGGGATGGGTTAGTTATTGGAGCCTTCTCGGTCCACTTGAGGAAGAAGACTCTTCTACATTGAATTTTTCTCCTGCAGTAGAGGATTGAAGTTTGCTATTGTTGGAGGATATGACCACATCATGGTGGAGCAAGATTGGATAATTGATGCAGTAGCACTGTCGTGGTTGGATGGGCACGACCCGCTGTGGAAGCCTAAGTGGAGACGGAACTGGCCCAACCCGAGCTTTTGTTCCAAGAAGGGTGGTAGAGATTTCTTTCTACATTGGAGATAATGTGTGTACTTCTATTTATTGGGTAGATCAAGTAGGAGATCAGATTATTTTCCAGTTTCCTTATTGGAGGAGTTTTTTTGTTGATTTCATTTCCTAGTTTGATAGTAGTTGCTATTTGTAGTAGTCTTTATTTTCTTCAAATATGCTTATAACCTTAAAATGGCATTAGTTTTCAAATAATTGAATGAATTGAAGTTTGGCTGAGTTACTGTATTGTGTTGTGTGAGCCTGCTGTTGGAGTATTTTCTATCTCTCACCTCTTCTTCCTTTTTCTCACAGGTAAATCCCTTTCCTTCTCATCTTTTGTTCTTTTTCCCCTTTCTTTCCCATTATTCGTTCCTTGTCCTTTGATGTTATTTCCTATTCCTGTTTCTTTACACTATTCCAGTGGTACCTAAAAGTCCCTCTCTCTCTTCCCTCTTCCCTCTTCCCTCTTCCCTTCAACCTGATTTTTGGGTTGAAGGAAGCCCTCCTCTGGCAACCAAACCTCTGGAGTTTCAGCCGCTAACTCCAATCTTGAAAATCAGGCCTACAACTAGGTTGTCTTTGAATCTGTCCACCAGGTCTTGTTTCAGTGTATTCTCTTTGACCTTAAAGTTGCTTAATCACTTGGTGTTTGCTGGACTTGATAGATCCGTGAATCAGTAACATTCTCCCAAAATTTCAACTCATTCATAGACCTGTAGAGAGATCCCTCCCAACTGAGAGCACTGCTGTTCTGCCGCCTTTCTAATCTATCATGAGGTAGAAGATGATTTGGTGATGATATTTTAATTTTCACCAACTCCCTTTCTTTTCCAAAATATCCTCATCTTCACCCTTTATTCTAACTCTTAGCCTTAATTTTCTTTAGTTCCAAGTCTGCCCTCATCCTTCAACTTTTAATTCCTTTCTTATCATTTTCCCTATTTCTCTATCATGTCACCCCTTGATATTTCTAGTTAATTGCCAGATTGCCATTACAACAACTCAGCCTCAGCCTTATCCCAACAAAATTGGGTTGGCTGTATGAATCCTTGCCCGCCAATCAGCTCAATTTGACGTTGTACTCGATACAAGGCCTAAGCTATATATGTCTTCCTCACCACTTCTCCTAGGGTCATTTTAGGTTTGCCTTTGGCTCGTTTGGTTTCTTCAATCTGAATCAAGTCATTCCTCTATACTGGAGCATCCAAAGGACTTTGTTGAACATGACCATGCCATATTAAACGACTTTCTCGTAGCTTATCATGCATCAGAGCTACTCTCAAATCAGCTATGATATGATCATTTCTTATCTTGTCTTTCCTAGTTTTTCCATTTTTCCTTCTAATTGGGCTATATTTCTTGGGTGGGCCCGTAGCGATCCCAAATGGGGGTTTTGAATCTTGGATTGCAACAATAACTTATTTGTTAATTGTTGAGGCGTAATGACTCAGAACCATGTAGATGCTCTTATTCTATTAGATTCATTTGATCTCTCGTAAACTTATTGAATTTCTCATTCACTTGGATGCCAAGATTAGTAAAATTAAGAAGCTGATGATTTGGCTAAACTAGTGGTTCTAGACTGTCTCCATGTGTTCGGGATAGTTGGCCCTGATAGAATGTAACATTTCAGATTTTCTTAATTTGTATTGTAATTTTCTTAGGTGTTAACTGTCACCATATCCCTTTTTGCGGATATATCTCTAATATTCTCATTGATTAAGTGCTTGTTGCTCATGTTAGACTTCTATTTTATGTCTCTTTTCTGTTTTATAAATACATGTAAGAGGCTAGAACTCACCCATGATTTGGAGAAAAAAAAAAGCAGGATGAGAGTTTCCCACCGTAAAATATTCCCAAAGAGTAAAAAAGTAATAGTGAAAATATCAAGTAAAGAAAAATAAGATAATTTATATTGCTAGGCAAACTCGAATTTCTAGTAGCACTATGTTTTCTGAAATTAAGGTTTCTAGGCTTTAAGTTTGGGATTAGGTCTGACTGGTTTAATGTATATTGTGAGAACATCTTAGGAATGACAAATTATACCATAGATGGTTTCCTAATAGTAGAATAGATGACAGCAATAATATGAGGAAAACACTCCAATTGACAGTTTTCTGGTTAGGTTTGAAGATGGATTAATTGGGGCTTGAAAAGGGTAGCTTTTTAGGATTGTTGAATGGAAGATTTGATGGAAAGACTTTAGGGACAGACTGGCAGAGGCTGGTCATGTAGTTTGGTAATTGCTGTAAGCAGACAATATAAAAGACAAAGAAGAGGGGAGAGAACTTAGGGAATCCACCCCAGTATTGAGTAAGAATCAAATCACACCACCGTGAAAAATTAATGTGGCTGAGAGAAAACTCTTGGCTGCAAACATTAATGTTATTGGATTGTCACTGATAGATTGATGTTGGTCAGCCAAAAAGAAATCCACAATTGCAGGCTCCCCGGCCCAACTAAAAATATCAAGCAACACAAAATAGAATATATAAAGAAATAAAAAGGAAGAGAAACTTATCTATAGCAATGTACAGTAGAATAAAATAGAGGTAAGTTACTGTTCATCCTCACCATGACCAAAGTAGGGTTTTGCCACAATCCGTCCAGTTTGCCTTTATCTCTGTCCCATGATGACTTTCCTCTATGAAGAAGCCTACCATTTCAAAGAAGACTCTTTTTTTTATAATGCTTTAAATCCTCATCTATCCAAATTTGTTATGTAAATGTTGAATAGATTTGCAGATAGTTAAACAACTGTTAGAAATAGTTTGGATTTGTACTCTGGCAACGTATTCTATGAAAGTGACAAAACTTCATGTCTTGACTTTTACAGTGGACAAACATCATAGGACAAGGTAAAAATCAGGAGGCCAATCTTTGTAGGATGGAGTACATTTTGTTTATACAGACTTTGACTGCAGTACTAATTCAATTTCCTTTTCAAACGCAGAAAACCTTAGACTTCTACCTGGCCTGTGACCAACCAAAATAGTCTCTTAATATAAAAATCTGAACCTGATTATGAAAGCAAAGCTTGCATTTAAGAAATGAAGTTACCTACTTTGCTTGGTTGGTAAATTTGATCACGTCGAAAACTTGATAAATGATGCCATTTATTTTCTTTTTGCCATCCACTTAGGTTTCTGCTGATGGTTTGTTAATTATGAATAGATTGAGTCTGTGTATATATATATATATATATAATTTTTTTTTTATAACGTGTACTACTTGTGCTTCTGGAACTGGTGGGACTCTGCTTTCTACCAATCACTGAGCAGCTCCTATTTTGTGTTGCTTTGACAGGTCATTGAGCAGAAGTCATTTCAGTCCATTGCTTTTACGGCATATGTATTTCTTCCTTTGTGCAGACATCTTCAAGAAATTCAATGTTACAGTAGGTCATTTGAATACAACAGCTAACCAACGGGTACTTGGCAATCCAGAAAAGATCTCACGGTGGTCTTTGGAACCTTATTAACTTATTAAATGTAGCAAGATTGGAATTTGAATTCCATAGTCATTCATCTTAAATGAGCAGTGATCTTCAAATTGCCATACTTATACAAATGTCATCGAAAGCAGATCAGATTCTCCAAGTCAAGGAATGGAGGACAGAGTACTTTCAACCATGGCAAAAAAGAAGGGAGGCTCACCAGCTGAAAAAGACATGGAGGAAGAGCATTGTGTTTCATTTTTATATACGACCTCGTTCCACCATCTGGAGTTCAATCGGTTCATCAAATCAGTTGATCAGCAACGGGTTATGACTTTGATGTTCAATATTAATAGACATGATGCATCCGAGGAGGCTCCAATCTTGACTTCTTAACATGGATTATCAAATTAATGAAGTTGTATCGATCTGAGACCAAGTAATAGATTTTTCATCATTGTATATTAGCATGTAGGACAATCTTACATGTTATCCCTTGTGATTCCTCTTATTTTCGAAGGCTCCTTGTTCACATGCACTTGGTGGACATGCTTGGACCTTGTTTGAAACCTTTGGACCAGTTTGCTGGTACTTGAAGCTATTTATTTCTCATTAACTTTGCTGATTCTCATTATTTATGATTGCACCTGAGCAGGTTCTTCTATGACAGACAAAATCGATTCGCAAGTTTGAGAGCCAGTAATGGATGAAGCAAGCAATACTTGTTATGAACTGGTAATTGAGGAAGTGTATTTTGATGAGAATGCGGGAGGAGATTGTCTGCAAGGGTTTGCAATTTCTCCCTGTTACATAGAAAATTGATATTGAGGGCTGCTGGTTAAGTTACTGTGGGAAGGTTACAGAAGCTGCTGCTGCTACAAGCTCATCAACTAATGGAATGGGGGGCAGCTCCTCTAACAAGATCACAAGTTACTGTAAAAAAAAAAGAGCGACCCAGTGCATAAGGCTCCCACTATAGCAGGGCCTGGGAAGGGCAAATGTACACAGCCTCATCCCCAGGAGAGGCTGTTTACAAGTTTCAAACCTGTAACTAACATGTTGTAATAGCACAACACAGCCTCGTACATTAAGATCCGACCTTACTGTGATTTCAAGAAATTACAAAATTGCATTCAACAACCACAAGGATTTTTTACATGCAGTCAGGTGGATGGAAACGATCTATATTCGTAATACATCTTTTGGAACTGTCTCCTGCCTGCTCCAATCTGCATTTCTTGAACTTAGGGTAAACCATTCAAGGTACTGAAATTGAACTTACTAAGCTCCTCTCAAATGATCACTTCTCTTTTGCCTTTATGTTCTATTCATGGTAGAAGAGTAGCATCGTGGAGGCTATTGGATGAAATAGAAAAATAAATCAAGAGAGAATAAGTGAGACAGAAACAAAACCCTGGCTGGTGAGTGGCTGGAGAGGATCTAAATCCCATATTTGAATCATCAAGAAACGTTAACACGGGACCGGATCCTCTCCAATGAGGGTGCTGGGATCCCAATGAGGCCTCTCCAACAGACACGTGTGCTGGAGAAGGTCCAACAGGTAAGAATCTCTTGAACTTTGCCTGGAGTGATTATTCTCTGTAGTGAGTGCGGCGGTGCTATGAGCATCGGATGGTCGAGAACATTCGGGCACATGTCCCGAGGTTGTCTTGACCATCTGATGCTCACTGCACCGCACCGCACCGTCGAACTCACTGCAGAGGATGCTTTCACCTCTTCTTGCCCATAAAGATTCTCTTGAATCAATGGGTTTTCAGATCAAATATCCGATTCTAGGGTTTTTGGGACCGATTCCAATTCGATCTGAATCGAATCAGCAGTGGCCTATTGGATCACAGGATTGACCTATTGGATCACCGAATCCTGTTTTTAGAACCCTGCTACAAACCATAGTTGTGAAGGCTCCCATGAAACTGGCCACCCACCAGGGCGTTGCTCAGGCCTGGGCCAAAAGTACGCAGGTGAGCACCAAGATCTTATAAACGTTTTAGACCTTAAGTTGTGGTGAGGTTTATATACTTTAACTAAGGTCTATGAGCTAGTGGATGGTATATAATATACTCTCCAATGTCAGTGAGGCCGTTGATGCTACATACTCTCAAAAACACACTGAGAGGGGCGAAAAGAAAGCAGAGAGAGGTCAGAGGGAGAAAGAGATGGTTCGGAAGGGAGGAGTAGTGTTCGATGAAAGTCCTCCAGATGACTTCGACCCAGCGAATCCATACAAGGATCCGGTGGCGATGCTGGAGATGAGGGAGCATCTGGTCAGAGAGAAGTGGATCGATATCGAGACTGCAAAGATATTGCGTGAGAAGGTGAAGTGGTGCTACCGCGTCGAAGGCATCAATCATCTCCAGAAGTGCCGTCACCTCGTTACCCAGTACCTTGAGTCCACCCGTGGCATTGGTTGGGGCAAAGACGGTCGCCCACCTGATCTTCATGGTATGCATTTCTTTCACAATTCTTGTCTTTCCTTATTTTTGGGATTCTCTTTATTTCTTCTCCTTTATCGATGAATCGAATCTAATCCGTTGCTTTGATGGGCTTCATCTATTGGGTTTTTGCTTTCAGGTCCCAAGGACTTGTTTGATTGATTCTATCTGTCTTTGAGGTGAGTTCTGATCAGAATTTGTTAGTTTTGTAGAAATGTTTTCAGTAATTTTGCTTCTTCAAGAAATCAGGGTTTTATCTTCGAAAGTTTGGTGCTTTGATGGGCATCTTAGTTGACTTTAACTCCTTTGAATTGAGTAACTTGATTAGACCCTTTTGTTTACTCTGATGTTTACTTCTTGTTGCAAATGTGGTGATGCGAATCCAAATTTGAAAAAAATCGTGGCTCTGTATGATCAAGATTCATGAATTTCTGGTGGTAGAGTCGATGAATTCTGGTTCCATTTGTTTTGCGGGAAAATATTTTCTAAATGTTTTCCCTCATCTTATTTAACCGATTGTTTGAATGAATTCTGGAAAATAGTTTTTCTCATTTTCTGCTGTTTGGGGCACCAAACAATGAAAATGACATGTTTTTCTAGATGGGTACACCATAGGAGGGGGAGGGGGAAGGTAACAGCCAGGAGACTCAAACTTGAGACCTCCTGGTGAGCTTGGGCTTATTGCACCACAACCTCACCAGCTGCAGTAGGCAGTTATTGTTTGAAGAGAAAAATGGGATGTTTTTGTATCTTCGTAATGATCATTTGCACAATGAGACAATCCCCCCTCCAAAAAGTAGAAAACAGAACTCTGTCCAACACAATAATCTTGTGGATCCAGGGGAACCTGTACGATTCTCTGTTGTGAAAAGAACGGCTTATCACAGTGGACATTACAAGCAGACAACCGGAGGATCAAACTGTCTGTAGCCGTACCCACAAATTCTAAGCTATGCTGCATTATCTATGCTTACAAGTAGTTACATCAATTCCATCCGTCTTGTTCTGTGGACTGCCGTGATGTACCCAATGTTTCTAATGAGCAGTGAATTATCATTCAACCAAAACATTTTCCCCACATTCCTTACTGGTCAAACACTCAATCTGCACAAGACTCAAGCATATGGCATGCACCCTTAACACCATAAACAGAATTTCCTCCTTTTGTGGTAAGAATATCAATTGGACCACCTTGCAAAGACTCCACTTGGATGTTTTCTTTGTTTTTCACTCAGTGCAAGAAGGATCATTCACTTGATTTTAATTCACCCTTCTTCAAAAAAGAAAAATCCACTTGTTAAAAAAAATGCTTTTGAGGTCAAATTCTTCTGAAATTTTAAAGGAAAGTGAATAATCATATTGCAAACCACCCTTTGAATAAGATGTATAAAGTATAAAGAGTAAATCATCTATTGAAACTTACAAGTGAACCATCATGAGTTAGCTATCTACTCAAACATCTATGACAAAACAAACTTTGATAACTGGTCCAATCTAACCATTCGATCCACTAACTGGAAAATATCCTTGTCACCTAGATATTTCATCAACCACCTTTTCCGTCCAGCTTTTCCTTTTGCAAGAAATGACCTTGCTACCTTTCATGAACCAGTTGGTACCTTCAGCATAAACTCATAAAGCCTATGACCCTCATCACTTGGCTATGCAAATGAGTGTGTATCCATTTGTTCTGCGATCACTGCCCCAAAAGGGGTTCAATGATCACCAGGTCTCATAATTTGGCTAAAGTCTTATTTTAGTTTTTCTTTTGTTGTCTTTTTGATGGAATGATCCCTCCTAAGATCCTGCTGCTACTGGTTTGCATTTTTTGCTTTGCCACAATTGTATCATGTGAAAAATCTTGGAGGTCAATGTTCCATGAATACTGCAAGCACTGGCAACCTGTTGGAAGTTCTTCTAACATATTGAATTATAGATGCCTGGATCCAATTGAATGCTTCATATGGACCTCTCTTTATTCATTTAGATTTATGAGTGAAAAATAGAAATGAAGTCATTTAGGGTCGTGGAAGATGAAAATGTAGTACGATTTATTCATATGTTTGTTGATGTATGGAAATGGACCCATTTTTTGGTTTTAGACTTTGTTTGGATGCTATGTCACACCCTAAGGCTGTGTTTGGTAGCCAAGAGAAGAAAAGAAAAGAAAATTAAAAAGTACAAATGAACCAAGAGAAGATTTCTTTTTTGAATTTCAAAATTCATCTTGGGAATGGTGAAGTTTTCTTTTGCTGCAAAAAAAAAAAATCTTGCCAAAAACACAAGAAAACATAAGAAAATTCAAAAACTTTTCTTCTCTTCTCTTCTCTTTTAATGGTAGCCAAACATACATATTTTTTTCTATTTTCTTACCAATTCATTTCTTTTCTTCTCTTTTCTAGATTCTTTTTCTTTTCATTTCTTTTCTTTTCTTCTCGTGGCTACCAAACACAGCCTAATGGAATGAATTTCCATTTGACAACCACAGCATTGGCAGATGGAACTCAAAAAAGTGCAACTTTATGCAGCAAATTATAGATTGCACTTGATGGTAATATAATAACAATGGAAGTGAATTCTACAAGCCCCTCCCCCACATTGGAGAGAGAGAGATGGTATACATTTTTAGTGTTCTTTTATACATATATTTGGAAAGGTCTAGTTCACTTTAGACTTTGTTGTACATGCATGAATCTGGATCAACACCCCCTTCGTTTTCAATTTTAACTGCTATTGGTATTACCTTCATTGCCTCTGAGATTTGTTGCCGATATTCTTCTGTTATTATTATTACCCTTTATTAAATATACATTCTTATACCTGATCAGTACTGGAAACCATTTTCGTGAAAATAGAAATGTTTGTATTTGTATGAACTTGAATCATCACCACCCTTTATTTCCATTTTTTATCCGCTGTTACTTTATTGCCTTGGAGATTTGTTTCCAATATCCTTCATTCTTATACTTGGTCAGTAATGGAAAAAATTAAAGTGATGCTTACTGAGTAAAAGCCTTCTCTAAGTATGTATAGATATACTAAAGAAAATAGTGTAGTATTTGTCTGATGAGGTGGATATCAAAATGCTTCCACAAACAAGAACGTTGTGGATCTCTCTCTCTCTCTCTCTCACACACACACACACACACATGAACACGTGCATGAAAGGATGAGAGGAAGAAAGAAGGAATTATGTTGATCACAGAATTCTTCCTTCTTACAGGTGACTGAAATCACAAGTAGGGAAGTACACAAGTTTGATGTGAGAACTCCAGTCTCCATCCAGTTGCTCTGTCAAATTTGTTCAAAGGACTGCAATTTTCTGTTACCTTATTAAACTGTCTGGAACAATATTTTTCCTTTTCTTTCATTTTACATGCAAAGTTTGTTATTTTGGTTTTCAACTTGTAGCTTGTTCACTGGTTGGCATCCAGGACCCACTGTTGTGGATTGAGATAAGGGATGACAGAAACTTCAGATGATGAAATAAGTTTCTTCTGGCTCGCTATAAATCTGTATAACTTTTCTTCAATAGGTTTTCATTTATAATTTTTTTTTTTTTTGCTTCATTTTCTATGCATGCATTTAGATGATATTTTCTTGTAGAGTCTTTGATATGACGCACCAATGTGGTGAGTACTTGCCTTTGAAAACTTCCCAAGTGGAGTTGATGTCTGGGATCATCAAACTCTTTCACTGTGTTCCTTACAATTATGTTTTGGGATGCCTTTGTGCTAATCTAACTACAACGTCAGGTTTTGCCACCTGATTTAATTTGGGTATTGAGATGGCAACGATGAGATGTTTTTAAATAAGGGGAAAGACAAGGTCCAAGCCTCTGGACAGTTGAGGATGGAATATTGTGGCAACTGGAAGAGCGAATTGATTATGTGCTCATGGTTTATATCTTACTATGAAAGAGGTAGATGATTTCCAGAAAGCTGTGGAGTGCAGAGAGAACATGCAGTTTGGGGCCTGCACCAGTAGATCCATACCAAATCAAAGAGGATGTAATGGGGTAAAGAAAGGCTCTGAACACCGATCGAGTACTCAAATTTTATGCATGCAATGCTTACTGAATCATGATGGACAATGTTTTCTTCTGTTGGGAGATTTTTTTTTTTTTTTTGGGGGGGGGTGGGTTTGGTTTGTGGGGTTGGGTAGTACAAAATAGGGTCCGGTCGGGAGCTGATGGTCTGCCGCAGGGGAAGGTGATGCAACAGATGCAATGTGGCTAATGTAAATGAAAAAGTCTTTAGGAACACGAGGTGCAGCTCCCTTCGTTGCGTGATTGGAGCTCCTCACTTCACCCTCGCCCCCTCCCCCCAAAAATAAAATAAATAAATAGAAGGCACTACAAGTAAATAAACCCTTGAAAAGCCGCTGAATCGCTCCTTAGATTTTCAACTTGGACAATTAGATCTTGGTTTTTATTTTTATTTTTGTTGTTATATTTTGAATGAAAAATGAAAAATAAATAAATAAATAAATAAAAAAGAAAGGCTACAACAGCCGGGATGGCTCAATAAGGGATGGATCTCAAAATAGGGAGGCAAAACACCCATCAGAAGGTTAATTTTTAGGGGGCAAGAGAACGCTGCTATCCGGCTGCTTCAATGCCCTGTAGTTCTGTTTTTTGAGAAATCTTAAATGCCTTTGGCAACCAAGGAGTATACATATCCACACTTTGGTATAGTTTATATTACTATTTATTTGATACAGTTTTATAAAAATTGGTGTTTAGTATGATTTTTTTTTTTTTAACCAAGATGTTCGGGTCAATTTACATGCATCTCGAGGATCGTAGATGCACAGATGGGGAATCGAATTGAACTTGTGATCATGTGTTTATTCACATAATCCTCAATTTGTCTTAACCATCTAAGCAACCCACGGATGCATTCAATATAATGTATAGTCTTTATTTATCTTAAAAAAAAAAACTGTCTAATAATCATACTGCTTTCAAGTGATAGCCATTGACAAGTTGCTTCGGAGCCTCAATGATATGTTGATTATGTACTCAACTTCGAGGTCGAAGGCTCCAAGACTTGTGTGATGGACCGAAAAAAGTTATAGCCATGAGATAAATTTTATATTCTCATTGATTTGGAATTAAATTCAACACAACGCCATCTAGCCCGGATGGCTAGGAAAAACAATATCTCTAATGTGGTGTATTGGTACTTTACCGGTAGTTTACTTATTTATTTTTATTTTCCCGTTAAGAGTAGTCTAATAAGTTTCACAACTAAACTCTTTTATGGTGACCCAAATTACCCTTAATGTAGGATTAACTCACTCTTTTATGGTGACCCAAATCCTCTTCGTCTTCCTTTTCTTCCCTGCGGCTATCTGCTGCACCTCCCATGACCAGAGTTCTCCTGCTCCTCTCGGGTAAGATCTCCACTCTTCAACCTGGCTGAACCCATATCTCGTCTCACTGTTCCTTCTGTTTCTCTCCCACCTTCTGACATCTCTCATGGCCGCCATTTCTGGTGAAGTCCTAACACTTCCTCCATCTACCTTCTCGGTGAGTTTTTCTTCCATCCAGTCGAACCCTCTGTTTTTTCCCTGTCATGATCGAAGCACTAGCGAAACAGGGAATTTTGACCGTGAATCTGATCTCTAACCCCTGCAGTCAATCCCTCTCTTCTTCTTCTCTATTTACCTACAGTTGAGGACGAACCCCGTCCATCTCTCCTTACCCTCATCTCCATCACAAGAAACCCGAGCTCATGATACCATCATCTTCATCTTCTCACCCTCTTTCTCATAAAGAAAAGAAGTTTTTTGTGTTCATAGTCCCATACAGTTTACTTGCACTATATTAATGCTAACTTACCGGAGTCGTGATGTACTCTTTATGTCTGCTAAACCCTTCTAGTATGTTCTTTACAATTGTAATAACTTTGTGTAGACAATCAAGAATCTTAATAATAACCAAATTTATAATATGGTGTTGCAAGTTTTTGTGAATATATTTGAAGAAAAGGAGATGCAAATAAGATGTTCGAGAGATCTTCGATAAAGCACATTGATGGGAATGGAAGAACTTGGTCATATAAATCTATTTCTTCTCATCCTGCATCATCCTCTGTTTCTCCCTTTTGCCACATTTGGGTGGAAAAAAAAAAGAAGAATGAAAAGAGAAGAAGGTCCAGCTCAATTCAGCATATATGTTTTCAAGGTTCACTTCAGAGTCTTTGAATCTTCTTACAAAGTATTTTCTGCATCATTATCCTGATGTCTTGTGGATGCAAAATCGGGGATCAAGACTTAAGGTCCTTCATCATTTTCTTCATCCATCTCTACCGATATGAATCAAAAACACCAGAACCTAATATTTAGAAACCGTAATATTTCTCTTATTTCGTTTGGTATCTCCAAAATTTCCATTATTAAGAAACTGTAAGAAGCTGCTTCTTTGCCTTTGAAGCTATTCCTCTTATTGATTTACTCCAATTTCTTTGTCTAATAATTTTTTTTTTTTTTTTTTTTTCATATTCTAACAATATACATTTTCGCTGGGAAAGAAAAAGCCTTTCAGAGTGGCCATTAATTTGTGTTCTTGTGGATAGCTGACTCTGTCCATCTCCACTTCATAATCAGTTCTTTCTAACTAAACCAATCACCCCTGCTTCCTTCAATTTGTTAATGGTCAAGAAGGGCTGAATAGAATATAACTCTCTCCCAGACAAAAGGACAAAAGAGATAATGAATGGTCTCATAAAAGAATGCCAAAGCGATAAAGCAGAGAGAAAGAGAGGGGGTCGAACATGACCATCACCGCCTATGGGGGAAAGGACCTTGAGAGCCTCTCTACACAACCCCCACCCCTTGCAGTAGACTAAGTAGAGTTAAAAGTAAAAGATAAATGACAGGAGTGATAATATATTAATGAATCCAGAGCTGTGAGGTAGGTTCAACTTCTTTAATTCAGAAGGTTAATTTTATCTTAGGAATTAATCTTTAATTCTTAAATTGCAACTTTCAGGAATACATGTTCATAAAGTTGATTTAGAAAGTTCAGCTGTTTTCCTGCTTCTTTTATATACTCTATGTTGTATTTAAGGGAATACAATGCATTTATAATATATGAAGAAGAGTGATTTGACTAAATTGAGTGTAGCAGTGATGAGAATGCTAAGAGGACTGTGCGGCAAGATTAGGAGAGAGAGTAAGGAATGAATGTAATAGAAAATGAGTTGGGGGTTGCACCAATCCAAGACTAGTTCCGCAGAGTCAATTGAGGTGGTATGACCATGTGCAACAGAGACCTATAGATGCCCTAAAAATGAAGAGTGATCAGATTCATTTGGAGGAAGATAGAAATAGGGGTAGATCTAAAATGACTACTGACAAAGTGATGAGAAAAGATATGCATATGGTGGGGCTCAATTCTAGTATGAACATAAATATAGTTTTGTGGATGATAACAAGCGAGGTAGTCAACCCCATATAAGGGATGTTCCTGTGATGCATCTTTGTATTCTGCCTTATCTTCTTCTCTTACCTCCTCCTTTTTACTTATTTCCTTTCTTTTGTTACTTCTTTTCTTCCCTTTTTTTTTTTTTTTTTTTTTTTTTTTTTTTTTTTTTNTAGCTTGTTCACTGGTTGGCATCCAGGACCCACTGTTGTGGATTGAGATAAGGGATGACAGAAACTTCTGATGATGAAATAAGTTTCTTCTGGCTCGCTATAACTCTGTATAACTTCTCTTCAATAGGTTTTCATTTATAATTTTTTTTTTTTTGCTTCATTTTCTATGCATGCATTTAGATGATATTTTCTTGTAGTCTTTGATATGACGCACCAATGTGGCGAGTACTTGCCTTTGAAAACTTCCCAAGTGGAGTTGATGTCTGGGATCATCAAACTCTTTCACTGTGTTCCTTACAATTATGTTTTGGGATGCCTTTGTGCTAATCTAACTACAACGTCAGGTTTTGCCACCTGATTTAATTTGGGTATTGAGATGGCAACGATGAGATGTTTTTAAATAAGGGGAAAGACGAGGTCCACGCATCTGGACAGTTGAGGATGGAATTTTGTGGCAACTGGAAGAGCGAATTGATTATGTACTCATGGTTTATATCTTACTATGGAAGAGGTAGATGATTTCCAGAAAGCGGTGGAGTGCAGAGAGAACATGCAGTTTGGGGCCTGCACCAGTAGATCCATACCAAATCAAAGAGGATGTAATGGGGTAAAGAAAGGCTCTGAACACCGATCGAGTACTCAAATTTTATGCATGCAATGCTTACTGAATCATGATGGACAATGTTTTCTTCTGTTGGGAGATTTTTTTTTTTTGGGGGGGGGGGGGGGGCGGGGGGGGGGGGGGTTGGGAGTTGTGGGGTTGGGTAGTACAAAATAGGGTCCGGTCGGGAGCTGATGGTCTGCCGCAGGGGGAAGGTGTGCAACAGATGCAATGTGGCTAATGTAAATGAAAATGTCTTTAGGAACATGAGATGCAGCTCCCTTCGTTGCGTGATTGGAGCTCCTCACTTCACCCTCGCCCCCACCCCCCAAAAATAAAATAAATAAATAGAAGGCACTACAAGTAAATAAACCCTTGAAAAGCCGCTGAATCGCTCCTTAGATTTTCAACTTGGATAATTAGATCTTGGTTTTTGTTTTTATTTTTGTTGTTATATTTTGAATGAAAAATGAAAAAGAAAAACGAAAGGCTACAATAGCCAGGATGGCTCAATAAGGGATGGATCTCAAAATAGGGAGGCAAAACACCCATCAGAAGGTTAATTTTTGGGGGGCAAGAGAACGCTGCTATCCGGCTGCTTCAATGCCCTGTAGTTCTTTTTTTAAGAAATCTTAAATGCCTTTGGCAACCAAGGAGTATACATATCCACACTTTGGTATAGTTTATATTACTATTTATTTGATATAGTTTTATAAAAATTGGTGTTTAGTATGATTTTTTTTTTAACCAAGATGTTCGGGTCAATTTACATGCACCTCGAGGATCGTAGATGCACAGATGGAGAATCGAACTGAATTTGTGATCATGTGTTTATTCACACAATCCTCAATTTGTCTTAACCATCTGGACAACCCACGGATGTGTTCAGTATAATATATAGTCTTTATTTGTCTTAAAAGAAAAAAAAGTCTAATAATCATACTGTTTTCAAGTGATAGCCATTGACAAGTCGCTTCAGAGCCTCAATGATGTGTTGATTATGTACTCAACTTCGAGGTTGAAGGCTCCAAGACTTGTGTGATGGACCGAAAAAAGTTATAGCCATGAGATAAATTTTATATTCTCATTGATTTGGAATTAAATTCAACACAACGCCATCTAGCCCGGATGGCTAGGAAAAACAATATCTCTAAATGTGGTGTATTGGTACTTTACCGGTAGTTTACTTATTTATTTTTATTTTCCCGTTAAGAGTAGTCTAATAAGTTTCACAACTAAACTCTTTTGTGGTGACCCAAATTACCCTTAATGGAGGATTAACTTACATTTTTACCCGTCTCTCCAAAATCCCGGGCCGGCGCCATTTCCTCTTCGTCTTCCCTTTCTTCCCTGCGGCTATCTGCTGCACCTCCCATGACCAGAGTTCCCCTTCTCCTCTCTGGTAAGATCTCCACTCTTCAACCTGGCTGAACCCATATCTCATCTCACTGTTCCTTCTGTTTCTCTCCCACCTTCTGACATCTCTCATGGCCGCCATTTCTGGTGAAGTCCTAACACTTCCTCCATCTACCTTCTCGGTGAGTTTTTTTTCCATCCAGTCGAACCCTCTGTTTTTTCCCTGTCATGATCGAAGCACTAGCGAAACAGGGAATTTTGACCGTGAACCTGATCTCTGACCCCTGCAATCAATCCCTCATCTCTTCTTCTTCTCCATTTACCTACTGTTGAGGAAGAACCCCGTCCATCTCTCCTTACCCTCATCTCCATCACAAGAAACCCGAGCTCATGACACCATGTTAAGTTTGTCTCGAATTCTTGACCCATTTTGAAGATTGACCCGATCCGACATATTTTGGTGGCGACCCGAATGGGAAATTTTCTGAGATCTGTGATGGAAGCAGAGGGCTTGGGCCTATCGAGCCCATCACTGATCTCGTATGGGGGTGCGGGGCTACGCCCCCGCGGTATGGTTCGACCGAATCGACCGCGACCCAATGGGTCGACCCACGTTTTTGGAATATATATAATGTACTGTTGCTTGTTGAGAAAGTCGTTGTATTCTAGGGTTTTCACGAAGCTAGGGTTTCAGGGCGAGTTCTTCCTCGCCCTACTAGGGTGTAATCTTTCTTCTACATAGTGAATCATCTTCTTCTTCGCCTGAGGACGTAGCACACCACCCTGGTGTGTGAACCTCGTTAAATCTCTGTGTCGTACGGATCTATTGTTTCCCTTTATTTGTGTTTCTTGATGTTTGATCTAACACACCATCATCTTCATCTTCTCACCCTCTTTCTCATAAAGCAAAGAAGTTTTTGTGTTCATAGTCCCATACAGTTTACTTGCACTATATTGATGCTAACTTACCGGAGTCGTGATGTTCTCTTTATATCTGCTAAACCCTTCTAGTATGTTCTTTACAATTGTAATAACTTTGTGTAGACAATCAAGAATCTTAATAATAATCAAATTTATAATATGGTGTTGCAAGTTTTTGTGAATACATTTGAAGAAAAGGAGATGCAAATAAGATGTTTGAGAGATCTTCGATAAAGCACATTGATGGGAATGGAAGAACTTGGTGATATAAATCTATTTCTCTCATCCTGCATCATCCTCTGTTTCTCCCTTTTGCAACATTTGGGTGGAAAAAAAAAAAAAGAAGAATGAAAAGAGAAGAAGGTCCAGCTCAATTCAGCATATATGTTTTCAAGGTTCACTTCGGAGTCTTTGAATCTTCTTACAAAGTATTTTCTGCATCATTATCCTGATGTCTTGTGGATGCAAAATCGTGGATCAAGACTTAAGGTCCTTCATCATTTTTTTCATCCATCTCTAC
The DNA here is from genome assembly GCF_013358625.1 of Macadamia integrifolia. NCBI lineage: Eukaryota > Viridiplantae > Streptophyta > Magnoliopsida > Proteales > Proteaceae > Macadamia > Macadamia integrifolia. The sequence goes on from NC_056566.1 coordinate 15,225,054, forward strand.
CGATATGAATCAAAAACACCAGAACCTAATATTTAGAAACTGTAATATTTCTCTTATTTCGTTTGGTATCTCCAAAATTTCCATTATTAAGAAACTGTAAGAAGCTGCTTCTTTGCCTTTGAAGCTATTCCTCTTATTGATTTACTCCAATTTCTTAGTCTAATAATTTTTTTTTTTTTTTTCATATTCTAACAATATACATTTTTGCTGGGAAAGAAAAAGCCTTTCAGAGTCGCCATTAATTTGTGTTCTTGTGGATAGCTGACTCTGTCCATCTCCACTTCATAAACACTTCTTTTTAACTAAACCAATCACCCCTGCTTCCTTCAATTTGTTAATGGTCAAGAAGGGCTGAATAGGATGTAACTTGTTGGTGTATGATGTCTTGTATTCCGTCGCAGTTTAATCCAGGGAGTACTGGTGCAGCACCTAGACAGCCAGGACGACGGTCCCGCTAGTCGGTTAGCGGGCCGTGGGGGTTGCAAGGGGGGCAGGAGGCCCCCCTGCATAGCAGGGGGTGTAGGGGGCGCAGCCCCCCGCTCAAATTTTTTATTTGAGGGCAATTGTAATTTAATCCGGATTAGGGTGGCAATTGTAGTTTAATTCGGATTAGGGTTTTTTCTTGCTATATATTTGTAGCGAGGGTTTCTTTCTCTGTAATGCAAGCAATACTGAGAGGTGTGAGGACGAGCGCTGTAACCCTATTCTCCATTGATGGTAAAGCAGGATCTCATCTCACCGGGGACGTAGGCAAGATTGCCGAACCTCGTAAAATCCGTGTGCATTGTTTGTTTGTTTTTTCATTATCTTCTGCATCGTTTTAGGGCTGCGTTTCTACAATAACTCTCTCTCCCAGACAAAAAAGACAAGAGATAATGAATATTCTCATTCCACTTGTGCATAAAAGAATGCCAAAGCGATAAAGCAGAGAGAGAGAGAGAGAGGGGGTCGAAGATGACCATCACCGCCTATGGGGGAAAGGACCTTGAGAGCGCCTCTACACAACCCCCAACCCTTGCAGTAGAGTTAAAAGTAAAAGAAAAATGACAGGAGTGATAATATATTAATGAACCCAGAGCTGCGAGGTAGGTTCAACTTCTTTAATTCAGAAGGTTAATTTTATCTTAGGAATTAATCTTTAATTCTTAAATTGCAACTTTCAGGAATACATGTTCATAAAGTTGATTTAGAAAGTTCAGCTGTTTTCCTGCTTCTTTTATATACTCTATGTTGTATTTAAGGGAATACAATGCATTTATAATATGTGAAGAAGAGTGATTTGACTAAATTGAGTGTAGTAGTGATGAGAATGCTAAGAGGACTGTGCGGCAAGATTAGGAGAGAGAGTAAGGAATGAATGTAATAGAAAATGAGTTGGGGGTTGCACCGATCCAAGACTAGCTCCGCAGAGTCAATTGAGGTGGTATGACCATATGTAACAGAGACCTATAGATGCCCTAAAAAGAAAGAGTGATCCGATTCATTTGGAGGAATGTAGAAATAGGGGTAGATCTAAAATGATTATTGACGAAGTGGTGAGAAAAGATATGCATATGGTGGGGCTCAATTCTAGTATGAACATAAATATAGTTTTGTGGATGATAACGAGCGAGGTAGTCGACCCCATATAAGGGATGTTCTTGTGATGCATCTTTGTATTGTGCCTTATCTTCTTCTCTTACCTCCCCGTTTTTACTTATTTCCTTTCTTTTGTTACTTCTTTTCTTCCCTTTTTTTTTTTTTTCTTTATTATTATTATTATTATTATTATTATTATTATTTGGTGTTATTGAAAGTCTTAATTTCTTGAAGCACTTATTTCAGTTTTCAAAGATGAATACGCGTAACACAGCCCATCAATTTTGTCTGATGCATGGATTGCTGCCTTGGGTTTTTGGGACCAATTCAATCTCCAATTTGGAGTATAAAATCCTTGGTCTAATCGGCTATAACAATCCTAATTCATGTTATTATACAAAAATAAATTCTAGAGTTTTGAGACTGTGTCACTGGTTTCTAGATTTGATGGCCTATTATAGGGTTTCTTTGTCCCTGATGTAATTCGAGCAACTTAATCAACCAATGTCTCAATCACTTGAAAAATTGACAATCTCTTATATTAAGGCTCTCTTTGGTATGATTTCTATTTGTATTTATTAGCTATCTTTTAGAAATTATTTGTGACAATAAATTATGGACCACAAATAGTATTTGTTTGGTTACTATTTATAAAATAGATTATACAATGAGAAAATAGTTTCAGTTTTCTCCTTTAGATTTGAGCTTCGAACGAGAGATAATAAGATTTGTGGTTTTTTACTGGAAAAGTGTAAAACGTACTGAAGTTACCTATTTACTATTGATTTTGAGTAGTTTATCACACGTGCTCATTTAAGATAGCAAAAATCAACAAAAATGATTTGTTGCCACAAATCACAAATAGCTTGAGAGTAATTTGTGATTTATTCTAATTTATTATAAATAGAAATAAGTGTTATAAATTATACCAAACACTTGTAAAAATTCAAAATAGGTCACATAAATACAAATAAAAATCAAACCAAAGAGAGCCTTAATCACTTAATTTTAAAAGGGGATTTGATGACATTGAAATCAAGTAGATTGAAATTTTAAGGGAAAATATTTCATTACAAGGGTCTACATTGGCCGACAACAAAATTGTGACGGGTACTCGAAAAATTGAAATTCAAGGTTTCAACCACCTAATTTAAAAAAATTGAAATTCAAGATTCTCCGGACATGGAGACTCACAAGAGAAACTATGAAGACAAGAAACAGCCCACCTAACACTAGCATAGGCCATCCCGTTCTTTATGTTATTGAGATATACAAACTTACAGCAAGAGAAAGAGGATTTCAATAAAAGAATATCCTTAACAATGCAAACAATGTACACAATGGAGGAATGAGGAGAGGGAGAAGGAGCCAAGCACTTGACACGGGTAAGGCAATCCGAGAAGACGGAGATCTCAGAGATTTCAAGCTGCCTAGCAGTGTACAATGCCATCTAAGGCCCTCACCCACCACCGCTGGAGCAAAAGCCAAGTGATCCGATGCAATTAATTTAATTTCTTATCATGATCACGTATAACACAGCCAATCCCAAGGGCTTTCAGTCTCGTGCTTGTTGCTGCATCCAAGAAGATTGAGAAGTAACTATTGGTGTACGATGTCTTGTATTCCAACATAGTTTAATCCAGGGAGTACTGGTGCAATGCCTCGACAGGCAGGATGGTTGTCCTACTAATCGGTTAGCGGGCCGTGGGGGTTGAAGGGGGCAGGAGGCCCTCTGCATAGCAAGGGGTGTAGGGGGCGCAGCCCCCGCTTGAATTTTTTATTTGAGGGCAGTTGTATACTTTTCGGATTAGGATTTTTCGCTATATATTTGTAGCGACGGTTTCTTTCTCTGTGATGCAAGTAATACTGAGACGTGTGTGAGGGACGAGCTTTGTAATCATATTCTCCATTGATAGTGAAGCAGGATCTCATCTCATTGGAGATGTAGACAATCTTGTCAAACCTCTTAAATCTGTGTGCATTGCTTGTTCTTGTTTTTCTATTATCTTCTACATCGTTTTAGGGTTGCGTTTCTACAGTAATCCCTTGAGAGGGGTTGAGTTGGATGATCATAAGATCTCAAACTTGTTGCCGGACGAGGTCCAAGAATCAAGGACACAACTTCATCTTGGCTCATGAGCATGGGGCACCAGCATTCTCTGGATGTCCAGACAACAATGACATTATAGCATCATCCATCATAAATTGTACATTACCTATCAGAGCGTACTTGGTACCTCGTGAACAATCAAAAATTGTGTTTCAAGTTTAATCCATTACAGACTTACTGTACTATTCTTCAAATTCAAGAATGGAAAACATGGTTCAGTGTACCATGTACATGACGTCGTAGCAAAAAATGTCCTCCGCTTTGCTTGCTTAGTTTTTGAAACAGCTTTTGGTACGGTAAGAAACTGTATGTGCATTAAACATCATATCGCATCCATTTCCAAATCTAGCTAGCATACAAGCAGTTGCATATGGACGCGATACTAGAATTGCCATCCATGGCCATTCAAATAAACTCTAGAAAAATGCCCTTTACCTCAACTCTATTGTCCCTATTATTACAACCCACAACATATAAGGCCTAAGTGCCAACTTTTTTATCCCAACAACTAAAGTATTTAACCTTAATTAATCTATGTCAACATTTGTGCCTAATTAGTAATAAGAATTAGTTTATGTTCCAGTTTGTATGTCGATTTATAACCAGTTATCATACAATTATAGGTCTAAATGAGTTTTGAAAAATTAAATTATTTTATCAACTAAAGAACTATATTCTTATCAAATAAAATATCAAATGTGTATTCCACATACCAAGACAAAATAAGATCAAATGAAAACTGCAATTTTTATAATTTAAGAAAACTAAATAATTATTAAAGGTCTATGGTAAAATATATGCTTATCACAGTCAGTTTCTCTTATTTCATTATGTCCAAAAGCTGTACTTTGCTTTCATGCATTTTAACCTCAAAAGACACCGAAAAGTGGAAAGTGATGAAAGAACTAGAGCAATTAAAAACTTATGGCTTACCAAATTAATTCCTCTTAGTATTTTCCTCCAATCTCCTAGTTTTATCATGATTTTTTTTTTCTTATTCTAACAATATACATCTTTGTCAGGTAAGAAAAGTAAGAAAAAATTATGCTGAACATATTGGCCAAATGAATTAATATAAGCAAATATAATGCCAACAACTTACGTTCATTTTATTTATACATTGGTCATGACAAATGCATGCCTTTTAGTACCACTTAATTAATTAAATTGAAATGCACCTTATCAAGATATTGAAGTTCTTATTTTACTTTCTACCAAAAAAAAAAAAAAATTACTTTTTCTATTTTCTATCTTAAAAGGGGATATAAGGGCACTAATTAATATTACATTATTTACCTTATCAAAATAAATTTTCTAGATCATTGTCAAGCGATCTTCTTAATGGCCCATCTTGTTAATGTAATAATTAAACTAAGATCTTATAGAAGTAGCCATACATACTATGAAACATTTTAAAAATAATCCAAATCCAATGATTTTATGTGGAGTTATACCACCCTTGATAAAAGAGTAAAATGATTTTCTTTTGTCTTTCATTTTTTTATTAATAAATTTACACTTATACCCCCACCCTTAGCCAACGGTTGAAAAACATGACCATATATGTACACAGCTATGCATAGCAATTGAGTCATTTATTTATTAAAAAAATGGTCTCTAAGTCTAAGGCAGACACTACGCCCTTACATGCATTGCTTTATTAATTTATTAAAGAGAGAAACAATGATTTATAAAAACAATGTAGTACTCAAATATAGTATCTATAATTCAATATCAACTCTTAAAGGGCTAATAAACAGGCAAAAGAATAAAAAATTAGGTAACAAATGAAATATATATACTATTCCACCAAATTAGGATCTTTGTATTAACATGAAAATCCTAAGCTTGAATGCTAAAGAAAAAATGGGTTCATGAAGAACCTTCTTTCAGACTTTTTATTTCCTGATTAGGCTTGCAACTTCCTGGACAAGGAGTTGAGGTTATATATAGTTAAGCAGAGAGAATGGTTCTTTTCATGCTTTTTCAATATGGAGCAGGTTGTATAGTTAAAAAACAGTCAAACTGTAACCACATGGATAGGGCCAAAACAGGTTGGGATGGCTAGGACCATTCTTCACAGTATTTTCCAGAAACAAAAGAGAGAGGTCGAGTTGGTTCATGGTTGGAACTTGGAAATGAGAGAGATGCTGAGTAGATGATCAGTTATTTTCAAATGGATTCTGTGGAGAAGTGGGGTTTAATATATATTCAGAGAAGACTTCTATATTGAATCGGGTCTAAAGCACATGACAAAACTAAAGAATGTCGAGAGGTTAAATTGGATAAAGAGAACCAAAAGAGCTGCTAAACCAATTTCAACTTTAGGAATTCATCAAAAATTTAAATTAATGATTCCTAAAATCCGACGTCCTAAGTTCTCAGTTGGTGAGCAACGAACTTAGTACGAGCCGTAAACTTGGACATCTTAAGTTCGACTCCCACTAGGCACATCTTGGGGCACTAACACCGAGTGTTTATTGCTCTTCATTGCTTTCAGTGAAAGTTGAATGATTCTCATTCAACCCCGGTATAATCCGGTCCATGCTGTTGTGAGGTCAGTATGGACCCGTGGGATTAGTTAGGCTGAAGGCCTGAATATCCGTAGTATACAAAAAAAAAAAAGAAAAATTTAAACGATCCCTTGATCCAACTTTAGCCACTAGCTAAAGTAATCCCCTATCTTCTCAATTTCTCTTGAGCTAGGGATATTTACGAACGATTAATTGGCCTATTCTAAATTCTAAGGGATAATTGGTATGCAACTTATGCAGCCAATCCAAGTAAAATCTTGAGTGAGTTCAATATTTAGTGACCTCACCGGTCAAAATAAGAATATGACAATGAGGTAGGGTAAAAAAATTTATGTTACACCGGGTCGGTGAGGTTCAGCTGGACCCTTTAATCAAATTTATCCAAATTACCCTCTAAACTAAGATTGCTAACGTTATTGGAGGAGAGATTAGAATTTTATGAAATTACATAAGTAGATCCGTTAAATAATTGACATTTGGTCCTTTAAATAATTGACATTTGGCACTATAAAAGCTCGGACTAGACAGATCTACCATTAGTTTTTTTTTTTAAAATCAAGAAAGTAAAATATGGCATATTTAGATGGGTTTGCAATTGTTTTTCAATTATAAACACAAATAGTCTTACTATATATTTTTATAGAAATGCAATGTTCCTAATAATATAGAAATTCTTACACATGAAAACCACAATGGATATTTGTGTCTCTTCTCACACCAACCAAAGAAATGTTTTGTCAAATGCTTTGCTTCAATGTATGTGGTTAGCAGCCTAATACGCTTTTTATGTTCTTTAATGTCTGCTTCAATTCATCTTAAGCCTAGAATACTGATCCCTTTAACACCCACATATTCTAGAAAAAAAAAAAAGGTCATAATGTATAAGAACAAGATTTCTAAAAAATAAAAAAATAAAAAAATCAAATTACAATGTTTTTGAGAAAATAGTTCATAATGTATATGAACACGATTTCTAAAAAAATCAAATTACAATGTTATTGAGAAAAATGTCATAATGTACATGACCTCATTCTGCTCCTTCAGTTCTTAAGATTTTTCTGAACAAAATTCAATTAAGCCTCTCTTTCCTTACTCCAAACTAAGACCACTTGGTCTCAATGGAGCAACATTATTGTTGCACCAAAATCACAAAATTCAGAAACTTATATATTCCACTTACAATGCTTGATTCAGCTGTTTGGTTGTTGAAGAGAAGATGAATCAATATCTCATTTAGCAATATATTCCACTTACAATGCTTGATTCAGCTGTTTGGTTGTTGAAGAGAAGATGAATCAATATCTCATTTAGCAACACTCTTGTTTAATTTGTTAATTGTTAGAATTGCTGAAGCTTCAAAAACAAAAGATATTAGTAAAGTAAAAACTCATGCCTGCACGATGGCATAAATAAATAAAATAAATATATAGAGAAAAATAGAAAATCATGCCTCAAAAGTAAAAGCAAGAAAAAATATGAGACAAAATGCTTTGAAATCCATATCAATTAGAAGAGATTTTTTTTTTTTGCTAACGATGGGTATCAATGTCTTTGATCTGATTAGTCCCACGGATCCATACTGACCCCACAATCACATGGACCGGGTCATACCGGGGTTTATTAGAAGAGACTCACCAAAGGAGACATTAACTAAAGAAACTAAATAATAAACCCTTTTAGAACCCAAACAAGAAAAGCCAAGAACCCGGGTCAGAATTCATCAGTGCAGATCCATTATACCAAATAGAACAAAGGTGGTGGGGTGGGGCTTTCTGAGAAGGGTGGGGGTAGGATTGTGAAAGGGATAGGAGGGGGAAGCAGGAAGGGCCAGTGGTGTGGGGAAGCTACAGGGAAAGAGAGATGCAACTCGAAAAATGCTTAATAATAAGGGACTGAGTAAACCTAGGTTGAGCATGGGGAGTTTTTCTTGACATCAAAACATAACCTAAGTTAGGCAGCAGAGGTGAAAGTGAAGAAAACCAACAAATAAAATTCTAGTGAATGGGAAACCGTCATTGTAAGCCTAAGTGGGCCGTCATGGATGAAAAGTGAACAAAACCAACAAATAAAATTCTAGTACATTCTAATATCAATATGAGCATGAACCACAACCCTAAATTACAAACAAAACCATTATCAAGGGGGAAGAAGATGACAGAGAAAACCATTTTATAAATTTGAAGGATACTAATGGCATATTAGCATGTTTAATGAAAGAATTGGGTTATCTTTGTAGAAAAACAGAAACAATCAAACAATTTTTAGGATAATGACCATTCAAAGGAACTCTAGAAAAAATGCCTTTTCCCTCAACTCAAATGTCCCTGTTATTACAAAACACAACATGTAGGGCTAACTCCCAACTTTTGACTCCCCAGCAACTGATATATTTAATCTTAATTAATCTATGTCAATATTTGTGCCTAATTAGTAATAAGACTGGGTTTGTATTCATGTTTGTTTGTCGATTTATAACTAGTTATCATACAATTTCAGGTCTAAATGAGTTTTGAAAAATTAAATTATTTTATTCACCAAAGAACTATGTTCTTAGCAAATAAAATATCAAATGTGTATTCCACAAACAAAGACGTAATAAGATCAAATGAACGCTGTAATTTTTATAATTTAAGCAAACTAAATAATTATTAAAGGTCTATGGTAAAAATATGCTTACCACAATCAACTCCTCTTATTTCGATGAGTATGCCCCAAAGCTGTATTATGCTTCCATGCATTTTAAGCTCAAAAGACACCGAAAATTGGAAAGTCATCAGAGGACTAAAGCAATTAAACACTTAATAAGGCTGACCAAATTAATTTCTCTTATTAGTTTCCTCCAGTCTCTTAGTTTTTTCATGATTTTTTTTTTCTTATTCTAACATTATACATCTTAGTCGAGTAAGGAAAACAGAAAAAAAATTAGGTGCTGAACACATTGGCCTGCCAAATGAATTGTTATAAGCAAATAAAACACCGACAACTTACATTCATTTTATTTATACATTGGTCATGACAAATGTATGTCATTGGTCATAACAAATGCATCTCTTTTAGTGCCACTTAATTAATTACACTTGAAATGCATCTTGTCAAGATATTGAAGTTTTTATTTTACTTTTTCTATTTTCTATCTTAAAAGGGGATATAAGAGCACTCATTAATATTACATTATTTACCTTATCAAAATAAAATTTCTAGATGATTGTCAAGTGATCTTCTTAATGGTACTTAATGTAATAATTAAATAAGATCTTATATAGACTAGTCATAGATACTATGAAACATTTTAAACATAATCCAAATTCAACGAATTTGTGTGGAGCCATACCACCAGTTATAAAGAGTAAAATAATTTTCTTTTGTCTTTCATTTTTCACTAATAAATTACACCTCTACCCCCCACTGTCATCCAAGGGTTGAAAAGCATGACCATATAGGTGCACAACCATACATAACAACTGAGTCATTTATTTATTGAAAAAAATGTTCTTTAAGCCTAAGGCATACATTACGCCCCTTACATGCATTGTTTTATTATTTCTTAAAGAGAGATACAATAATTTATAAAAATAATGTGAGAGGGTATATAGTAACATGATTTATAAAACAATGTAGAACTCAACACATCTATGGGTTGCCTAGCTAATTAGGGGGAATTAGGAATTGTATGGATAAGTTGGCCCGGATACCTTGATTAACAATATATATATATATATATATATAATAGTGTGGGCCCTTGAAGAACTTTCTTTCAGACATTTTTTCTTATAACTTATAAGGCTTGCAACTTGCTGAACAAGGAGTTGAGGTTATATATAGTTGAGCAGAGAGAATAGTTTTTCATCCTTTATCAATTTGGGGCAGGTTTTATAGTTGAAAAACAGTCAAGTGTATCCACATGGATAGGGCCAAAACAGGTTGGGATGGCTAGGACCATTGGTCCTCTTGTAGAAGGAGACACAAAGCACCCTTCAATTACAATGCAGCACATGGTATATCCGTATATATCCCATATTATATTTATTTTCTTTAATAAACTTTCATCCTTTGAGATCTAGTCCAATTTTGTGTTCTCTAAGCGGTCTGAATTTGGTCCCCTGTAACTTTTTCCATTTCAAGAGATTAACGACCAATAACTTTTCTTAGAAATTAAATCTATACACAGTGAGAGATAATTAATAATTAATTAATGAATTCTTTAAAGGATTAGTATAATTAGAATTTGACATCTTTTGAATGTTTCGTATCGTATATTAATTTTTTTTTTCTTTTTTAAATGTATACTTAAAAAAGTATTTAAGTGATGAGTAAAAAATAATTTGAAGAAGTGGCATCATTTTTTTTTTTTTAAACAGATCAATATGTCATATCAAAAGATGTAATTGTTTAATATATTTTTTGAAAATACATATGGAACAATATGATTTATCATCAAAGTCCAAATCAACTCTCCATGTGGGGATAGGAATTACCGTCACCTATGGGATCCGGCTCTCTATTGGGTGAGAGGAGCTGGATCCCATGTGATGACCCCTCCACATAAAGAGAGAATTTAAACTCTTAGGCTCCGTTTGGTATCGTTCTGAAAAAATATTTATGGAGTTTTTTGTTCTATTGGAACGAAAAAACAAAATCTTCTGTTTGGTACACTTATGGTCTGTTTCTGTTTTTTTGGAACAAAAACTGAAAAAACGAGATTGGATGGAAGTCCAAATCCATTTTGTAGTTCCCTAGTTTCGTTCCATTTTACAAAAAAAAAAAAAAAAAAAAAAACGTTCCCCATAAAAATCTGAAATTTTGAAACACCATTTTTTCGTTTAAAAACTGCATTTTGACATAGAAACTGAAATTTTTATTTTTGACACAAAACGGTGTTTCTGAAACAGAAACGATACCAAACAGAGCCTTACTTTCATTGAAAATAACGTTTGAAAGTCAAGAAGGAGAAAGAAAAAAAAAATCAAATAGAGAGATAAATACATTAAAGAATAATTATGCAATTGTAATTTTTGTCCTATTATAGATTTTTATATTATTTTTTTTTCTTTTCTAATGTTACAAAGTCACATGTTGGGCAGTGACGTTTATTTTGTCATAATTAGTTCATTAATTTTTTTTCATTTTTTCCATTTTTTCCATTTTTTTTTTTTTTTTTTAATGGAAACATGTGAGTCCATACCATAGAAGACATGGTTTGAGGTATCGGTCAAGGTGGTCGATCCTATATCGGTGACATGTTATGAATTATGGATTATATTGTGAAAAAAAAAAAAAAGATTAAAAAATAAAATTAGAGACAAAACTGTTCAATTTATACCGATTGATGCCTATTCTTGTTGATATCGTCTCGATTTCTAGGATGATCAATACTGTACACTTAAACATTTGAAGTGGTTTAAATATAAAAGTTACACACCCATCTCCTTGATACAATGTCATTATATTGTAATGGAATGTAGTTTTTGAAATTTGGTCGAAGGTTGGTTTTATAAATTATGTAACCTTTACATTGTTTATAGTCACATTTGTACCATTTTCGCCTAATGAAAAAAAAAAAAATTTGTACTATTTTGGAAAGGTGAATGTATCAATTTTGACTATTGGATTTAAGAAATAATTTGATATATTCAAGTGTTAAATTTAGTTTAAATTTCAATCATCGTCATCATATATGTCCATACATCTCTCATGGTCCATGTACTCTTTTTGATAGTCTCATACTTTTTTCACTTTGTTTAATCACCTAATGAACTGTTTTTAGACTTGAGAGTTAATATGAGCACATTGAAATCTTCATCAAAAGAATTTTAGTCTTATCCAACTTAATACATGTTAGATATTATGTACATATAAAGAAATGAAATTAAGTGACATTTCTACACATTTATCTTTGAAACTTCGATCATTCTAAGTGTTTTTATTCTTGTTTGGAGCTGAAAATTAACTTGTAAAATGGCCATGGGCCCCTCTCGGCCACTGAATTGACTCGTGTCCCATGACGATTGATGTGGTAAAATGTAAACATAACTAAATGCCACTATCATAGTTGCACGTAAAAGACCAACCCCAACACAATGCTTCCGTCAATTTTACCTCTTACTTTGCAAGAGAGGCAATATCAATTTAGATCAAATTGTATCAATGCAAATCAATCAATTTTTCTCTTACTTTTCACAAAACTTTTTTTTTTCTTTTATGATTTTACCTTTAAATCGATACTGATATCCAATCCAGATTGATCAGGTATCAATCTTAGACCAACACTTACCATTCTTTTTAACAGTTTTTGAACATGCACCGAAATGATAGTGAATTTTTCCATCCGATTTGATACCTTTGTACCGTAACACAATGTTTAGCACACATCTAACGTTCAAAAACACATTGAACAACTACATGTGATCGCATTGAGTTTGTATCAAAACGTTTCTGGCCATTGAATACACGCTGTACACGCGCCACAGCGGAGTTCAATCCTCTGTGCCACCGTTTTTGAATTTGGAGGTTTGACGCCCATGAATGCTATTTTTTTTTTTTGGGTAGGACATGAATATGATTCCGTGAATGTAATCTTTGAAGACTCCAAGGAAGTTTCCTCTCAGTCACAGTCAGAGTCACAGCGTCGGCGGCCATTTAAAAAATAGAGCAATAGAATTGCGCTTGGCCACCTCCCATTGGACTGGTACTCATTTTGTCTGTGAAAATGCCAAATAAGATTTAACAATTTATGGAAAGAAGAGAGAGCAATTGTACGGTGGTTGAATTTGGAAATGTGAACATTCAGGATTTAGAAAAGGGAGACGAAAGCACAACATAATCACAGAGAAAAAAAGATCAATAGCTGAACAACCCAGTGAACAGGAACCCATGTTTTAAGTTCCTTTGGGAAAACAGAGCAACCAAGCCTTACCCAACAACTTTAAAGTCATGGCAGAGGCTCTGTCATCAATATCATCATCAGCAATGGCTTTCTCGACTAACCCTTGTCGACTTCTCCCATCGGCCTCAACTGCCAAACCCTCGTCGCTTCCACTTCCCTCTTCCCCTTCTCTTTCTTTTTCTTCTCTCAAATCAACCAGATCGTCTTCTCTACTGCCTTCTTTCGTTCTCCGCCAGGTGGGTTTTACTCTCTCTCTCTCTCTCTCCCTTTTTTTTCTGATCAGCTACCCTGACTTTGTAATACTTCAGAAACTCCAGAGGAGGTCGTTGGTTCGAAGACCTAATGCCGGAAGCACAGTCGTGACCCCAACTTGCTTCGCGTCTGATTCCGAACAGTTGATTAGTGCTAGAGAAGATATCAAGGAACTTCTGAAGACTACATTTTGCCATCCAATTTTGGTAATAGTTATATGCTTTACAGAGTTTTTGTTTTTATCATTTTCCTTAGGGGTTAATGGTTTGTGTGATTGTTGGTTCATCTTAGGAATATGATGGTTGTGGTGTTGGTGATGATGATGATAATGGTGGGATGTAATGATTTCCTCTTATTCATGCTTGGCTATGTTGTTTGGGTTAGTGATAAAAATACTTGGAGAATTTTGTTTATGTCGTTTTCGTTTTTCAACAAAATTAAGAAGTAGGTACCTTTGGGAATATTTTTTTTTCCCCATATTTTCTGAGATTTCCTGGAGATTCCCATCGTTACAAAGATTTTTCTGAGCAGGTCTTTATGAGAATACAAAATGACTAACAAATATGATTGCTATATTGTCTTGAAAATAATTTTCTTCTAAGGGTGAAATATTACTGTGAACTTCTGGCTTGGATGTTTGATCTAATGTCTGAGGTTTCATTCTAAGACCATTTCAAGATATTTTTCGCATACAGTTTTTTTTCCAATATGAAGTCTAAAAGGGCTATGAAATTTACCTTTTATCAGAGTAGTTAGTAGATTGTTTACTAGAGAAAGAAATGGTTTTTCATTGCCAATAAAAAAATGTTTTGAAAAGAAAGTCCTGCTTCTTGTTGTATAGAACCTTTCATTATTTTGGCATTGCTTTAGGAAACTTTTCGATCAGTAGCTCCCAATTATGATTATGGTTTGAGTTTTTCTATCAGAATGAAAAGAAAACTATCATATCTGTAAGGACATAATAGGTTTTTAGGTAGACAAAATTTTGCAGGTATTCTTTATTCAGTCTTTACTTCTTTAGCTTTCACCTTTTCATTACAAGATTACAGTGATGAATACTTCCAATCAGAGAATTGCAGAGATGCCAATGCAAAAACATAAAGGCTCTTAAAAGTAGTGCCTAACGTGTAGTCATGGTTAATGATGCTGTCTGATCAATTATTAGTCTTATTTGATAAGTGACTGGTGATATTTTAGGTGGCGGGAAATTTGAATGGTGAAAGAAAGCAAGGAGTTAAGAAGATTCTCTAATTCATAATTGTTGTATATTGTGATACTGCAGGTTCGAATTGGATGGCATGATTCTGGAACCTATGACAAGAACATTGAAGAGTGGCCACAACGAGGTGGAGCTAATGGAAGTTTGAGATTTGAAATAGAGCTGAAACATGCAGCTAATGCTGGTACTGATTCTTTATTGTGCATAATCTTATCTGGCAGATGATAGTTTCCCCTCACAAGTGGTGTTTTCAGGTCTTGTAAATGCATTAAAGCTTCTTCAGCCTGTCAAAGACAAGTATCCAGGTGTGACATATGCAGATCTGTTCCAGTTGGCTAGTGCAACAGCTGTGGAGGTATTTCCTACTTTAGTTTGGTATTCATCAAGAATCGAGTTAATATTTATTTGGTGATGAGAAATTTTCCCTTACTTAATCCTTGATGAGTTTCAGGAGGCTGGAGGCCCCAAAATTCCCATGAAATATGGACGAGTTGACATATCTGAACCTGAGCAATGTCCACCAGAAGGGAAGCTCCCTGGTAAAATAAGCATGCTCAATGGATTTTGCACGACTCTGTTTGGAAAAACATATTTTAACTAACATTCTTTGTTTTATTTCCTTATTGCCTCTATGTGGCTCCTTGTCTTCCTTCCCATTTGGGTAATAACATGGAATTTAGGAAGTGTCATCTTGTTTTAAACTTTCCGTAACATAAACTTTGATGCAATGTTCAAGTGGCCTCTCTGTCTATATGACACACGTATAGGTGACTACTAAAGGGGTGGATCCCATTGGGTTGGATAAAGCCTTGGAAATACTAATGGTATTGCCAAAATATTACCTATAAACAATTATATTGCTAAAAGATAATTTGAACCTTGAAGACAAGTTTCATTGAGCACCAGCGCTTTTAACATCAGGAGACATTTCTCAAAACCAATTTACTGCTCTTCCTAACTTTAAATCTCTCATGTTGTTTTGGTTTATGTTGCCTCAATGCATAGGTTTGAGGAGAGAGCTTCAGTAGGGAAATTAAGTTTGTGATTTTTTATTTGATATCTAACTTGATAGTTGAAGAAATATTACTGGATGACATACTTCAATTACTGCTCTTGCATCTTCTTGTTTATGGGATCATCAGATTATTACCTCACATTTCCTAATTGTTGATGCTGCTTGCTGATCCTTTCCTGCTTCAGTTTCCTGTTATTTCCGTAATCTTAACTTTTTAGTTAATTTTTAATGTTAGATGCTGGGCCCCCTTCACCTGCTGGTCATCTACGCGATGTCTTCTATCGGATGGGGTTTGGTGACAAGGTTTGTCTCGTCATACTTTATATGCATTGGTACATTACATTTCATATGTATCTCAACTGGCTCTGTGCAACTTTGTGTTTGGTTCACAGGATATAGTTGCATTATCTGGAGCACACACATTGGGAAGGTCTAGACCAGAGCGCAGTGGATGGGGAAAGCCAGTGACGAAGTATACTGTACGTATAGATCAACATTTCCCTCTTCAAAGTTCAAACTGTAGTAATGAGAATGCAAATCTGACATTTCATGGCAAAGAGCTTAATAGCCTGTAATGCTAAACTCTCATCTCCTACAAAGTACAAACATGATATATCATCTCTTTAGTAATGTTAGGACAGTCTGCTTCTGGAGGAGAAGCAAACATGGGATTAGTTTTTCTCTTCTACTCCTTTTTTTAATATATTATGTTTGGGGAACTGTGAATTAACCTGTAGTTTCATGTTTGCTTGAGTACATCAACTAGTTAGGAAACAAACATGAGCTCATAACGTGGTCATCATGGATAAAATTTAACTATATGTTAAAACCCAAACAAGAGAGGTGACTAACTATTCTTGCTTTGTTTATAGCCGTAGAAGAACCATGGTTGAATCATAGCTTATCGGTTTATGGGTTGAAGTTCATGGCATGGGGAAAATTTCCTCTGTGGTTTTGGTTTGTGCATGTGTGCATTTGATTCTCTCTCTCTTCCCTCCCCTGTGTATCCGTGCTTACTTTTTTTATCATTAATGTGGACTTCTTGTTCTGTTTCCTAGAATTCCGATTTCTCATAGCTGCTTGTCTTATTATTTGGGAGGTGCAAGACCATATAAAACCATCCTATGGTCCATTTTATGATGGATCTCTCTTCAACTGAAGTATTACTGCACCTGGCCATCTCCAATACCCATAGGAATTCATCTTTTAGCCGGTTTTTGGATGTTCTAGAAGGCAACCTGGATGACCCTAGACCAAGCATCCTAGAACATCCAAAACATGTCTAGATTCATTGTATAATGTTTTAAACACACCTTGAACCCAACCTAACCTTCTAGAACATCCAAAACATGTCTAGATTCATTGTATCACATTTTAAACACTTCAAAAATGTGATTAAAGGGAGATTTTGCTGTGTTTGGTATGCATTCTGGACCAAGAACGTGTTCTGGGTCATCAAAAACTCTATTTGTTAAGCATTCAACTCTCAATTCTCTTGGAACACAGTCAAGAATGCAGTCCATTGTGGAATGCGATTTTTTCCCATTCCACGTTCTCATGCACAAGGCACAAGCTAGAGTCTCGGGTTACCCCTCCCGAGCCTTGCATCAACCATCTTCCTGCAACCCACAAAAGAGAAAACGAGTGGAAAATCACTGCGTATGAAGCCTCAGGTACTACCACTGAAGTTGAGGATGCAGACGACAGATTGAGGGTTCGCCAGAGAGAGAGCAAGAGAGAGCCCAGTGGTGGAGAGAGAAAGAAACAGATTGCTGGGGAGAGAACGAAAGAAGCAGAGACAGGGAGCAGGAATGGAAGAGAAGGGGGTTGCGGATGGGGAAGAGGAGAAAAGAGGAAACACTCTCCTGCTGCTGTTGCAACCGCTGGAAAGAGAAGAAAGTGCTGTGCCCTTCAACCTAAGCCTCCATTTAGCCTTTTTCATGTGAACGACAGCATCTGGTATAATAGAAATCCTTCTTCTGTTTTATTTTGTTCCTCTCTTGGAAATTAGAAATCAGAAGAGTAAAAGGTAGGGAAGTGCTATTCAGAGAGAGAGAGAGAGAGAGAGGCCTTCTGCAATAATTCCGGATTTTGGTTCCGTGGTAGAAACCAATCACAAAATCATGCCCTTCTATATACGTGAGGAAGAGGGATAAACAATAACCCATCGCCACCATCCTGCTTGCAACCTGCCACTGCCCTGTTACCAGCATCCCAACCACCATGTGCCAGATCTATTGCCACTGTCCTGCTTCAACCTACCCATGCCCTGTGTCCTGTATCCCATGAAGTCCATCTCTGATATCGGTTTGTGCTTTGATGGGTCCATCAACATCAGTGATAGGGTGGATCGCCATCATAGGACGACCTCAATGCTTTGTTTATTCCCTTCGCATGGTTATGGTATCTTTGCTTGTCACATTGACCATTGTTTTGAGACATGGAAATGGAAATGGAGATTGAGCTGGGCCACATGGCTAGGAGACAGAAGAACAGGGCAAATAAGAAATTTAATTTTAAAAATCAAATGAGTGGCGTGGCTTACATCTCTGATATTGGGTTGTCCTTGTTTCTAAACCCAGTGCATGCCGCATTAAGCTTGGGTGGGTAGAGGGCTTCAAAGCTGATGGAGATGAAGAATCTTTCACCACCCCTGCTCTCTCCAGCAAAATATGTATTTATTCAACATATTTTGCCCACGAATTGTTTGAAAAAATGCGTCAGAAATCTAAAATCAAGAATGTGTTTTTGTCAAACATACATCCAAACAATGTTCTCATCTCAGTTAAGAATGCATTCTACATTTTAAGAATGGGAATGTACATTCTCAGAATGGGAATTCGCATTCTCATAATGGGAATGCATACCAAACATAGCCTTAGATCTTCTCCCAATTTGGTAAGACATCTCAGCTACCCAATCTGCACGATTGGATTAAAACTACCATATCTCCCTCAATATCCAACGGATTGAAGTGATTCAAGTTGCAAAGTTACTATAAGAAGAAGGGTTACCTCAGCTATAAATAGGAGTGCATCCCCATTCCAGAACACGAAAAAAATGGCAGAAGTCCCCTTGTCTTCTGAGAGATCCTCTTCGAGTAGTACGAGCTCCGACAATCATTTCCCGAGCTTCAAGCATTCCCTTGACTCAAATCGGATTGCGATATGAAGGTATCAAAAAACCACTATCCTTCCCTATTTTCCTGTAATTTTCTGAGTTACTTCTGATTTATTATAATTTTTGCATCAAGGGTATGCGTCTGGTGTTTTCCATAAGGCATCGGAAACATGCCAATATTTCTGTTTTCTTATTGAGCAAGACTCTGGGCTTTTGTACACTAATCCTCCGCTAATAGTTAGGTACTCAATAATTTTTCTTATGATTTTTATTTTCTACTTAGTATTTATGTCACATTTCCAGATTTAGAATTTATGTGTTTAAAAATAGTGTTTTACTCCAACGCATTTTCTGATAATTCTGCCACTGAAAATAGGTTAGGACTGTCACTCTATGAAATGTTAGGATTTTTCTCCAGATTTAAACATTTTTCCTGCATTCATCTTTGCACTTTAGTATAATATTGCATAGAAAGCTATTTTGATCATTTGACCCTTTTTTCCTTTTTTCCTTAATCCGAATTTTACAAAAATCCAAAAAATTCACTTTCCTGGTAACTTGTAAGTAAAGGAATTTTCTTCAAAAAATTTCATGCATGTTTAGTTTAATGTTCCATATTTAGAATAATTGCATATTTATTAGGCTTCTTTACTTTTGGGCATTTGAATATTTTTGGCTGCCTACTAACCTTCCTTATGTAGCAAACGACTCGATTTTAGGTAAGAGTTTAACCCTTTTCTGTTTAGGTAGATTTTATTTTGCACCATATTCACTAACTTTTCATCATGGCGCAATGGGATCTTTGTAAGATTTCCAACTTTCTTTCTTTAAGTAGGATAGTTTAGATTTCAAATTCTTACCTTTTTGGGTGTGTCATATTTTGGTATGTTTAGGCTTAAGAAATTTATTTATTAAATGAAATAAAAAGTACAGAAGACTGGTTTAACTGGGTAGATTAGGATGCCTAACACATTACTTGGACCGTCACATGATCCGCACGCGATCTCATAGTCGGTTCGGTTCATATGGAGTCACTAAGAATTTCTATGACCAATAAATATTTGGGCCCTAGATCCTCTTCCGGGTGGTGACTTTAAGTCTCTCTCAAGGCCCAAGAAAGGAACAATTCAAACATTTCAAGAGGACAATCGGGAATGTGTTTTCTCTCCTCTTTTTAGGGATGTTTAATATTCCTTTTGACTTAAAGTCGCCACCTAGATTAGGGTCTAGGACCTAAATATTTATCTTGAAATATTGTGACTCCACATGAACCAGTCCGACTGCGAGATTAGCTACAAGTTAGGTTACGGTCTAGGGAAGGTGTTAGGCATCCTGGTCTGCCCTGTTAAACGGTCTTAGTACTTAGCATTTTAATTAGATTATAAATATTTTTAGCCTAAACACCTAAAAAGAAATATTCAAAAAGGCAAGAATTTGAAATTCAAACTACCTTATCTAAAAAAATTTGAAAATCTTACAAAGATCACGCCGTGCCACGAAAAAGAAGTTTAGCACATATGGTACAAAAATCTATCTTAATAAGAGGAGGAGAGAATCTTACCTAATTTCATTCTGTGCTCCAAAAGAAAGATTAGTTGGCAGCAAGAGAGATACCAAAATAATAGAAACCTAAGAAGGGAAGAAAACCCTAGGAAAATGGAATATTCCTAAAATGGGTCAGAAAATCCTAGGGAAACAACATCCCTGAACAGTCTTGAGTTTATTCCTTCCAGATACAACAAAATACCACTATAAGTGTGCACTTCCAAAGAATTTAACTCTATCTCTAAATGCAGCATCTTGCCAAGACCATCAAAGCAGCTACAGCCTTTGGAAAAACTCAATCTACATGAAGCAACAAGAAGAACTGTCTTCAGACTTCCCTGCAAAGGAACAAAAAAGAAAAAGAGGATTCACAAATTCTCCACACTCCGTACCCATGAGACAGACATGAGGCAATAGGCTTTCCCCACACGCCTCCTCTGCAAGACATTGGCAGTCAGTACTTTCTTATGAGCTATTTCCCGGATCCGTCTCCTCTCCTGAGCGCTGATCGTCCAGGTCAGCCCATAGCTACCTGGGCAATCAACACGTGTCGAAGTGGTGATCCAACGCTGTGCTTCTACCAACCAAAACAGAGGCACCGTGCCCAAGGCCATTGGATCACTACTTGGACACATGTCAGTCCCCCAGTAGCTGTGGGCAAGACCTGGGTGATCAGCGCTCATGAGAGGATCCCGATCCCTATTTCCCATCCTAATGCCTTACAATTAGAAGTTGCTTTAGGTTTACAAATGGCTTTATAGGGGTATGAGACCCTAGTGCATTCTGGGTTCTCAGGACTAAAACTATACATAAAGGCAAGAAAGGAGGATCTGGATGAGAATTATGGGAAGTATACCATTGTGCGGAAAAGTTGATTCAGATAATGAAAAGAATCTGGATGATAGCCATCAAGGGAAGGTAAGTTCACCCTCTTCTGACCACTGCTACCTACTTTCCCTCCCTATCTTCTTCTGAGTTTCATGCTATATGGATTGGGGCATACTTTTTATTGCCCAATACTCCAGGCTGATGGAACTAAGTCAGGTGCACTGTAACTCTTCCCATTTAACCCTATTGGAAATATTACAGGCATTCCCTGCATACTCCTCCTGTATCTCGGCCTGCTGAGCTGTCTTTGCTGTGACTTGACCCAATAGTACATCAGTCCAACAGTACCCGTTTTAGTGGTGAAGAAGATGGAGCAGAATCAACAGAATTTCTTTTGATGGGGAATAAATTCCAGTATTCTCTTGGTTTACTGGACTCTAGGCGAAGGTTTGCCTTCCAATGGATTTGGGGATTCACGACCAAACCTAGAATTCTATGGAGGAAAGTTTTAGGACACAGATAGTTATTAAAACCTGTTTCCCTGAATAATTGCTTGGAAGAGAGTTCCTAAATCTTTGATTCCCACAGGGATAATTATGCAGTTGGACTGCAGACATTTACGGTTAGGTTGCAGTGGACATAGCTTGAAGTTCATCTATGTTCGCAAGTTCTTTATGGTTTATTTGCATGAACACTTTTTGAAGGTTTAGTTAATATTTTTATGCAAATTTTCCTTGGTTTATTGATTCTTGGCAGTGAGGTGGTACCCATGTGCATAATATGTTGGATTCGAGTTCTTTACCAAGTCAGGTGCAAAATGCTGGCATTGCCAATTTTACTAGTAAAATGACATCCATATAGGTGCTCACCTGCCATGAGCCAATGACTTGGTCCTGCTAAGCACAATTTTTCAATCGAGATGGTGATATCAGATTCTGGAGTGCACTAGAATGATTTTATGTACAAATACTTCTGTTGACTTGCACTATTTCTGATATTCTAAGTTAACTTAATAGTTCTTCCTCTTCTATTAATCAGGTCATCTGTAGTTGCTCTGTTTTTGTGTACGACACCATGAATTGTTGTAAATCAGCATGTTTGCTTCTGTGGATTCTTTCTTGTTTTCAATCTAAATTTTTTGAAGGCTTTCATCCATTAGTTATTTGTCCCAATTACCTTTTGGCTGAAAAGTCAATTCAACTGAATTTATTAACTTGTATTCAAATTTCAAACTATTTCATTGGTTGCCTGGCAGAAAGACGGTCCTGGAGCACCTGGAGGACATTCATGGACCGTTCAGTGGTTGAAGTTTGACAATTCCTACTTCAAAGTATGAAATCACTAGCTCCCTCCATTTGTAAAATTAAATGCAGATGCAACAATCTTATTTGCTGGTTGATGATTGATCCATTCCAGGATATAAAAGAGAGAAGGGATGAAGATCTGCTGGTTTTGCCAACTGATGCTGTTATTTTCGAAGATCCGACATTCAAGGTGGACAAATGAAATTTTATCTGTCGAGACGATTTTGAAAAACTTGAGGCCAAGACTAAAACTTTGTCTTTCCTTTTTTTGATGAAATCTGTTACGTAGGTATATGCTGAGAAATATGCAGAAGATCAAGAAGCATTTTTCAATGACTATGCTGAATCCCACGCCAAACTCAGCAATCTTGGAGCCAAATTTGACCCTCCTGAGGTTTGTTAGCCACATCTTTCTGGCATATTCTCTGAAACATTTCAACCATTGAAATTTAGTCTTTTTTCATCTCAATGGTGTGTTTGGTTCTAAACTATCTTTGTATGGTTGTGGGTCCTGGCCTCCTGGATTCAACTTCAACATTGTTACTTTTTAGCATCTGAGATTGATGTTTTATGTTTATTTATGTTTGTCAAAATATCCTCTCTTTTTCTATGATAAGTAACACTTTAATAAAAACAAAAAATAAAAAAAAATCTTAGTTCTACCTGAGTCCATTGTAACATGGTACCCATGCAAGTGGCAATGATCTGATGATACAATTGCGCATGGTTCTTTCAGCTGCACTCGAGAATTGCTCATTTCATGAGTCAACTCGGATGAAGCTTTCAATACCATACTTAACACTTTCCTGCATGGTTTGAATTTTATTAGCTGTTTTTGTTTCATTTCTTCATTTTGAAGCTTCCCTACTTTTTAGACATCTCGGGATGTCTCCAAACACTGGATGAACCAATGAACTTGATGTTTAAAGGAAGCAGAGGATGAAACATTTTCATTTTGAGTTTATATGCTATAAAGTGCATGATGAGAGATCGTATTTGCTCTTCTATGTAACTTGGGCTACTTTGAAGCTTTTCTTTCAAGTGACCATATGGATGGAAAATCCCTTCTTACAGTATATATACTACATTTGAACTTTGTTATAGATATCTAAATGTATGGAAACCTTTTTGGATCAGCTACACAGAGACTTCCATCATCCACTCTATTAAAGAACTTGAGATAGGATTGTAGTTTTTCTGTGGGCTCCTATGGTCATATGTGTGTGCATTCATCTATTTGTAGCTTTGTAATGCCTTGTTGTTTCTATTTGGAATGTGATAGTTAAGTTGGAAAATTTGGTCTAGGAAGCCTAACTAGTTTACTCGGTTACACCTGCTCCATGCTGTGCCACAAATTGCGGAAGTCATTAAAATTTTCTCTCACTACCTCTACCAATGTCTTTCCTTTCTTTTCCATGTCAAATGGTTCCTTGAACTTGAAGCAAATCATTAACTATCACAGTACACCATTTTAGGCATTTTGGTGTAGAAAAGCAGGTGGAATAACCCAAAAAATAGCTAACTGCAGTTGCTGGAAATTTTTATGACTTGAAATTGGCAAACCTTTATCTTGGTGTTGAGATGCGCAATGATTTTTAATCATAGAAAGAACTTAATGTGTGGATGATGCACTAATAAGTAACCCAAGAAAATGTGGAACACTCAGCTCGGACAAGAATAAGTTGAGTTTCTAGCTTTGTGAACACAGGTTGTCTGCAGGTGTATAGCAGGAAACCCTCAAAAGTAAATTGAGGTGGTAGTCTTGTTGAATTAGCACTATTTTACCTGAAACATTAGAGTTCAGTTCCTTAATGTAAGTTGTATTGCAATGGTACTTGAAGCACTTCCCCCCACCCCCACCCTCCAACCCCCAGTGCGGGAAAAAAACTCTTTATACTAGAAAGTGAGCTTTACCGAACTAATCTCAAAATAAATGAATCCAGCATTGATACCATTGTAGATCTCCATTAGCAATTACTGACGTTGATGGAATAGATTTAACTCATGAGTCAAATGTGGCTGAATTGAAGAAAGAATTCAGGTCCGAAGATCAGTGAATTTGATTGAATCTCTCTAGGTAAGAATGTTGAACTCGAATTCAGCAGTGCAAAACCTTCAATCCAGACGTAAAAGTGGAAGAAAAAAATTCTTTATCCAAATACGACAGAAGCCAGCATCTCTTTCCAATTCTAAAATTCAAAAGTAGCGAACAACTAACCCATGGTTTAAGGACCCAGATGGATGGGGTGATTAAACTGCACTTGACTGCAGGTTGATACCCCCATGGCCAAAGTTTTCCCAAAACAATGGTCGTAAAAGTTAAATACAGCATGTAATGCCTAGTTTTTGTGTTTTTTAGCCAACCATGCAAAATGGCAGGTTTTCTGTGTTGTGTATTCTTTCAATTCTTTTATTTTTTTCATATCCTTTTAATTGTTCTTTTGTCAAGCTGTTTTTGTCTCTTTCTATGTGTACATATTCTATTAAAAATTCCTAAAATACTTGCCGGGGACCAGACTAAAGCCTTCTTTTGTGTCCACCTTGAAATATCTACTGATTTTCAGCTTTGTATTGGTGCAACTATTGGGTTCTTTGTTCAATCTTTTTTGGTTCTCTTTTGGTAGATTGAATTCTTTAGTGAGACAAATATTTATTTTTGAGAAATTTCTCTTTTGTTCTTTTTGGTTCCTTCTTCAGGGTTTCTCAATAGATTGATGGCTCGGTGAAGGCTGAACCAGAAAAGTTTGTGGCATCAAAATACTCATCTGGGAAGATCATAATGAAAGAAACCCTAAATCCTATAGTTATATTCTTTAGTGAGGAAACATATCTTGCATTGACAAGAAAGACTTCCAAATGGAAGTTCACCCATACAATGCTTTTCAATATTTTCTGTTCATGGTTTCTGCGGGCTTAAGAAACAAGAATCCTGTTTTGTGGTTCCGTCCCTTTTAATAACAACACAAGATGAAGCTATTTCGAAACAACGCGAACTCACACCTAAAACTTGGAAATCAAAAAGTGAAGGAAATGAGAATAAGAATTAAATATGTTTGCATATTTGAATTGCAGAGAGAGCCTTCTGAGGGCTATGAAGCAGAAGATTCAGAGGGAGTATGAAGCTATTGGTGGAAGTCCAGATAATTCTCTTATGTTTGAACTATTTTTATTTTGAGTATCATGATAATGGTTCCTGTTTTGGCTTTTTTTAACATCTCTGATTGGTTACTAAATTTAATTTCCTTTTTTTATATTTTAGTTTCATTCTAAAGATCATATTTTGTTCCTGATTCCTCCTCCTGCTGATACCCTGGTCCACCCCACCTTAATGCCCTGGCCAACCCTACTGCATTGCCAAGGTAGAATTTTGTTGTTCAATATTATAGAGGTTATGCAAACACCAGAAAAAAGGTGAGGCCCATGGCTTCCATTAGCGAACTTTATATTATTGGACAACCAACTGTAACCTGTGGAGAAGAAAAATTGATAAGAAACCTAAGGTGCTACTTAATGGACTAGGGAAAAAGAAGGCTAGAGTTATTTGACTCCATGAAGAAACCTGGTCAGTTAAATGTTCCCACACTAATATGATCAAAGACAATGATGAATGGGTTCTCAATTCAGTGGTGGTTTCAATGTACAACCAAGATATTCTTGGGCTCTTTTACCAATAGATTCTATCTAATGTATGAGAGGAAGAGGACTTCCATTGAGTGGGTTCCACTTGAGGGTTTTAATCAAGTGGTATTATGCTACAATGATTGATAGAATTGTTGGGCTGTATTGAAATATTAGACCAAGAGAAAATTACTGTAACGGTCTTGGTACATATCAATACATCATATTAGCAATATATGGCCCTATTACACTACATGGCAATCTCATCACATGTGTACTTCGATTCATTCTTTCAATTATGCTTAATGTAGATGTCTCAGGCTCATTAGCTCATGGTTCCGCCAGTTTGTTGATTTGTTGATGCATCCTCGTGTGTTTCCATTGACCCTTGCGCATGTGTAGGTGTCATGCTCCTCCACAGAAAGCACTTCTTCATTTTTATATTATATTTCAATAGGGAATGTTTCCTAACAATGTAGCGAATCTCTTATATCACACCAATCACAGTGGGGGAAAGGGTTTCATCAACATGGGCCCACATGGTCAGGATGTGAGAAAGTGTGGGAAAATTTTCCTTCTCCCAGGATGAAGGGTGTACCCATCCATCAAGGGTCATTGTTGTCTCTCTCAACTAGACGAAGTTGAAACTACTTTTTCTTTAATAATGATGGAAAGGATTGTCCACCTTAGGTGAATGAAAACTCAGTCCTATTATTTCTATCAGTAAATTTATCAAACATTAGTCTTCTAAAGATCTGCCCATCACTAGAAAGGATTATCCACCTTAGGTGAAGGAAAACTCCTTTTTTTTTATTTTTTGGTAATGAGGTGAAGGAAAACTCAGTCCTATTATTTCTATAGGTAAATTTATGATCTGCCCATCACTAGGTGCACTGTACTTATTCTCTCTCTCTCTCTCTCTCTCTCTCATATTAAATCGAAGACAAGAGTCCCTGCAACTAAATATAATTTAATAACTTGACTGACCAGGTTCTGTATTTCATCATAATCTAATTCCACTCTTCAGTCTTTATTCTCATTCCCCAAAATATTTTTTTAAGAAATTTCAATTTAATAGAGTAGCTTTACCTAATCAAATTGCAATTAAAGCTGGTACAAACATTTTTTTAACATGAAGATATGTCATTCACCTCCCTGACTTCTATTACTTCTCTTCATTTCATAAAAGTACTATCTCGGTCTTCTATACTTGACAAGTACTGTACTTATAATTTAATAGAATATTTTAAGGTCATATTTAATAGATGAGATCATGCAATCGGCTTAGGGTTCCATAAAGAGCCTCAAACCCTAATGCAATTATAATTTAATAGAATATTTAATGTCATATTTTGGAGATGAGATCATGAAATGGGTTTAGGGTTCCATATGGAGCCTCAAACCCTAAGACACTCCATCTGGACTGGAGGCAAACTTTAATCTTAATCATTTGAGCCATTAATTAGAGAGCAATCCCCACTGAGAAGAAGCCTTTTGGGACCCTCCATTTATAGCCCAAGAACATTATAAGGATATTTTTGTAAATATACTACCTGAAGAAGTTATTTGATTTGGCTCACAAATCTTCTAGTATGGAATCTATTTCTCAGCCTAGAGGGAAAAAACCCTGTCAGGCTGCATGCAGCCCAGCACCCAGACATAAGATCATGTGAAATGACTCCCCTGCCCTCTGAAAATTAAAATTTTCATCCCCATTAATGTCTTTGTGCGTAGTCTCATTGACTCTGTGAAGAAACATGGCCACGTAGTCTAGCAGCGATCTTCTACCTTTATAATTATGAGGTGAAGGGTAACAAAAAAAACTCTTCACAAAGGGAATGTTTGAATTCATTTGACCAAGGAGACAAAGGGGGGAGCCACCACATCTCAACCGAACCCTTACTCAAGTGGAAGAAATCATGGCCTGAACACACATGAGACCCCTTCTCATGAACCCTTCAACTTTCTTATTTTGTTTATTGGGGATCTTTATGCCCTTTCAAACTTTCTCTAGGACTTGGTACTCATTTTGCATCTTGCACTATCATTAAAGTGATATGGTAGAAGAGGGACTTTATCTGCAACCCCTTTGTTTTTGGTAAAAATCTGCAACCTTTTACCTCCCAATAAAGCTGATGCCCTTTCTTCTCTTTCCAATTTTTATTTAAACACTAGAAAGCCCCTTCATCTTATTGGAAGGTAGTTTAAAATTTTGAGTTGTGTCAAGTTGCCTCAACCCTGGGTCGACCTAATTAATAATAAATCATTTTCATATCGACCTAGTATAACAATTATGCTAATATAACGGTAACTTTAGGTCAATAAGTCATGTTTGATCATATAAAATTTATGTTATATAAATTGTTTTAGGTGAATGACAAGAAAATACTTAAATTTTAAGCATGATACTTTTATTTTTTTGGCTAATTCCTAATGATCCTCCTCAAACCGGTCTCGTAGTGGTCAAAGCCTCGTGCATTAGGTGCGTCCTTTTTTTTATAATACATAGAATTACATAAATAAAATACCAATATGATGTAATGTCAATTTTCTATCAACCCAAACTCTACGATTCCCATGTCGTGTGTGTGTTAGGTTGCAAGTCGTGTTGGAATTTGCCACCCTTAACTATAATAGATTTTTGGTGGCACATGTGAATAATGATTGTGTAGGAACTCTCAAGAATCAGAATTGAGGAGTAGCCAGGGATGGGCATATGTAGAGGCATAGATAGATTCTCTAAGAGATGGTGAATCTATTGATGCATGGGACAACTAAAGAATAGCCATGGGAGAATTATAACTTATTTATGATATTTGGGAACTTATTAAAAGTTTTTTAATTTGATGTATTTATTCTAACTATTCTACCACATGGACGGATGATGTATCCATTCCAACCACTGGATAGGTAGAAAATAAACTTAATTAATCATGTGTCAAATTTCATAATCTAATTCAATCAATACCTCATTTTGTATATGATATGCATCTCGTGTATATGCATATGTATAGTACTCTCGACAATACTCTTGACAGTATTGTGTTCTCTCCCAAGTCCCAACTCATAAGTGGGGGCTAATTCCTAATGGTCTAGATCAAAAAATAAATAAATAAATAAACATAAATAACTCAGATTTGTCTTGTGAATCTATCATATGTGAGAGAGATGATGCAGTCAAATAATCAATTAAACTTGGTCATAAGCAAGGTTATAGGTATTTATATCGAAATTTGTATTGATCTCAATCAATATCAATAGAGATCAGGCCATATATATGAGGTGTATTTCAAAGAATTGACCCTTTTTTGGTCATAGTAGACAAGAACTCTTGTATAAGTTAGACAAAAATATATGTATAATAGTATTGTATCGGCCAATATATATCAGTATCATCAAAAAAAAGAAAAATACCAAATGAGAGCCGGACCAAACAGCTTATTAACCAAATGCCCAAAGGCAAACACAACAAACCTAAACCCCCACCACATTTAGTATTTTGCAATCACATCTATGAGACTAGACCGAAAGAGAGAGAGTAGTGGACCAGCTGATGCTTCTTTGAAACTACGGTTCTAGAAGAGATGGACCACTCCAGAATCCAGATCAGCGAGGACATACCAAAGAGGAGAAAGCTTGGAAGGCAAAGAAATCTTATGAAATCATTGAATAAATGATTTTATGGGCAACATGGATTAAGTTTCTTTGCACCCACATTGAAAAAGAATTCATTCACCACAGGCAATCAAAGTCACGATAAGAGAAAGGCGGAGGGGTATGTGGTTTCTAGACCCTTGGACGACGGGGTCATGACGTGAACTTCACTGCAAGGTTGAGGGAAACTTTGTCCATGTAACATTGAATTTTCTTTTTTCCACTTTGGAAAATGCAAGTGCTTTGGGGTTTGGTCTCCTCTACAAGTGACTTTAATTGCTTTTGAAGTTTGGTCGTTCTTTGCAATTGACCTCGTTTTGAGAGACAATTTTAATTTACAAATGTATGTTCCATAGGCAAATTTTTAATTCAGAAATCATAGGTTATATGGGTTGGTTACATTGACTCTTTAATCTTCATCTTCCTTTTTTTTTTTTGGAGTGGGGGTTTGATATGTATTCTCCTCTTTCTATTTTTTTTTTTTTTTTTTTTTTTTTTTTTTTTTTTTTTGGGGGGGGGGCGCGCGGGGGAGGGGGGGAGAGGAGGGAAGGGGGAAGCGGGGATTGATATATACTTGAAATGCATTTATGTCTATAATACATTTCAAATAATCATGCCAAACACAACCTCATTTTCAAAAAGATTATTATAAGATTTCAAAACATAGTTGTATTGTTCATTCTCTTTAACCACGATTTAAAACTGAAATCATTAGAGGATGAAGTAAGATGACAAATTGGTGTTAAATAAAAAGTGATCCAAATGTTTTAAGTCATTAAGATCATGGGTGGAAGACAATGGTATTGTTTGTTACGATTTTTTTTTTTAATACCAAATAACGTTTTAGGGAAAAATAATTATAATGCATTCCAAGAATTTATCAAACACAACCTAAATGACGGTTAGAAACATTTTGTTATCCATTCTTTTTCATTGTTGTTTATACATTAAAGACATTTATGGACATAATGCAGTTTATGTCATAAAATACCTCACACACATCTTAATCTGTCAGTGAAACGTGTCCATCAAAATGGGGAGTAATTGATGCAACTCCCTCACTCTCTTAATGTTTGGATTGATTTTCTCTTCATGATGGATCAACTAATATAACTTAAATGTTATACAATGAGTTATATATAAATATGGTTTCTTCTTTTCTCTCTCTCTCTCTCTCTCTCTCTCTCTCTCTCTCTCTCAATACAAAATAAGAACTTAAAGTTTCACTTTGTCTTATCTAGCCTTTTTATGAAACAAGAACGGCGATTAAGCAACATACTATCGTGAGAGGTGAACATCACAATCGAAGGGTTAAGTCCACGTGAAAGTGTGGTAGTAAGACCAAAGGTCATCTTCTCCCTTCTACTAATGGTTGTCAAAATGATTTTCTTTAGTTTTGTTAGTACAAAACCTCCACGAGGACTTAGCTTTGTAAACATGAAGTTCATCTCCCACGACAGTATATTAGCATTTCATACATCTTGTATTTAAAGAAGGGAAAAGGTTGGATATGCCTCTGATATCAAGTATGCTAGCACCCATTGTGTCTATCTCTCTTTTTTTTTTCTTTCTGAAATGATCCCTATATCCTTCCTGAATGATACTCCATCATGTATTCCTATTGGTGTTATCCGCTAACATACTTGATATCGACGGCATACCTCTCCCTCTCCCTTTAAAGAATTACTTTTCTTTTTTAACAGAAATGTTAGATAAGACAAAGTGAAACTTTTGATTCATATATTTTGTTGTATTTTGTGTGAGAGAGAGAGAGGGAGGGAGAGACCATATTTATATATAACACTTAGTATAATGTTGAGTTAGAGCAGTTTTATTTTTTTGATAATAAGTTATAGCAGTTGATATCTCATAAAGAGAGATCAATCCAAGTATTGAGGGAGTGAAGAAGTTATATCATTTACTTTTTTTTTTTTTTTTAATCAAGGTGTCTGAACCAGCTTCGTACACCTCGACTAATCCTCGAGGAGACCAGCGCAATAATTCTCCATCACGATCTCCACTTAAATCGTAGATGTATATATGAAGAATTGAACCTGAAATTGTATACTTATCCACATAATTCTCAATTCGCCCTAATCATCTGGACAACCCACATATCATTTTCTTTTGACTTTGATGAAAAAGGGAATTTAATCAATTACTCCCTATTTAGATGACATGTTTCACCAATACAACGATGGAACATTTAGCCCAAAATGATAATGAAAGTGGTTAATAGAGAAAATGAAAACAAGAGCGGAGGCTCTTTACCACCACTCCCCCCGCCCCCACCATCTGTTGAGGGTCATTGGGTTACTTTTCTTCTGATTAGCCATCTCTTACCTAGTCCATGTATCCCAACTGTTCAACTGAAAACTTTAGGCAAAATTATCAATGTTGAATTTTCAACTAATTTTCTGAATGGTTTGTAACAAACAAGGCTGGAGTGTTGCATTAATCCATATAAATTGCAAAGAGAAACATTTTCGAGATCCAATCAGGAGCAGGAATCTATAACTGCCACTGGAGCAGAATTGAAAAAGAATGTACAGATAAGAGGTTAAAGCCTTGAAGGATTGTTGGAGGCAAGGATTAAAGTATCGGTATCGGTCACCGTATCGGTCGGTCAAAATTAAGATACGTATCGGAGAGTATCGTATCATATCGGAGATACACTAAGATACGCTAAAGATACACACATAAATGGATAAGAAACATTTTTTTAAACACTTTTGTATAAAGAATTTGTTAAAAAAAAGCTATTGATAACATGTATTATGCATAAACACTAAATTGAGGGTATCGTACTAAGAATTCAAGGTTTGTAATTGTCCCACAAATGTAAAATCCTTGTTTCCAACTTTGATTTCCACTTTAGTTAGAGAAAAATATGGCTGACAGCAACTTTGAAACAAAAACCCTTCAAAAAATCATGTTTTTCTGAAAAATTACCCATCTTGGCCATTATATGACCATAGCGCACTGCATCGGTACATACCGATACTCACCGATATGTATCGATACTCATCGATACGTACCAATATATATCGATACTCACCGATACGTGCCAATATATACCGATACGTACCGATCGACACATACCGATACTCACCGATACGTACCAATACCTACCGAAACGTACATTTTACCTCAATTTTATAATTTTCATAGTCGTATCGAGGCATATCGTATCGTATCGATGTGTATTGGTGGTGTATTGATGCATATCGGTATGTATTGTAGGATATTTATCGATACAAAAGGATTTTAAAAATTTCATGTATCGTATCGATGTGTATCGTATCGATCGATTAAATTTAAAATACGTATCGGAGGGTATCGTATCGGTATCGGAGATACTTAAAACCATGGTTGGAGGGTATTCCAAACACTTCATCTTACAAGGAAAAAACTATTTGGTTATCGATTTTTTCAAACCACTTTTGATTGGTGAAGTAGAATTCTCTCTCTCTCTTAACAAAATGAAACACTCTTTAATTAATATTTTAAAAATTTCTATTTGTGAGTAAAAGATATTTTGTCTTTTTTTCTTTTTCTTTTTTTCTTAAGAATCTCCATTATCTATACAATTCTCAATTCGTCCTAATCATTTGGATAACCATAAAGTATTGTATTATATTAAAGAGACTAAACTAGAGATTATCAACTAACCTAATAATCTCTTTCTAAATGATGTGAAATTAGAGCTTTTATACATTCTCATCAATCTCTCAATCCCTTTGATACCTAATGAAGACACCTCACCAATCTCATAAATAAATTTAATACAGTTATCATGTTTTTGCATATCATATCTTCCATTAACATGAGGGCTAATAAGAACATATAATTTCACGGCTCTTATATCTGAACGTAGGAATCACGCAACCCACGCTCGAGGCAAAAGTTTTTCTCTACCGTCGGGTGGGTCGATCAAACGGCAGATAAAGACCAATCGGACGGTGAATGTAACAGGTCCACAGACTATAGGTATAAGCGCTTCTACACTCAATCCTAGCCATCCCAACATAGTTTTGGGTAGATGCTTCATGTTTCCAACAAATCCGTACAAGGTGGAGTGTTATCTCTTTTATTTTGGGTTAAAATTGCCGTAAAACACGCGAGACGTTTTCAGAAAGGCACATGGCTTGCTCGTTTTGGTATTAGTTCGTAGTTTCGATGTTAGGAAGACTTTGGAGTTTGAACCGTTTGGGAGTTTGGAATTTTCGAAAGCCTCTTTTGTCCGC
This sequence comes from Macadamia integrifolia, assembly GCF_013358625.1. Taxonomy (NCBI): domain Eukaryota; kingdom Viridiplantae; phylum Streptophyta; class Magnoliopsida; order Proteales; family Proteaceae; genus Macadamia; species Macadamia integrifolia. The sequence continues at coordinate 15,258,961 of NC_056566.1, forward strand.
CGGAATTACAACCAACTCAAACACTCTGCCCAATCACCCAGACCAATACCTTGGAACTCCAAACCCACACCTCTGCAACTTCTCTTCCTTCCGTTTTCAAACTTTGGGAGTTGGGTGGGACCAACAGTTATTTCTATAGTTTTCTCTGTCAGTCTTTAGCCTTTTTCTAGACACGTGGGATTCATGCAAGGACTTGGACCCACTTTCCCAGATTGCATTAAATAATGAGGCCTATACATTCATTCCTGGCATGACCCTTAGGAGGATCAAAATTATTCCATGCTACCTATGATTTGGGATCAATCTCAAATGAGATCAGTATCGGATCCAATCAGAATTCGAGATCAATCTCAATCAATACTAGTTTGATCTAAATATTTAAATGGTTTGGATCAATCTATAGCTAATCTTATCCAGTAGGTAAATTGTCAATTAAGATTCATCTAGAATTAGATCAACAATTCAGATGGATTACAATGGGATAACCTCTTTGGTTAACTGTTGAGAATGTAAGTAGTTGTGATTATTTATTTATTTATTTAATTTTAGTTGTTCTTCAAGATGAAAACAACAGGTAATGAAGGATGGAAGAGTCATCCTCTAACTGGTTAGAGTACGCTTTTTATAAAATAAAGCTTAAGCTTTTGTCCCATAGTGGGGGCCCGGAAAGCTCCTGACCAAATGAAACCACCCCATGCAAGTTGCAACCACATAGTCCCCCCCACACAAGTCTTTTGATGTCAAAATCTGTGGGACCCATATATATTAAATCCAAACTCAAAAGCATAGCCAAATGACTGGGAAAAAAGACATGTTTATTAAAATAAAAAGGGGGGAAGTGGGGGTTGGGTGGCGGACTGGAGCGGGAGGGTGTATACACAGAGTTTTGACTTTTGGGGTTTGGTTGAAGTGATAAAAAAAAAAAGCTACAAATTTTTCATTTAGGGAGAAAAAAAGCTATAAATATTAGGATAATTTACAACGCCACCCCCTAAAGAATGTCATTATTATAGAGACACCCCCTCTATTTCATCAAATTATACACAGACCCCTTACCGTCAGTCACGGTTAAGTGAGAAATTAAAATGACTATTTTACCCTTAAGAAGACATGTTTTCTCATCACCTGTACCTCCACCCACCTTCACCTGTTGCAGTCTTCTCTTGCAGGCAACCAATGGAGAGGTGAAAAAAGATTAGCTCAAAACGAAACAGGATCAATTTTTGATGTTGAAAGAGTAGTAGAAGAATTGGACGAAAGGGGAACCTACTCCAACAAATTCTCTCTCTCTCTCTGTTCTTATGGGGGAGGAGAGAGCTGCTTGTGACTCTCTCGCTCTGACCAACCATGGTTTCGAATACCGATCTCTCGAATGGTTTTTTTCACGCAATTGAAGGCTCTACAACAAATAAGCTCAGAAAACATGTTTTCGTGCAAAATCGAGAGAGCCCCGATGGGAAAATTGGCTATTTTAAAAAGGGTAGCGGCGCTTTTTGCACGAATCAGAGTTGGGTATTGATTGGTTCCGTTCAAAAGAATTGGGAATCTGGGATCACAGGAGCTTACCCTGAGCTATCTCTGCGATAATTCCAAAATGGGTTTCCAAGAAAAAAATATTTCAGGGAAGAGTCTATTAAGAGCATTGGACAAAGACAGGTATAACAATGGGAAGGAAGTGATTTCGGAGAATCCGAACGAAGAGGAAAGATTGGTAGAGCGAGAATTCTGCAACTAAATGGGGTTAAGGCTACAGAAGAAGGAACGAAGCAAGAGCTCAACAAAGAAATCAAAAGAGAGAAGAGGGAGAAGGTGAAGGTGGAGACTTAATCTCTCTTTTGCACTTCCAGATGTGTCCCTGTCGCTCACATCTTCACTGAATGGATCCTCCTGCTCCTCCCAAACCAGCCAGTAGCACTCAATCATTGGCTCCATCGAACAACTATACTGTCTATACACGAAATGCGAGCTTTGACGACTTCATAGCTGCTTCGCTCTCCTATTCTTACTCTCCCGTTCTCTCACAACCCATGTTGCTCACTCACTCACAACTCCACCGAGAACTATGAATACTCAGTTAGGAGTCACCGAAGAGATACTGACCAGATTTGGTACTGTGGAGAGGGAACTAATGGATCAGTTCATAGTCGGTTCAGGCCCGTCGGTGAAGACGGCGTTGCGTTGTTAAATAACAGTGGCGGAGGAGGCGCCGGTGGTTTTCGGGTTATCGATTTGGGGATGGGTTTTTTCCTATTGTGGTTGGGGATTTATTATTAGGTATTTCACCTTTTTAGCAAGGGCATTTTGGTATTTAAAATTTATATAATAACTGACATCAGCATATTAGGTATATTCCGTAACAGCAACTAACGGTAGGGGGTCTGTGTATAATTTGGTGAAATAGAGGGGGTGTCTCTATAATAATGGCATTCTTTAGGGGGTGGCGCTGTAAATTACCCTAAAAGAAAAGAGATATGATTAGTAATGACCATCTGATAGGTAGGGTCAGAATCAGCATTAATATTCAACCTTGGAATTCCCACCAAGGGTTCCTAGAATTATAACCAAGTGAGCCTACTGAATCACCACCAGCAGGGAGCATTTTAAATCACCACAGAAGTAAATACAACAAATTCATTATTCAAATTCGGGTACAAGGATGTGGCCCTCAAAAACAACTCAAACTCAAAATGGGAAAGACCTAAAAAAAGGCAAACTCTCTCTGACTTTTTTTTTTTTCTTTTTTTTTTAAACCATGGGTATCCAGGCCTTCGGCTTGACTAGTCCCGCAGGTCCATACTAACCCCACGACTGCATGGAGTGGGTCATACCGAGGTTGACCTATTCCAGGCTTCCAACCCAACGACAACACTTTAATATCAAATATAATAAAGAAAAATAACTTCAATTAAACTAACTAATAAAGGAAATTCAGTATTCATTCCTCCTTCCAATATTTTAGGCTCATTAAAATGACCTATTACAAATAAAAAGTAAGAAAGAAAAAAAAAATGTATAGAATACAACCCAAAACTTATTTCCAGCGTCAGAAGGTGAATGCATAAAAGCACCATAATCATGTTCAACACCAATACAATTGGAAGGAGAATATATGCAACAATGGTTTCTGGTCCTAGACAAGTAAAACCTGTGTATGTTCTACCATTACGAAAAATGCTCCTATTAATGACTTCTTCCCAGATGTTCGGATAGAAACATGTGCCTGCAGCAACTCATGATATAATTTTGGTCAGATCCGGATACAAATGGTTATTTGAGGGGACAAAAGGGGTTTGAATAACCCTAGCATCCACAAACATTGGATTATAATTGTACATGTGTCATGCATTGGAGGAGAATTGGACAAGAATTGATGGATCAAGAATTGGAGACGAGCCAAATCCCAGTTACCTGGACATCCAAGCATCATCAACTGATCGACCCACATAGGACCCAATGTGCATAAAGCCAAAGAGGTAAAGTGCTCGTTGGAACTTTGAAAGAGATGCAAATAAATATGTCAGGGGGGAGACATAATAAGCTTTGGAGAGATGCAAAAGATGTGATCATTTAAACTCTAGGGTGACATGCAATCCATATATTCGAGAAAACAAATTTTCTCCCACCCTCCCCCCTCCCCCCTCTCTCCTTTTCATTAAACCAAGCTCACCAATATAGCTTATCCATAGTGTTTTTCCCCTATTACTTTCTTTAATATATTTCTCCCCCTCTGCCATTGACAAAGAGGAACTATGCAGTTGTAAATATGACAGCAAGGTAGCTTTTTCCAAACGCCTCAATTCATACACAGCAACAAATTCACCCTCCAACCCATATGTTAACCTGCTTAAAAATTTATTCACCATCTCCAGCATATAAAGCCAATCCACCTGTAATGACATTTATACTGGATTGAAGGTGAATGCCTAAAGCACCATAAGCATGTTCAACTCCATCACAATTGAAAGGAGAATTTATGCAACAATGGTTTCTAATCCAAGACAAGTAAAATCTGTGTATGCTCCACCATTACAAAGAATGATTCTATTGATGGTTTCTAAAGATGTTTAAAACGAATCCTGTGCAGTGTGCAGAGAAGCCTAGATCAACTCATGAATATAATTTATAGTATCTGGTAACCAGTAAAAGAAGCCAACTTATGATATATAAAGGTTTAGTGTATTCACAAAAGGAAGATCAAATATCGAGCAGTGGAAGATTACTTCCCCTTCATTTCTGAAGTTAAAACCACGCTTCATTACACAAGACAAAAGCAGAGTTCTCGAATCTAACAAATTAGCAAGTAGGAGATAGAATCTTACAAGCAGTATTGATTCTAAAGGCCACATATGGCCAATGACCCGACATCCAAATTCGGCAGCAAAATCTTCTACTTCTTTGAATCTACACTCCACTGAAGTGAAATTTTCCAAGAAATCACAGTCGTAAACAATGAACGTTGAGGAAGTCGCATGTTTACTATATTGTAGGAGTCAACATGCCCCTGTTCGTAAAAATGGTACCCCAGCAGCCAACACTAAATACTCAAGGCATTCCTTGTATGATGGAACAAAATCACCAACGAAGTAGAAGTTGAGGCCAGTCAATATTCTTGGTGACTAAACAATAATTGCGGAGATCACTAAACCTCAGCCAACCATAGGCATCCATATTTCACAGTGCAATGTGTGCAAGCAATTAAATTGAGGGTGTAAGTGGGTTTTAAGTGCATTTGCATTTTCCAACATCCTAAGCCTGCCATTTTTGGGTCATCACAACAGCCATGATGTCACGCTGAACTTCATAAGGCTCTTCAGCCAAAAGCTGCAAAGCTTCCAAGCAAGCTTTTATCCCTGCCAGGAGCTGAACTGAACAACTTTTATAACTAAAAGACTTACAGTCAGAAAAGAAACATATGGACCAAGTCAAGATTTACATGAACTAAAAGAAAAGAGACTAATACAAACATAACACAAAAAGCTAAAAAGATGTGGCTGGACATCTGCCATAACTGCTCCATCATACTCAGGTTAGATTCTCTGATTTCAGCTCTTATACCTACAAGGTTTGTGATCATTCTGTTGGAAAATTCCTGAACCTCTCTCCTGGTGAGAGGTCTGTCCTTAACATCAGTTCCTTAAGGCATGTCAGCTGGCTCTTCATCCCTCAAAAGAGAATCTTGAAACACTTCTAGTTGCTCTTCTTCACTGGCACAATGGTGGGAATCTTCATTCCAGAGAGAGTAGCCTTATCAATGGGCTTAAAATCCTCAGCCACCAACTCATCCTCTAGATTAACCTTAAAATGCTTCAGAATTTTGGTAATTAATTTTCCAAATGGTAGAGATCCTTTAGCATTCGTGCATCCACCAGAGATCATGTATCTCAGAACAATGTAGGGAAGATTTATTTTTTTTACCCACTGTTAAACAGTATACAATAAAGGCTTGTAGAGGCAGGACATCATCTCTATGTCCACTTCTAGGAAGAATATTATACCCCACAATTATACTCAATATTCGTTGGGTATTCTTAAGACTCGTCTGTTTAACACGGTTCTCATCCTCATAATTTTTACAGATGCTCTCATATACTTCACTCTTATCTGCAACAGAGCTAATCTCATCCTTGGGATAGAAAAATATGTGATCACCATCATTTGAAATTCCAAGGATAGAGCCTAACTTAGAGGAATTAAATCTAATCTTCTTCCCTTTAACATAAGATGTGATATATTCCTCTTGATCCTCTTCATACATTACATTCATGTTACAGTAAAACATTCAAACCAACTGACGATAGCATTTTTCATTACTAGATATAATGTTTCTCCATCCTAAGGCATCAAGCATTTCTTTGATTCCAAAAGCCATGATGTCGTTGAGATCCACATAACTTCCCAGAGACACTTTCCTATTTTTGTACATCTCCCACAAGTCCTCTGCAGTTCTAGAGGCAAACCAAATGTTGCCATAGCTTACTTCCTCATTAGGTGCCCTCTGTTTCCCAACCATTTGCTCTAAATTTTCCGGTGCACCAACATTAAAATGTACATGAGATTCATCAGGCATTCCAGATTTCTCAACTTTATTTCCGAATGTTGCGAAGGAACTTAAGCTCCTCCATTAGCATGTAAAAGATGCCGAGGATGACTTTGGGTTGCTGGAGGTTCCCTTTCGCATGTTGTCAATCGATTCCTTCCTCAAAATATCATCAATAACAGTAGTAAACGTAATTGGGTATTGATCCAATGTCCTTCCAAAATCTACAAGGATCAAACGCAAAACACAGAACAAAGTCCCAATAAAATTACCAACTTAAAGTTCAAATAGACTGTAACAGAGAGAATCACCATAAGATTGAACATGACACTACCAGCCGCATCAATTTGATTTTGAGGTACCCAATGCAAGCGATTAGAGCCAAAGGCGGCATCCATGCTCTTATAGATATGAACCATACGTTCCATGTGAGGAGCCGGTCTTAAATCTACAAACAAGCATTCTCACTCGCATCACTTGTCAATGACTGCAAAATTCATTTTCTCAACTAGAAAAAACCAGACATTAACTCTACCTTTATCAACAAAAGGTGATATACAGACCGGACACTTGGAACCGAACTCTGTTGATCTAGGAATGCAAGAACTGGAGAAGGAAACAAAATTAAGACCCATATAAAAATATAACTTAAAAATAAATGAAATTGCAACCAAACAACTTCTGAAAAAGAGAGGGGGGGAGAAAGATGAAGGACCTGCATAATATGTGATTGCAAGGTATCAATAATGGTCGGTTCAGTAAGTTCAAGCTGCAGCGAAAAAATATGGCTCAAAATAAGTCCATTAAAATGGAAAATGAAAGAACTACAGAAAATCGCAAACATCACCGATTATATATTAGTCCAATTCTCACACAGACAAACATAAAAATATGAAATTAGGTCAAGCAAAATCCAGGAAGAAACGAAATCGAACTGATACCATAGGGGACACTTTAGTTCTAGACACATCTTCTGCAAGTGAAGCAACCATGGATTGAGGAAAAAAAAGCGACCGCTATTCACCGAATCCGTCATTACTGGTTTCGAAGGAGCAAAAGCACGCGAGCGAGAGATATAAAGAGAAGGACGAAACCTTCCATGGCTTCTTAAATGGCTTCTTAAATGCTAACAGAGATTGAAAGCTCGGGAACCCAAATTTTGATTGGAGGGGAAATGGCGGTTCTGAAGATGCTTTGGCTTTTCGAGAGTTCTATGATGCGGCTCCAGCAACGGGAGAGACCAGCAACATTAATTGTGATTTGAAAGGTACAATCACGTGGACGGTTCATAATCATCAAGAATGGATTTTTTTATTAAAAATCGTCCATTGGATTTGGATCAGATCGTGACTTTTGAACTGCGCGCGTTTTTCGCTCTCACTACCTTTTATGCCTTTGGGCTTTGGGAATGTTTACGCCGGAGAGCGTCCAATGTCGTTATGCTTTTATAATACTGTAAAAACGGTTATTGGATACAGCCGATTCTGTATCGGTGGAACGGTTTATTAGAAAGGGTAATATTGTTCTATAGTTTCAAGTATCGGTATTGGATCGGTGTTGTTTGGTACTGATAACCAATCCTGTATCAAGTGGAAAAAAATTTACCAGGCGATGTGGCCTTTGCATCTAAATATCGAGAAGAGAAAAATGACTGCCTCACCTCATGAAAAACGAAAATCCATCATTGTAGATGCTTCCACATGTGCTCCTATTGACCTCTACATCGACACAAGAATTATAAGAACCCAAGCATACACCCAGGTCCACTCAATTGTCTAATACACATTGGATGCATTAGGGTGTTGAAGAGGATCTTGGTGCAAGCCATGCTCCCTTGTAGGAAACCCCTCCCTTTTGTTTTTTTCTTATGTGAGTCATTTGTCAAAGACTGATGGAGGTAGCAGACCCCATTAGTTGTGCCTCCTTAGTATTTTGTTTCCTATAAACTTCACTTTCCCTTTTCCTTGTCCTCTCTTGGATCCATATGGTCAATCCCATTAATTTAAGATAACGCATTGTTGTCGTTGTTCTTGTTCATCGTCTAAGACTCACTTGGTAAAACTAATATTCAAAACTTTGTTAAGAATCGTTTAAAATTGCTAAACATTAAAATAAAAATAATATAAATCACGACAATTATAAAGAAAAAGAGTCACTAGCGTAAGGCCCTTGCTAATTGAAGTCGCCAGAGTCAAAGATGGCAACAAATAATTAGAGTAAGGTGGTTGGTGGATAACGTAGAGGGTGCATCTAGAATGTTTTATGATTGACGTATTCCTTTAAAACTCAATAAAATTTATAAAATCAATGCTCACTCAGCACACCTTAGGCCACTCACACGGGGTGTTTAGTGCTCTTCACTACTTTCACTGAAAGTTGAATAGTTCTCATTCAACCCCGATATGACCCAGTCCATGCGATTGTGGGGTCAATATGAGCCCGTAGGACTACTCAAGCCGAAGGCCTAGATACCCGTCATTAGCTAAAATAATAAAATATATATAGGGATATATTACACAACCAGTAATAAGCATCTGATAACCATTAAAGGGAAAGCCACCTTAGGATGTATCAAGATTTAGTGTAACAAAAAGAATGATCAAAATGAGGGCAGTGGAAGATTTACTTGCCCTTAACTTGAGAAGTTAACAGCACGCTTCTATACATAAGCCAAAAGAACAGCTCTCGAATCTAACAAATTAGAAAGTAGGTGGCTGAATCTTACAAGCAGCTATCGATTCTAAAAGCCATGTATGGCCAATGACCCGACATCCGAATTCAGCAGCAAAATCTTTTGCTTCTTTGAATCTACACCCATATACTCCTGCACTGAAGTGCAATTTTCCAGGAGATCACGGTGGTAAACAATGAACGTTGAGAGAGTTGTGTGTTTACTATCTTGTGGAAGCAACATGGCCTTGTTTGTAAGAAGAGTACCCCCAGCAGCCAACACTAAATCCTCAAGGCATGCCTTGTATGATGGCACAAAATCACCAAAGAAGTAGAAGCTGAGGCCAGTCAATAGCCGTGGTGCCTAAAAGTGCGAAGATCACTAGGACTCAGGCAACCATAAACATCCATATTTCACAGTGCAATGTGTGCAAGCAATTAAATTGAGGGTGTCAGTGAGTTTTCAAGTGCATTTCCATGTGTGCATTGAGGGAGGACTACCTTCTCTAATATCCTAAGTCTGCCATTTTTGGGGCCATCACAACAGCCATAAATGTCACGCTGAACTTCATAAGGCTCTTCAGACAAAAGTTCCAAAGCTTCCAAGCAAGCTTTTATCCCTGCCAGGAGAAATTCAAGTGGAAAATTAAACGAAGGAAGCAAAACATTCGTAAAGAAATCAACACAACAACATAGTACTATCAGACAGAATGCATTATTCAGTTCTGCCATGAAAATACATCCAACCCCAACGCAATCAAAACCCAAGATGTGTGTGCATGTGTGAAAAATCAGGCATTGAACTAGGCCCAATGTAAATCCACAAGAGGGAACATCCAAGAAAGACCAAATTCAGGACTGAAAAATTGGAACATTAGATCAAAAATTCATATAATTTCATCTAAAATTCATTCAAATGTTCAATGAGGCAACGACCATTTTTCGGGCCATCACAACAACCGGATTATCATAAAGCTTCCACGCAAGCTATTGTCTAGGAGCAACTGAAGGGAAAAACTAAACAAGAAAACAAGAAACTCTAGGGAAATCAACACGGCAACATAATGACAATCTGAAACATACAGCATATAGTCACTTTTGCCATAAAAAAAGAAAAACTCCAACTTTTTTTTTTTTTTTTTTTACCTAAAAAATCAGAGACACAAAACCTAAGATGCCACACACTCCATTATTTGTGAGCATGAGCACATATCCACTAAAACTGTTCTGAAATCTTCTGATGGAAGAAGAATCCACACATTGACCATATGAAAATGTAAAGCACAAAATGGAAGCATTTGAGCATACAAATGGGAAATGGAATGTCCATGCAACATAAACTTGAACCAAATCCAGGGCCAAAATTACAAACAATTGTATCACAACTTCACGTTACTATATCATAAGTTCATAATAAATGAACCAGACACTTGAAGGAAGTAACAAGACTAAGGAACATAACAGACAATTCCAGAGAATGAAAAGACAAGCTCACAGTCAATTTTTAAGACCCATCTCCCATGCAAGATGGCCATAAGGACTTTTATTGTCCTGCTGCAAGCACCCATATCATCTGTGGCTGCAATGACATGGGTGACATTTGGCTGCCAAACCTTGGAGATACTAGCACCAGTCAGTTTTTCGAACTTGCCCAAAATATTCTGCACAATAGTAACCAAATGAATAAGTTAGATAATCTATTCCTGCTGAAACATATCAGTGCCTTTAGAGAACTGAAGGTCAACCAAGAAAAGTGGACCATGATGAGTCAACAGGATTCAACCAAACTATAAGAAGCTTTAGACATGCATTCAGAGATGCAAACCACGGTCTTTTATGTAATACAGTGCTGACCCAAAATGCAAAACCCTCATCACAGGCCCATGTAAGAGGCTGCATTGAGATAACCAGATCCAACAAACAGCTTGACAAATGGTGCAGCAAACACCTTGTTGCTTTAGCTTTAGGTAACATAATGGAAATATCTCATCAACCCAAAACCTGTGCCTAGGCCCTAGGCTTTTCGACCAAATGATTGGGTTTGTCTGGATTCCAAAAAAATTAACTAGACGGCAAACCTTCATAAACCCAGACACTAACTCTATCTGCAACTTACCTTCTCTGTAACGGAGAGTGAAGATCCACACAGAACCCATCCTCGAGGATTTCCAGCCAACATTTCCCCGGATTTGATATGTTGACTACTTTCTCTGTCAAAAAAAGGATATATAGTCCAGAATAAGAACACATTTCCAGGACCCAAGGCTAAAATCCATGTAACAGGACATCTAATATTATAGAAATAGGAATCTCAGATATTACAGGCAACTAAACAAAGAATAAACACAAAGCACATATACACAAGCATAGGCACATGAGGACACCTTGCCCCGTCACAATCAGAGGCAAAGCTATCTGATTGTTGCTATCACTATTACAGACAGGACAAACAAAAATTGAAGGAAAGGAACCACTTAAACCAACACTTGTGATATTTAACCATCATTTTGTTCAGATACAGTGATACAGATGGACATGCAAATTTCCCATTAACAACCATATTATGGTATAGCACATCCACCACACAAGAAGGGACCAACCACGCTCACCACATACACAGAAGAAATATATGCATATTTAATTAAGTAAGAATTACTAATTCGTATTGCTGTAATCACGTGTGAGGGGGAGGACCCAATGTGTACCAGCTTCATGACTAGTTTAAAAGAACTTGCTGCTAATATTTCCAAAAGCTTATAAGAAAATGACAGTTCACTAAATTTAAAAATATTCATTGGAAAAAAAGAAACCAGAATCTCAACATGGAAGATTGAGTAAGCATTTATGCAAAGTGAGTCACATGAAAAGAATGAGATTTACATTTGATTTTCTGAAGCATGGAAAGCTCCCATTCTCTTCCCAAGCTTGGAGATTTCGTTTGGAAACTTTGTTAAAGAATGGGTAGGGCAAAGCACATGAAAATTTTCCTGCGACAAATCAACAAGCACAAACAATTCAAACACTATAATCTTTTAGAATAATAAAAAAATAAAATAAAAAAATAAAAAATAAAAAGAAGAAGAAGAAGAAGAAGAAGAAGAAGCTCTGCATCTTTAAAAGCAAAACTTCCCACGATACAAATATTAAAAAGCATAGATAGCTTACAATATCCCACCGGCAATCTTCAATTTGCACTGCACAGGGAACATGAAAAGACTTTCGGCAGGATTTTGCATAACAGCCAAGAGCTGCACCCTTCAGACCACAATGGTTGCACTTGATCTTTGCACCCCTTGAAATTTCTTTCTCCAAATTATAAACAGTATCATCAACAAAATACACCCGGGGTGTCCTGTAATATCAAATAGTATCCATATCCAGACCAAGGTCCGAATATGAACAAATCATAAGTTAAGGAAGTTAGAAAGTGCATAGAAGGCTTCAGAACCACTGTCTAAATTAACAAAAACATAAATCTTACCACTAAAATGAAGGAAAATAGTCTTAAGTTCTAAATAGATTAACAAGTTTTCCCTCTTCGTAACCCAGAAAAAAGATATCCATCCAATAAACCAATTTTCAGTTCCAAATGTCTCGCTACATGAGTCTAATCACCCAATGAACTTCAAATATTGTTTTATGACAATTTGGTTTAGTAAGACCACAACCTACGTGTCTTACCCTCAGCAGGCATCCAATGGCCCCTCTTCATAGACAAATCTTTTCAAACCTTCTCTGCATTCTATGCTTATAGCATGTTTGGACAAGTGGACCAAGTCGCTTTTGATGGTTGCAAAAATGCAAAAGTGGCTGGGCATCAATGGGTCATCCTTGGTTGATGCACCCAGCAGCTTCTGATAGCTCAGCCAGTTTTTTAAGCAGGCACCCCGCAGAAAGCACCAGCTACCTGGATTTCATCCAAACATCATTGACCGACATAGGGCCCATTGTGCAGCAAGAAAATAGGGAAAGCACTGGCTGCCCACACATCCAAACACGGAATCAATCCATCTGGAAGCAGTTGGATCAGCTTTTTCTTAAGACTGCTATGTCGCACTGGAACAAGTTGTATGCTAGGTGAAAACTTACTGTCTATATTTATATATTCTTAGGGAGTCCTAAGACATTGGAAATTTCCAAATCATTTAAACGCCATTGTTCATAATCCAGCCTTCATGTACTTAAACAGCCACCCATATTCTTATACCAATGATTCCCCTTCCAGAATCTCCGATCTCTGTTATTAGTAATGTTTAGCTACTGATTGAGGTTTTTTTTTTTGAGGGTGGGAAGATGCAACATGTTCCACTAGCTTCCACAACTTAATACACTTTAAGAAGTCTCTAAACTGGGGGGTTAGAACTTTGGCAGAGATACAAATAGACATGTTAGGATAGAGACATAATAAATTGCAACTGTAATTTTAGTAATCAGAATCACAGATTAAGGCTTACCATTCAATGCACTTCCTGTGTACATGCAAGACATTGCGTTGTGCTACATTGTCTGCCACTACTTCCTTCCCATTGGCAAAATGAATCATTGGCCCAGTATACTGGAAGAAACCGTATTATAAAGACTTAAAATTTAACTTCACTAGTGCTGAGAAATTGTACAGATAAAGGTTCTGTTAAATAATGAACCAAGCCTTTTACATTAGAAAATAGATTTTAGTGGCACATTAAGCCAATTTATCTATTGTAAGAAACAATGGGAAAGGAAAGCCACTATTCAAAATGAAGGACTACCTGTGACAAACTTGATGAATGGCAAAATGCACAGGTCACAGTCGATTTTGAATCTGAACAATCTGGACTAACTGATGGGTGCACGGTAGCAGATGAACAATTTTTCGGTTTGGATTTAGACATCACAACATACTCAGAACCAAAAAAAGGGGACTCATGAATGCCATTTTCTGTGGCAGTATCTCTAGGATCATAGTTCAGCTTCATTCTCTTTCTCTTTGATTCTCTACCATGGTCCTCTCCAGGTTGAGTTGATGGTCCTCGACCCATCTGTGTTACAAACCCATCTACTGATTCCTTATTCAGCATGCTTTTGGCTGAGAATTTTTCAACACTCTGCAGAAGCATTTAAATCCCACAGCTTTGAGAAATAATATAACCCTAATACATACCTGAACACATACTAATTACATGAATGCATGAAAATGAAGACTGATATTGGATTAAAACTCTTACAAGCAATATCAAGGAAGCTATTGAGTAGAGTAGCAATGTAATCTACAAATAAAAGCTAAAGTTCACTATTAAGAAGTGGCCAAGCTCAAGTTCTATTAAGCACATCTGTAGAGTAGCAAGGAAATGATGAAGGCACCCATAACTCAACTAAGCCAAAGCTGGAAAGGTATCACAAAATAACTATAATTGCTCAACAGAGACGATAAGAATTCTAACAGAATATCAAATTTGACAGGACAAAGAGGAGGGTAGTTAACATTGACTGTCTTGTCAAGATTAAATTGACAAGACTATTACGGAGATACTAAGTAGCAAAGAGAAAATGAATGCAGAAGGAACACAAAAAACACAACATATTTACTTGGTTTGGCAATGTGCCTATGCCCGCAAGCAAAGACCATCAGAGAGATCTTTAACAGCACAATGATTACCACAAAAAAAAAAAAAAAAAAAAAACCTCTGAATCTGAGCAAGGCGTGTGGAGCGGCTGTAACCCTATTCTCCATTGACAATGATGTGGAATTGTGGATGGTCATCACACTGTGGGCGTAGGCAATCTTCGAACCAATTCACGTTGCATGATTGTTTGTTCACAATTTCCATTGTTTTCTGCATCCTTTTAGTTTCGTTTCTAAAATACCAACCATTTTGTTCTATTTCATTTTCATGAATGATATCTTTCCTGCAATCTATCCTAAAAATTAAGCATAACCATTTTGTTCTATTTCATTTTAATAAATGATATCCTTCCTTCCCACTATCCTAACAAATTAAGCATATTTTGCTATGCACAGTAGTCAAAATAGCACCAAAACACAATAGATTCCATGTTTCCAGGTTTACTGGGACCCACCAAAATGAATAGTTTCATCTTGGATTTTATTAGATCTTTCCACACATACTCGTCACGCCTAAAAGAGAATATTTCTTTTCCCATTTCCATATTTTTTTTTGGGGGGGGGGGGGGGGGGGTGTGGTGGTTTGGGGGGGAGAGGAGGGGAGTATCTCACATGTATTCATTTCATGAAAAGCTCTACTAATAACCTCAATATTTGTAGTAGCAATCGTGGAATTGAACCAGGTTAGTCGATTACAGATTGTTCGAGAGGTACATGCTATATAGCATTTCATCTGATTTACGAAGCACACCTCACAATAATATCTGTTTCAACTTCTCAATGTCATTCAACCACTGGGAGCAACATGTGTACTAAAAGCACATCTCATAAAAGAAATTAATCAGTAATCTCATAAATCATAAAGAAAGAACAGTTTGGCAAACAATACAAAGTAACAAAAATCACAATCAGCTAATAAAACAGGCAATTCAGTCACAGAATAGCATGTAAATATGAAACAGAGCATACAGATCACAGAACAGACAGTTCATAACTACTAAAAATTATGAGTATAGAAAAATTTGAACACAATAACTATGGGTAAATTATTGGTTACTATAGTCCATATACTCATTATTCATGTAGTTCCATATATTAAGGATAAAATTCTCCATTAATCCTTAAAGCCACAACTTGATTATAACATACCTGCTGGCTACAATGGTAACTGCTGTCATCATCCGAATCCTTCCCATCACCAAAAGATGGTGATCTGTCCGAGGATGTTTGCGTGAACGGATTCAAATACCCTTCTGGAGCTCCACCCAAGTCACCTCGCTCATCTACAAGCTGCTGAGCCTGCAATGAGATGCCATTCCCTTCCTCTTGAAGCACTCTCTGTTCCCCAATCGGTTGGTCTAAATTTTTCTGTGCAGCACCATTACTTGGTACATGAGATTCATCAGGTATTCTAGATTTCTTAACTCTGACTTCCGAAAATTGCGAAGGAACTTCAGGTTCTCCATTAGCACGTAAATATGCTGGGAATGACTGTGGGTTGCCGGAGGTTCCAAAGGCGGCATCAATTTGACTCTGTGGTACCCAGTGCAAGAGATTAGCACCAAAAGCGGCATCCATACTCCTATAGATATTAACCATATTTTCCATGTGAGGAGCCAACCTTAAATCTGCAAACAAGTATTCTCAATCGCATCATTTGACAACACCAGCAATTTTCATTATCTAAACTAGAAAAAAGGCCAGACATCAAAACTCAACCTTCATCATAAAAAGGTGATCTACAGGCAGGACACTCTGAACCGAACTCTGCTGATCTAGATATGCAAGAACTGAGGAAGGAAACAAAATTAAGACCCAAATAATAATAAAACGTAAAGAAGTAAAATTTCAATTGCCTAATGAACAAAAAATTCGTGAAAAGAAAAAAAGGATGAAGGACCTGCAGAATATGTGATTGCATGGCATCAATAATGGTCGGTTCAGCAAGTTCAAGCTGCAGAGGAAAAAAAAATTAGCACAAAAATTAGCCCATTAAAATGGAAAAATTAAGCAAAAATTCAGGAAAAAACGAAATCAAAATGATACCATAGGGAACACTTGAGTTCTAGACACAACTTCTGCAAGTGGTGTATCCATGGATTGAGAAAAAGAAATCGACCGCTATTCATCGAATCCGCCATTACCGGTTCCGGTGTTTACTCGTTTCAAAGGAGCGAAATAACGCGGGAGAGAGAGAGAGAGACCTGAGTCACCAAGACCTTCTGGCTTCCAAGTTCAATGGTGGTTCGGTGTGTTAATATTTTATTCATTTTTTTTTGGAAAGCTTTTCGAGAGTTGCGCATCGGGGCGGGAGATATCTATCAACTGTCATCTCTGATTTGATTTGAAAGTCGCATTCCTCTACTAAGCCTATAACCTTTCCTATAGCCTCATGGTCTAGATTCAAAAGAAAATTACAATATCAACCCTGAGATTTACTCTATTATTAAGACCAACCCCTAACTATTGACAATTACACTACGGCATTACTTCCTTCCTTTTGTTTTTCTTCTTGCCCAATATGAAAGCACTTATGTCCAATATTTTTCCAAGACATGCTCACTGTTAATTAAAATGGAAAGGACAAAAAAAAAAAAAAAAAACGTATGGTACGGGTTTTAAATAGATAAAAACGATGAACAGTATAGTCAAAAAATGTCAAAAAACCAAGAAACGGCATACGGACGAAATTTACTCTATTATTAAGACCAACCCCTAACTATTGACAATTACACTAAGGCATTACTTCTTTCCTTTTGTTTTTCTTCTTGCCCAAAATGAAAGCACGTATGTCCAATCTTTTTCCAAGACATGCTCACTGTTAGTTAAAATGGGAACGACAAAAAAAACAAAAATATATGGTACGGGTTTTAAATAGATAAAAATTATGAACGGTATAGTCAAAAAAATGTAAAAAAAAAAAAAGAACGGCAAACGGACGAAAACGAACCGTACAAGTATTAAACGTGTAGTTTTAAAAAAAACGAAACCAAAACAACGGTAGTATACTCATGCAATTTTAGAGATTATTACTTGTATACATGCATCTAATGTTCCAAAAACTCTGGGAGTCCCAAGATAAAATAGCCCAATGGGTTACAAGAAAATGAGATGTTACTAGCTTTAGCTTCTCCTTACTCAATGGGCTATAAGAATAAGAGCTTTTTTTCTTATATATAGTATGGAAGTTAAAAACCAAAAACCAAGTATCATATTGTCTTCACTCTTCACTTTTACTAATAGTTATATATAGATATATATATATAAATTAATTAATTTTTTTAATAAAATTCTTATTTTACCCTTAAAAAATGGATACGCATTTAAAACGGCCTGTTTAAAACACGTTTAAAATGGATTCTTTTGTCATTTTCGTTTTTTTCCGTATTGTATAATAGCATACAGGAAAACACGTTTTAAACGGTAAAAAAACACAACCTCATTTAAAACGCATTTTAACTAACAGTGGACATGCTAAGTCTCTTCATTATGATGTTACTTTCCCTCATAAGTTTCCGAACCTTTTTATTCATCAAACAAACGTAGCACATATGAATGAAAATAATGAACATATTGAACCAAATAGAGATACAGACCCATCAAATTAGACACTACATCAATGTGGAGCTGTGAACATAGTGAAAACTGGGGTATGGTTTAATAGATTTCTATTTCAATTTCATGAGGTGATTTTTATTTTGAAATTGTTTGATTTGATTTTGACACCTTAGTTCATTAAAATATAAAATTAAATAAAATAAAAATTCCAAAATTTTTTAAATTAAATTTTGCACCTGTTTATTTGAATGATTGATAAATTAGTAATTTTATGTTAGAAATAAAACACCACTTTTCTATTTTTTAAATATTTACTCTAAATTATAGGAAATGGTAAAGATATCCAGAGTGGCTCTTGGATTCCCTCTCTCCCATGCTACAAAGTACACTGCCCCTTAGTCTAGATTTTACAATTGTTTGGATTTTTTTTTAATATACTAGTGGGGAAATGATGACCTTTGGGAGATGAGGATCTTGCTAACTCCAAAGCATGGGGAGAGGAATCCTATTGGATTGGTGTCCGTTTTAATTGATCTCGATTATTGGTCGAAAAATGATTTTAAAAGTAAAACTAGGGATATTTTTGGTTGATCTAAATTGATATCAATCATGATCAATCATGTTTCCGATATCAAGTTTTCAAATCTTGCTCCAAAGTGCTCTCCTCTATGAAGTTAGCATATCGTATGAGAGCTTTTCTATCCCGACTTCTTTCCACCTCTAGCTCCAAACTCAAGTAGTATGAAAGATTTTGTAATATTTGAAAGTGCCCAATGAAATAATATTTTTTATGATCAATATGATGGATCAAGGAAAATATCAACAATACGATCATGAATCTAATTAATATATACTAGGATCTATATCGAATTGGGAAGATTCCATAAGTTTTAGCTTTTCCCTCTTATATAATCTTATTTTATGTTTTCTCTTTCTCAGTCTTGTTTGTTTCCCTCTTTATGTAAATTATTCAATAGTCGTTGCTTCATTTATATAGATGGGGTAAGAGGTATAACATTGAAATATAATACAAGTGGGACATTCCCATGATAGAATCCAATCGTAAAGAGGTCCACTGGGCTTTATACTTTAAGGTGGTTAACCGAAGACCTGGATTCTCATTAGGAGATTATTCCTGAACCGATCTTTGTTCAATCCAACCTATCGATCAACACCCAACCACTAATCTTACTCCATACAATTATTGGTACTCGTTTATACAAAGAAAACCATTACACCCAAAAATTCTATAACTTCATTTGGAAGGTTTGCAAAAAAGCACACTATCGATGTCCATGGTAACCTCCAACACAGAAACATGGTATTTTGAATTGTGCCCCCTATTATAGGAATACCGGAGACGGTTAGAGCATGCCCTTCTTTAGTGCCCTCATGCCCAATGGGCGTGGTTAATTTGCCTTATGTGTTAACTAAGTATTCATCTTCCCACTCAATATGGTCTATAGAGTCTATCCAAATTAGATTTCGCAATGGGACCGATGTCCAAGTATGACTAAGAGGCAATAGAAGGAATGTTTCACAACTCATTATGGGAACTTTGGAAGCAAAGAAATACATGGCTTTCAGAAGGGAAAAAAATCGTCTGCAATTCCGATATCGTACAATTCCGTGAAATACCACCTTCAGGGGGTGACACGTGTATTGATACCAATGCAATGGTCCAGATCTGATTTAAATGCCTCTTCACTGATTTAATGTGTTATTAGTTGTACCAGATCTGGACCATTGTATTGGTATCAATACACGTGTCACCGCCTGAAGGTGGTATTGCACGGAATTGTACAAGATCGGAATTACAGATGATTTCAACCCCTTCATAAGGGATTGTCCATTATTTGCGCCCATGAATGGATATGGTTACGATCATTTCAACACTCCCTCCAAGTTTCTATTACTCTATCCATCTTCCTTGGCCTCCACATGCCTTTGATATGAGCCCACTACATTTACACTCAGGCCTCAAGCTATTGTCTGTGTATGTAGAAAACCTCCTACGTGAAGAACCTCTTCAAAATTGTACTCACCTTTTTACCTAACAATTTCTAAATCTTCCTACTTGTGAACTTTCAACAAAAAGCTTTTGTCAAGTGACAAAATTAAATTGAAACTAAAGCGGTCTAGATAAAAACAATAAACAATTTAATAAGTGGTTCGATTTTGACTTCAAAATTAAGATAATTTAAGTTAAACAATTTAATCCGATGATAAACCGTTTATAATCAATTAATATATTCATAGTATATAATAAATAATTATGTAAAAATAAATAAATCCCATTAAAAACTTAAAATAAAAATTAAAATATATAAACAACTATAACCTTATAATTAAAAAAAGTATATATATGTATAAATAATCAAATTCAATGTTAAATTTACATCCATTTTAATTGAAAAAAAAATCTTAGAATGAAAAATTAAAAACCTAATAAATCCTTTTAGAATCAAAATCAAACTAAATAGATTAAACAAAACTGTTTAAACCGAAACATGTTTATTAAATGATTTGATTTTAATTACCTAAAATATTGTATTAGACCGAATTGAACCGAGCCATTTAACACCCTTATTTTGACCTAGGCCGCTCAATGCATGCTTCCAGCTACATACTTGATCAAACGGCTGGATCCTAGCAATCCGACACATTTCCATCAGAACCGTCCATGGATACTAATTGCGCACAAACATCTGATTATTTTAGCGGATAAAATACCAGCCAAATGCTAATGACTCTGTATCCTTCACTACTCGAGCAAACAAACAATATAAATAGCCCTTCAACCCTTACAAAACCCTCGTGATCACTTCCCGGACAAACACCCTTGTGAGTTTCCTCTTCTTAGGTGTCGGCATGGCTGCGGCCTTCGCTCGATCAGTCCAGTTCTCCGGCTATTCGCGTCCCTCCCTCTTCCTCGCCAAGAGCCTTCTATTCTCTTCCTCCTCTTCTTCATCTATAGCTCGGGCTCCTCCGCTCGCTGGCTTCGTCAGAGCAAGACGATCTTCAGTCTTGCTTTCGCACTCTGTTCGGGTAATGGCACCTGGTGCAAGCCGTTTGAACCTTATTCGATGCAGGGTGCATCGATCTGGTGGAGATTCTGCGTACTCTCCGCTTAACTCAGGGTCGAACTTCAGTGACCGGCCACCGACGGAAATGGCCCCTCTGTTTCCTGGCTGTGATTATGAGCATTGGCTCATTGTCATGGATAAACCTGGTGGTGAGGGTGCCACTAAGCAGCAGATGATCGATTGCTATATTCAGACTTTGGCCAAGGTTGTTGGAAGGTATACATTCATTTTGACTGAGCTAATAATGTGTTAGGGTTTCGGTAATTTTTATTTTTTCTTCTTTTGGACCAAATCCGTAATTTTATTGTTTCGATTATCACTGCACATTTTAAAGCATTTTATGGATCAATTATAATTCTTGTTTTCCCTCTCTAATTGTGGTTATTTTTAATGATAACCAGTGAAGAGGAAGCGAAGAAGAAGATTTACAATGTTTCATGCGAGAGATACTTCGGTTTTGGCTGTGAAATTGACGAGGAAACCTCAAATAAGCTCGAAGGCAGGATTACCTCATAATTCACAATTTTAAGCATCTGTGTTGGCTATGTAGCGTGTGTTGTTCTGAATTGTTGCTTTTCCTTTACAGGTATTCCTGGTGTCCTCTTTGTGCTTCCGGATTCTTACGTGGATGCAGAGAACAAGGACTATGGAGGTAAGCCTTTCAAGACGTGTGGGATCTTAACGCGTTGTATTGTCTGTCTTAAATGTTTCGTGTATAAATTAATGTTCACAGATTAATACACAAGCCTCATTTCCTATCTATTTTTCTCTGACTGGTCACAAGTTTTTCTATTTGGTCTTATTTGTTGAATTGGTGATTGCTATTTTTAGAGGTCAATTTCCAGTTTGAATGCCAGAATTTTGATGGAACCTCTTTCTTAGGTAGAGAAATGAAGTTCAGATGGGAAACACCATGTTACATATGGGTAGGATCAGTCCATCTTGGCAAAGCAGAAGAGCCCTCAGAGGGGTGATGACAAGCTTTGAATGCTAATGGACTTAAATTGAACTTCTCTCCAAACTGTTCTGTGGTTCCTGTATTCAATGGAATTGCAGATCAGTGGAGATGAAACATAAACTTGGTAATTCTGTTGCCTGATTGTCTGACATGAGCTTCTGGATGATCCAGAGCAAGCTAAGTCGTCTAAATATCCCTTTTATTTTACTATCATAGGGTATTCTGGACTAGAGAAAGTTATTTAGTATTATCTGATCAGTGTGTGATATTATTAAACACTATAAGTATGTGAAGTGCATGAAATATAACAGCTTCTGGATTATTTCCTTAGTTTTAATTGTGTGTTAGTAAAGGACTGAATACTAGGTTGGTAAGTATTAAGTGCAAAACTGTTTGGGAATGGCTTTATGTGCATTATATATTATAATTTGGGTACAGCCAGTCCATCTTGGCAAAGCAAGTAGCCTTAGAAGGCAATGTCTAGCTTTGAATGCTAATGGACTCACATTAAAATTCTCTCCTAACTGTTCTGTTCTTCTGATACTTAATGGAGTTACAGATCAGTGGAGATGAAACATGCAGTTTTACTCTAAATGTTAAACATTCATACTGAGAAATGTGAGATCAACTTTGTTTGGTCGGAAGCTAGTCTTTGGTCAAGATTAGGGGTATGTTCTATCTTTTTCATTTAGGTGATGAACAAATGGTAGTTTGCTACTACTAGACAATAATGTCCTTTGGAATTTTAATATTTTTGGCATAAGTTTAATCTTCTAATAATTATGGGTGAGTTTGACCATCGGCAGATTGTGTGGTGCCTTGATGAAAGTATATGATGCATTTTTCCAGATTGAACCGGAATGGACGTTGTTTTGTTGACTCTATATTTTTATTTTCAATTGAATGCATTAAACACATGCACACATGCATGCATTGTCCATGTTGGAAACTTGGAATAGCTTGAATCTTATTGTGTTCAGACTGACCATCTTCTGGATTGACTTGGTGGACATACGGAGGGGATATGAAATGGTAGGTTTAGTTTTCTAGTGCTCTATCTAAATTATATGAGATGTTTTTAATGTGTATCGGGAATTAAGAAACACCAGTTTCAATGCTTCTTTGTTTCTACTCGGAAAAAGTGAATTTGTAGAGGTCAATTTCCAGTTTGAATGCCATTATTCTGATAGGACCTCTCTATTAATTGTTCCAAGCTTAAGGGAGTTGCATGTCCACAAAGTGCCTCTCTAGATTTTCAGCTTGCAGATGAGAATGCATCTGTTGAAATGTATTTGTTCAGGTTGACAAGGGGGGGTTGGTGGAAAACTTTAGTATAGATGGTTAACACCATGTTACATGTGAGTACGTTTAGTCCATCTTGGCAAAGCTGAACAGCCCCCAAGAGGGTGATGACAAGCTTTGAATGCTAATGGACTTATATCAAACTTCTCTCCTAACTGTTCTGTGGTTCCCGTATTCAATGGAGTTGCAGATCAGTGGAGATGAAACATAAACTTGGTATATTCTGATGCTATTGCTTACATGATTGTATGACGTGAGCTTCTGGATGTTCCTGAGCATGCTAAGCCATATAAATATTCTTATTTTACTACCATAGTGTATGCTGTAATCGAGAAAGTTATTTAGTATCATCTGATCTCTATGTGTGATATTAAACACAATCAGTTTGTGATGTTTATGAAATATAAAAGCTTCTAGATTGTTTCCATAGTTTTGTTGTATGTTAGAGAAGGGGACTAGGTTGGTAAATATGAGGTGCGAAACTGGTTGGCAATGACCTTATGTGCATAAGCATATTATATTCTAATTTGGGCACAGTCAGTCCATCTTGGCAAAGCAAGTAGCCTTAGAAGGCAATGTCTAGCTTTGAATGCTAATGGACTCACATTAAAATTCTCTCCTAACTGTTCTGTTCTGATACTTAATGGAGTTGCAGATCAGTGGAGAGGAAACATGTAGTTTTACACCAAATGTTAACATTCATACTGAGAAATGAGAGATCAACTTTGTTTGATCAGAAGCTAGTCTTTGGTCAAGATTAGGGGTATGTTCTCTCTTTGTGATTTAGGTGATGAAGAAATGGTAGTTTTACTACTAATAGGCAATTAGATCCTTTGGCATTTTAATATTTTTGGCAGAAATTTAATCTTCAAATAATTATGGATGAGACCATCACCAAATTGTGTGCCTTGATAACACTATTTGATGCTTTTTTTTTTACCAGATTAAACCGAGATGCATGTTGTTTTGTTGGCTCTATATATTTTTATTTTCAATTGAATGCATTAAACACGTGCACACATGTGACTATTTGTCCTGCAAGCATGAATGTGCCCATCATTGTGTATTGCTTTTCCTATGCCAGAGAATATAACCATTGAATATTACTTAATTTTCTTAAATTAACTATCGAGATCATTAAAGGTGATGAGTTTGTTATGTGGAAAGGAGTTGCTATGAAACACTTTTATTATATAACCACAATAATCTTTCCTGTTGTGTCTCACCAGCAAAGAGGGCCTTCAAATTAATATTGTCCCCCATGCATTTGGTCATTTTGGGTTTATTCAAGTTATTGCAGTTGGTTATATAGTCCTAGTTTGAATGAGTAATGAATGATACCATTCCAATATTGTTTATCTCAATTGGGTTTAATCTTTTTCAGTACAATTGGGTTTAACCATTCTAACATGTCTATTTTTCATTATTTGTAGCTGAACTGTTCGTGAATGGGGAGATAGTGCAGAGATCCCCAGAGAGACAAAGGAGAGTGGAACCTGTGCCCCAGAGAGCTCAGGACAGACCCAGATATAATGATAGAACAAGATACGTGAGGCGCAGAGAGAACCAACGGTGAATGTAAATAAAGAATACCATCTCTTGTCCTCAACATATATGTAGTTTTTTCTGAAACCCTACAAATCAATGTATGTTGTGTTATCTCCATGCGCCCTAGGGTTCTTGGTGTCTGGTTGCCAGAAGAAAAGAAGAGTATGGTTGCACTCAAATACAGGACCGTTGATTGTTCCCACCTTCCTATCGTTTGGATTCACCTTTTCGGTGCTCTTTATTTGATTGTTATGGGTAACCCCAAATCCATGACCATCGATGGTTTCCTCCCTCCCCTTCACCTTGCATCTCCCCAACGGGCCAACCCCTCCATCTACAGCTCCATGCGCACCTTCTTCCCTGCAACTCCCCCGCCCTCACCTCAGCCCGCGCCTGTAACTCTTCACTGCCCACTACCTGCCCCTATACCTGCAACCCTTGTACGTTAGGAAGGAAATTAGGGTTTCCATTAACATTTGATGAAGAACCTACAATTTATTCACGTCTTCAACATCTTCATCGTGTAATCAGAGTTAAGAATCCAAATTCTCTGCCATGATTAAAACATCAGTGCTTCAGGTATCACATAATCCTCTTTCCAAGCTCACAACAGTGAGGCTTAATACCAGACGGTTTGAGTGCCGATTGGATACATTTAAACGAACAACTTTCACAGAGAATCCGATGGATTGTTTCTTGATTTGGGCGAGAGATCAATTTCTTTTTTATCAGAAAAAAATAAAATAAAAAAATAAGAAAACTCCTTGCAGAACCGTTACATATTAGACTAGAAACTTAACATTTTATGCAGCTTAAACACCCCTTTTTTTTTATATACTTTCTAAATCTTAAATCCCTATTATTCCAACGAACAAATTACATGAAAACAACTATTACAGATGAACAGTTAAAGAAAGGAAGGGGGTTTTTTTTTTTGGGGGGGGGGGTTGGGTGGGTGTGGATGGAATAAGAAAAATCTATTACGACAGGGAATATTCACATGAGTTTTAGTCTCATAAAGTTATTTATTTATTTATTTTTTAGGTCGAATGGATCAAGTTCACGTATGAGAATGTTCTCGTACACTCCTAATCTGTGGATGTAGAATCTATTAAATAATGAAAGAGAAAATTGATTCTATATCCACGGATTAGAACCGTTCTCGAATAGAAGTTGAGGGATCTCACTTGCAGAGTTTAATACCATCTTCATTGTCCTATTGCAATGGTACAAAGCTATAAATGGAAATGATTACTGATTGGGGTGATACCTCTTGGGAATTTTTCCATTGTCTAAACAACATGCATCTCGCCCCTTCATCGTTCTCCAAGCCTAATCTTACGCTAAGACTCATCATTTTTCATTCTAATTTTTTTAAAAGAGAAAATAATACTTGACAATATTATGTGTTTTAGCATAGGATTAGTGTTGGACTTAGAGATTTTTTTTTTTTTTCTAATTGAAAATAGTCTAATTGAAAATAGGGCAAGAGAAAGCTACCTCTTGAAGCAGGTACATGTCAGTGGGAGGGTGTACGCAAGCATCTTCATTGTGGGGTAAAATGGTCTTTTTGTAATCATTGTGTCTTAGCATAGGTACACCTTGTAGCATTCTTTCTTCCTTGAAAATATGTAAAAAAATGTATCTCAAATGTAATATGAGAAAATGATGGGCAAACCACCTGTGATTTGCAAGGTAGGGCTTTTTAATTACTTTGTCTATCTCTTTCTCTTTCCCTTCTTATATGATGTTCAAAAGTTTTGCTAAGTTTCTACCTAGGGTGATAGCCAAAGAAATTGAATAATGCACCTTCCCTCTGGGTTCAGAAAAACCCTTTTAGGTTTTTGTATTTTCCAAACTACCCTTCAAGATTCTATTTCTTTGGATATGAGCACAGATAACAGGAACCCTACAGTAGCCAAATTTCATTCCTTGTCTTAGACCCCCCATTGGTGCCACCCTCTAGCTTGTCGCACATGGGTGATATACTTATCCCTTTCCCATATAAAATTTATGAAATATGAGGTATCTCAAACATAATATTTGAAAAATACAAGATAGCCCAAACAAACATAATATATCAAAGGTGAGGTACCATAGCTATAATTTATCAATAAATAAATAAATATCTTACAATAAATGAACAAATATATGGTGGACCATAAAATGTGCTATCAAAATTGATGAGTGATTTATTTATGAAATTTCTCATCCATCCAATTGTTATAATACCCACATCGTTCTTTGACTAGGCAAAAACCAGGTTTTTGTAATGAGAAAGTTTTCTTCATTGGTCATGTAAGAAAGCTTGTAAAAAAAAAATCTCTTCAACCATCGGCTAGGAATTAGTACCCCTTGAATCTTTGGCTACTGATGCACACTTATCAAAATGAGCCAACGTAGAGTGGGATTGATAAAGTGAAGAGGTGCATCCGGTGCTCCATGATCGATAAATTTTTAAAGCTTAAAGGAAAGTTCTATAGGACAGTCGTTAGACCAACTATGATACATGGGGCAAAATGTTAGATAGTTAAGAAGTATCATATCAAAAGCTATGTGTGGCAGAGATAAGCATGCGTGACAATAGTAGGAATGATGAAGTAAGAAATGATCATAGTAGGACTAATTTGAGAGTTGTTCTGATTCGTGATAAGTTTTGAGAAAGCTGTTTAAGGTTGTAAGGCCATGTCCAATGAAGGTTTGGATATAGTGGTGTCAACGGGTCAGTCTGGCTCGATTTCAGTTCAATTTGAGTCGGTTTTGGTGTGAAAAGGTTGAAATTGAAACCAAACCAATAAGGAAATTCCGATTTCGGTTTGGTTTCGATTTGTCTTCGGTTTCTTAAATCGGTTTGTAATCGGGTTGATTTTAGTTTTTTGTCCGGTTTGGGTTCGAATTTCCATACAAATGTTTACAAAACTATACAAAATTTGGTTTCTTTAATGAAATTTGGAGTGTTTTGGTTTCTTACCTGTTTTGTTTCGATTTTGGTCTGGGTTTTGAGCCGGTTTCGGTTTGGTTTTGGATTTATCCGGTTTTCGGTGTGGTTCGGTTTGGTTTTGGGGTTGCAATACTCTAAACCAAAATCAAACCAATAAGGCTTTGGTTCGGTTTGGTCCAGGTTGTTATCGGTTCGGTCCAACCGATTTTACCAGTTCGGTTTACAGCATGACACCCCTATTTGGATATGCATGCCAAAAAAAGATGAGTGATCTAATTCAAATGGAATGAGCTAAAAGAATTAGAGACTGACATAAAATGACCATAGGAAAAGTAGTGAAAGATATCTATAGGTTAGGTCTCACCATAAGTATGACATCAAATAGTTGCTCATCTCCTTGCTCACGATGGCGGTGATTTTTCTAGAAAATCAATATCCACCCCAAGTTTAAGATTTTCTTTTGGAGTATTGTCAATGCTAGAATACCAACTAAGGATGTTTTATTTAAATGGGTGGATATAGATTGATCCCATTTGTGGATTTTGCCACAACCAGCAGGAAACCTTATAACATGTGTGTGTTTGAGTGTGAGTTTTCAAGAAGAGTCTAGGCTGCTTACTCGTTAGGCTTTAAACCCCACCATCTCCCAGTTTTTTTTTTTTTTTTTTTTTCTGTAATAATGTTGTTATGCGTTGCTTTAACTTTGGTGTTATTTCGAAGCAAGATTTGACTTGGTTTTTTTCAATATTTATGTTTATATGTTATTTCATTTGGAAACGCATAAATCAAAATCTATTATGTGCACAAAAACCAGATCATTCGACCATTCTCAAACATGTCAAGTATTGGATCTCCAATGGAGTTTTCAACAACAAAAAAAATGAAGCCCAAGTGATATCTGATTTCTCGCAATACAATACTCTAACACCACCGCCACATAGCACAATCACTCTCATTATCACAAGTGTCAAAGATACCATAAAAAATATTTGCTTGGCCGATCTACTTTGTTTTCCGGGAAGAATGCATCTTATGTGAGGCAAATTGTTTGTTGACAGGAAAAATTGGTGAGGCAGAGCCTCTAGGGCTGTTCAAAGGGATGTTGAAGGCAAGGACTTGAAATGGAAAGTGGACGTTGTATGGAGCGATGATGAAGAAATTGGAATTCTTTTTGAAAAAAAGTATGAACAATTGCTAAGTTCAAAGACTCTAATATTACTATATTTAGAGATGGATAACCATTCTAACCACCAAAAGTTTGTATTAAAACTAACAAAAGATATGTGAGGAAACTCAAATCTACAGGGAATTAGGCTATAACAAAAAAAAAAACAATCCCTTTGGTGTCTTGTTGGGTGAGCTTTTACCAATTTGTGTGTTGTGTTTGCCACTCTTTTACGTATATTTTTCTTTTATAGTCATTGATCGGATCCATATAGCCGGCCTCATTTAGTTGGAATAAGACTGATTTGTTATTGATTTGGATTTTAAAACCCCAAACCGGGATCCGGATTAGTGGAAACCCTAGAATTGGCATCCAGATCACCAAAACCCTATCAGTTGGGATTGGCCCAATTTTAAATCTTTGTAAAAGATACAGATCCAAGCATATATAGTTTACATAACACACAAGGCGATGGTGAGACACAATCAGGACCAAGCGTAATAGTCCTCCGGTCCGTCCCACAACCTCTTTAAAAGCCAAATCTCAAAGTTGAAAAGAATCCCGCAAGCCCAGCTCAAAGGAATCTTCCACAACTTTCTCTTCGTTAGAGCATTCGAGCCCTAATTCAATCCCAATTCCCATTCCCCCAGTCTTCTGTTTCGCCCCTCGAGCACTTCAGAGTTGAGACTTGTATTGGACTGAGGTCAGTTAATTTCTGTATTTCCATGCCATTCAAGTTTCCGATTAATTTGTACGTTGAGGTTTGTTATTTTCTCTTGCTCCTGGAAAAGTGGTTGTTCTGTGAACCTCAATGGTAGCTTGCAGTACCGTTAGCTGTTGATGTAGAAAAACTGTACATGGGTTTTAGCATAGGTTTTGGGTTTATTATCTGAAGAAGTACATTAGGGTTGAATCTTCTTTTTTTCTGTTTGTATTGATAAGGTAATATCCAATGCTTTTGTGTGTACCATTTTTTTTTTTTTTTAATGGTTGGGAGAATGGGCATAACTTGCCAAATTTACTCACAAATTGCATAATTTTTCGACTGCTGGATTGCCCAATCATGTAAAATAGTGGTACTTATAAGTGCTTCCGTGGGGCTTGATTTCAGTAAAGCATATGAGCTAGAAAGAATGTTTGCTGCAAGTACTAAAGGGTTTTTTGGAATAATTCGCGGTGGTTATGTTAGTAAAAGGTGGCTGCTTGTTCACCTTTAATGGACAAACAATGGGGGTTAATCATCCTTGGTGGTTGGCGACGGGATGGACCTTGAACAAATGTTGTTGCATAAATTATTGGAGGTAAGGGGGATCAAGAAGAGTATATCATTGACAGCTCAGAAGGATGATTATGTATTCATGTTTGGACATTCTTTGTGACTGGGTATTTTTGCCCCCATATACATTTATTTTCTTTTCTTCTCCAAGGGATGAACATTCATTAATTGGGAGAGCGACTATCGTGTGAAAAAATTGGTCAATGTTTGTGGCTCTTGAACAATAACTCTATCTGCTTTTGAACCTCCAATACTGAGGTTCCATATGTCCATTCAAATGATATTTACTTCTAAACACTGAGTTGCTTGTTTTTAAGATACACCTTTCAATATATTCATTATTATCCTAGACTGAAAGCATGATGCTGTCATGGTTTGTTGGACTTTAGTCTTTACTGGCATCCTTTCCTTCTTTTCTAGCTTAATATATCTCTTTCCATTTATTTGACCCTTGTGGCATGTTTTTTGTATTTTTAGGGATTGTAAGTTGGGGCTCATTGAAGCAGTTCGGGCTAATAACTGCCAACTTGCACTTTCTCTGTTCATAAGATTACATCTATCTTCATCCTTTATAGTGTCACTTTGCCTGAAGAAATCCAATTGATAACTGAGGCATATATTTGGCTCGTGAGCTTGTTGAATGTTTTCCTTATTTTTGTGCGACATTGGAGTTCGTTAGTGTAAGGGTTGTATGTTGGAGAAGATGAGCAGCAGTAGTCGACATAAAGAAAAATATGGTTCTGGCTATAATGACTCTGAGGAAGGGACAGCTGCTCGGACAAGACCGTTTAGCTTTGAGAAGATAATGCTAAGAAGGGAAAGAAAGAAGCTGGCTGCAGATGCTGAAGATGGAGCTGGAGAATCAGGGAAATCATCGGGGAAAAACAATGTTGAAAGTGTTGCTGACCATTCTGAATCGGATAGAGGTTACAAAAGAAGCAAGGATGTTGTCCTTGTTGTCAAGAGGCATGATTCAGAGGATAAACATGCCTCTAGAAAGAAAGAAGATGATGCATCCACGAAGGAAGACAACATTGTTAGAAGTAAAGCTAAAGAATCCCGTGATATAGAAACCAATTTGAAGGTGAAATCGGACA
This sequence comes from Macadamia integrifolia, assembly GCF_013358625.1. Classification (NCBI taxonomy): domain Eukaryota; kingdom Viridiplantae; phylum Streptophyta; class Magnoliopsida; order Proteales; family Proteaceae; genus Macadamia; species Macadamia integrifolia. Next base: position 15,290,201 of record NC_056566.1, read on the forward strand.
AAGGTTCAAGAAATAGAGCTAAATCAGACAAGAGTGAGAAACGGAGTCATCACAGAAGCAGAAATGATGACCGATCAAGGGATGATTTTGAAAATGAATCTGAGAAGAAGCCTCCCAACGGTAGAGTGGGGAAGGAAAAAAATGTAGACAGAGATAGAGGAAAATCTGAAAGAGAAACCAAAAGAAAATATCGTAATGGGGACGATGAGAAAAGTAGGTCAGAGATTAAAGGAAATGAGGGGAAGAAACACAATTCAGGCAAATGGCATGATTCAGAATCTTCAGAAAGAAGGGGCAGGAAGGAGTCATCTCAATCCCATTATGATGAAGTGAGACTGAAAAGGAGAAGGTCAAGAAGTCGGGAATATGATGGGTACAGAGACAGGAGGTCACCCTCGGTCTCCCCGAGGGCACGCAAACATACATCTCATCATGGTCAAGATCATGGAGAGGCATCGTCTCATTCCTTCAGAGATAGGTCGGCAAGGCAGTATTCTGATGTTGACAGGTATAGAACGTCTAGTAACGAAGGATATTCAAGTAGTCACTATCGCCGTCATGCTGGGTATTCAAGTGGGCTTGGTGGCTATTCTCCACGGAAGAGAAAAACTGAGGCTGCTGTTAAGACTCCTTCCCCAACCCCTCGTTCTCCAGAGAGAAAAAATGTTGGGTGGGATCTTGGGCCTGCTGGAATGGACAACATTTCTTCTGCTTCACTATTGACTAATTTCCAACCAGCACACCAGGCTATTTCATCAAATTTACAAGAGCTGCCTAGCACTTCTCCAGTCACATCGAATATGACAAAACCTTTGTATGGGGCTGCCCAAAATGCCATATCAATGATAAACAATGTGTCTATTGACTCCATTCAACTCACACAATCAAACCGGCCTATGAGAAGGCTTTATTTAGAAAATATACCAGATTCAGCTTCCGATAAAGACTTAGTGGAGTGTCTTAATGATTTCTTGTTGTCAAGGGGTGTTAATCATTACCAAGGATTGAAGCCATGCATCAGTTGTATTGTAAGTGATATATTTACAAGATATAAAATAATTTTTATGTATCAGATTGGCACTGGGTGTTTCTTGGTGCCCATAATTGTCCTTGCCATGAACTGCAGATAAACAAGGAGAAGGGACAAGCTGTTGTGGAATTTCTTACACCAGAGGATGCTACATCAGCTCTTTCTTTTGATGGCAGATCCTTCTCCGGTTCAATTCTTAAAATCAGGCGCCCCAAAGACTTCGCTGAACCAGCAGTAAGATTGCTAATTGCTACTTGGGTTGACTTATTTCATTTTATTTTCATCCTTGCAATAGTTTCTGCTTTCTTGCTTTATTTCTTTGTGCTTTCTATATGAAATTTGATTTTTGTGGATTTGAATTATATTCAATGTCCCAAGACTACCGGTAGGACTCCCTATTCATTTTGGTTTCCCAGCTTTCACGTGGATATTCCCGAAGTGCTTCATACGCTGGTTGGGACCCTTTTAAGGTTTTCTTAAGCGGCTCAGATTGCTCTGGTCCAATTGACCTGGGCTTTCTTTGAATTCTGCTCTCCCCTTTCCAAGTTCAGTTTCACTGTCTCCCTGCTGTGTAAATTTCCATTTTGGTCCCCCTGCTGCATGTCTGTTATGTGCCTGAAGCATTACCATGCTCTTCTCTAAAGGAGATAATGTCGTGGGCAACTGGACATCGTCCAACGTGTTGCTGTCATTTTTGGCGTTACAATTTATAAAGATACAATGACAAAACTGTTCATTGTATCCTTCCTCCAATTCAGAATGCATGTGACTTATTAGTTTCGTAGACTTTTCAAAATGGTTCCTGTCCATTTCTTTAATGTTACATCAGGTTAAATACTCTACTCTTAACTGCAGCAATCAGTCCCCCTTACCCCACCTTTCCCCCCCAACACCCCCACCCAAAAAAAAAAAAAAAAAAAAAAAAAAAA
>NC_056566.1:15292179-15329153 GCF_013358625.1 Macadamia integrifolia
AAAAAGAAGAAGAAGAAGAAGAAGAAGAAGAAGGAAATATTTTTGTTCTTAGAGTTGGGGCTTGCTGACTGAATCATATGATGGTTTCATCTGTCAAGCATGAACCATTGATAAAACCAATTGTTTTTACAATATTTACTATGTATATATTTTTGTAGCTTTTGCTTTTATCTTTTGAATCTATTTTTTGGTTTTTGGTGCAAATATTTTTTATTCTATTATTTATAAACAATTGTCAACAGCAGTCTAGTTTTTCTTCAATTTCCTCTCAATTTGGTCATATGAGTGAATATGCTTAGTGTTGTTGAATTCTGATACAAGCTAATGATGATTTGCATGGAAAAAAGGTCTGGACCATGGTGTTTGTGAGCTTTAGAAATTAAAATGAGTAAATTTGCTAGTAGCTTGTTCCAGAACTGTGGATAATAACCAACAATATTGCTGGATCTGTGTGTGGACTATTTCCTGCTATATAGCAGCTTATTTACCACTTAGATTTTGTGGAAATGTAGTCTGTTTCACCCTTTATTCATTTTGTAATTTTCAGCCCAAATAAGAGTTAAATACATGGCAAAATAAAGCTTTGAACCTTTGAAAAATGGGCGAACTGTCACTATTTAAAAAAAAAAAAAAAAAAGGGCTGGGTGGTTAAGAATAGTCATAGTACATGGAGAGTTCAATAAATGGTGGACCATATGATTGAGTTGGACCAACAGATTTTTTTTTTTTGTGGGGGGGGGGGGGGGGGAGGAGCTAGGTAGATTGTTATGTAATGATCTGAGCCCTCCCTGTTAGTAAACAGCTATTGAGTGTGTGTGAATGTGATTAGGAGTCCATTTATGAGTCAATTTAGGAATTGAAGAAGGCCTTTATATATGTAATACACTGCACAAATTAGAGATGATTTGAGTGAAGAATATGAGTTTCGTAAAGAGTTTTGAAACCTATTATCAATCTCATCTCTCATCAATCTGATTTCTTCCCTTAACAGTGCAGTTGCTTCCCTTATCTTAGATAAAGGGGCATACCCGGTACAAGGCTTCTACATGTGTGAGGTCCTAGGCACCCCACGGGGGTGGGGGGGGGGGAACTAAGCAGCCTTATCCCAAGAATGTTGAGTCTGTTTTGGATGCTTGACCACCAGGTCCCAACATTTGTACCTTACCATTGGACCTAGTGCGCCCCTTCCTCCCTTATCTGAGATCTGATGATATATTTGATCATTGGGCCTGCTTGCATCTGAGATCCATAATCTGAATTTTTTCATGTTGCATTAATTGGTATTTACTGATCTGGACCAAAATAGGCAAAAGGAAAGTGCAGTAATAGATGTGGCACAATTTTAGCATTCGGTAATCACGTATGAATGCATTAAGAATCGCACATTCGTTTGTAATGAGATGATCAACAGTAAGAATATGATCAGGATTAGCAGTCTATAAGTTAAATTGAATCCTCAAAGAGATGCCTTTCACGCCCAGCTCTCCAGGGCTTGAAGACAAATGAGTTCTGAACATTAAGAATTGATGCATGCAAAACCAGACTATAGAAAGACTGATTATTTAGTTACAAATCTTCTTTCAATCCTGACACCTGCTGGGGGATTTAGCAACTGGTCAAACAGCTCATTTTCCCAATTGTTCAACCTTCTTTTGAGTTCCTAGTATTAGAAGGCATCCATGGAACAGAACTGTTCAGGAATAAAAGGTGCCGTGAATGACTGCATTGGAGTTGAGGATGTTGAGATGGATGAATGAAATGGGAAAAAAGGATGGAATTAAAATGACTGCATGGTGGGGGAACTTAGGGGAAGCATCGTTTGGTGGCAAAATGCTGGTGTCCCATTCCTTTGTAAAAGCTGCCACCATTAGGAAAGTTGACATAAATTTTCTTTGAAGACAAATGAACGCAATGAGAAGGAGCATTTGGTGTTCATTGAAGGCCCTAGTCAGGAGATCCTGGGTTCAGTAACCTGGTTAGGGGGCTGCTATGGGCCCACTGGAGTGAATGAAAAATAATGTGACCAATGAAAATTTTGTAGATATCTGGACAGTTTAGGACCTTGAAGAGTTAAATAAATGAATGGGTGGACAAAACAGGAATTACGTTAGATGGAAAAAGATAATTCTGGAAAGTAATTTAGAGATGGATTTAAACTGAAATAAAATCCTAAAATAAGGGGCTTTATTGTAATTTTGGAGGATTAAACTCATATATATATAATCGAAGAAGACTCCATCTTCTTCCACACGATGAGCAGCAAAGGTTGAGGAAGGAGGTTTGCTCGTGATGGGTACGGTACCCCAACCTGGACTTCGCTTTCCCTGGAGATTTAAGGGTAAGTTCAAGGCTTCTTGCTCTATCTATTCCAGGTAACAGCAACCCCAAAAACCAGGTAATATATTAAGATTAAATTCCTGAAATCAAAAGCTGTAGGTATGGCTCTGGTTATGGTTGCAGGATAGTCTCTCACAGTAGGGATATTCTTTGAAGATGAAACCCGAGGAGTATGTACGCCTGTAAATGTCGGAATTATGCCTAGAATTTTAACCTAATAGGTCAGACCGTCAGAGATACAGGGACCAATGAACCTTGTTTTCTTTTAGTCCAGCAGTTTTGGCCAGCGGAGGTTTTCAGAATAAACCATGAAATCTCAACAGTAAGATCAAAGGATTCAATATGAATGCAGAAACAGAAAAGAAGAAGAAATACAAGTAGAAGACTGACCTGAGAAAGAGAATCAGAATTGAGTCAAACAGAGAAGATGAGTGAGAAAAGGAGAATAATGAGAGGAAGGGAAGATAAAGCACTCACAGCTCTTGGCAGCAAACTCCAAACCAAAATTTCATTCAATATTGCAAACCTGTATAAGCGTTGGTTACAAGCTCGTATTTAAAGAGAAAAAAAATAAAAGACTTCCTAACTGGACTCTAAAACTGAAACAAACTCAATCAAACTCTAAAACCACACAAAGAATCCCAAAAATAGAAATTAAAGCAAAATCTTAAAATATCCTTCTAGCCAAATTTGGATCCAGTTCTTGGTCTGGGTTCCCCCAGCAGGTTTGGGCCGGTCCAAGGAAGTGCTACTGCATCACCTGGATAGTCAAATAAAGTCCAAAAATCTGGTTAGCATGGAATTATCCAACCACTTAAAATTTATCAAAAAATCTGGTCTCAAGTGGAACGTGCATCATTGCCTGAAGATTCATGTTCATAGCAGATTTTAATTGTCCTTCAATGTCTTTGTAGTTTAGCAATGATTCAAATTGCTAGAAATTATTTTCATCTATTGATTAACTTGTACCACAAGCTGGAATTGTTGTACTAAAGGTAATAGAACCCAGTTTATCTATTTACTACAAATCAGGAAATTTCAACTGTTGATACAATGGGTACTTAATTCAAGGATATGGTGTTTTACAATTGTTTCTTTTGTAGTTTTAAGTAATTTGAGTGTAGAATCCAACTTGGCAGTTCAGTGCGTCATTTCTACCCCTCTTTGACCTGCTATTTCCATAAGGGTGAATCCGTGAATATATGTAGTCATACTATATGCAGTTAACCTTTTATCTTGGTAGGACCTAATCACCTAATCAAGGAACATGAATTTTCTTCCTTGTATGGGCTGGGACTCATGGTGTTGGTAGTGCATAGACTGAGAAGGCCTTTGCGGCGACCCTTGCAATCACTTTGCATGTTCTTGTTCCATTAGCAGTTGTCTTTGTTTTTTGGCACCATGACAAAATCTCATTATTTTATATGTAACTTTGGTCATAAATTTTGCTTAATATGGAGAACCTTATGGAAGAAATTAGAAGGCTAGAGTGTTCGCTACTGTTTCACCTAAAAGCTCGAACTGTTAGGGAAGGGTAACGTCAATGTATACATCAACGCTCCCTCACATGTGCAAGCCAAGATCTCATGGCCCTTGCATGTGGAGCTTACTTGGTCTTTCCTTTGCGTGGCACTGACGGAGAAGAAATGTCGGGAAACTCTTCCAATGCACTTCCTAGGAGTCGAACACTTGACCTCCCTGCTCTGATGCCATGTTTGCTACCGATTCACCTAAAAGCTCAAAACTGTTAGGGAAGGGCGGTGTCAATGTATACATCAACATAGAGAGAAATGGAGAATAGGTAGAGAAGAAATAGGAAGAGGTTCCAGGGAGGATCAAGTACCTAGTTTCTTTTTTAATTTCATGTTTTTGTATTTTTCATTAATTTGACCAAAATTCTTGCATTTCAGCAAAATATGGTTAAATTTTCTCTCTCAAGCTGGGTGAAAACTAGTGTAGGTTGGAAAATCCACTGGTTGCCATTACAAAACTTTTGGCATGGCGTTTTCCCCTGCTGCTGCTAATATCTTCTATTCACTTTTCTCATCTTTTGAAATTGGACATGTGAAGCAATAGCAGCCAGCTTCAGGGAGGGATAAGAGAAGTGCTGTGAAAAGTTTTATTTTTTATTTTTATATATTTTTATGTTATAGCTTTTATATTGGATCTATCAAAATGTTAATTCCAGAGGAGGCAAGGGTAGTAAAGAGGTGGAGCTCCCATTAGATCTTGGGCATTCAGAGCTCCCCATCCTTGAGTCTTCATATCTAATTTTGAGCCGCCTAGAAACTGTAACTGTTACATGCGCTTGAAGCTAAGACAGGAAATTGTATCTTTTGGGTTCCATTTGATGAGCTTAATCGTCCTTAGAAAATGTCATTTATTGCTAGATGGTCCTTGCCGTTGGAAATACTAATAATTATCCAATTTCCGATCATAGCTGTTAATTTAGTTTTATATTTTTATAAGGCATAATATATCTGTCTCTTTAGATGAGATATTGTCTGACCATCATGTTAAAATCTCTCTTACATAGGGTATTTATGTTGGGTGTGTCATAATTCACCTTCAGGATGGTGTTGAAGCTGAGGACTTCTAGAAGAACTACTTTCAGGTGTAGTGGCAATTTTGATGTGATTGCTACTTTCTTTGAACCATTGAAAATTCTCTGATCTCAGAACTTGGGAGAGTCGTTTCTATCTAAATTGTTTATGTTTGATTTTATATGATGTGAAACTTTTCAAGATAATATGAAATGTATTCCTGTTGGGATTGTTGCCATTACCTGTATCATCTACTAGGCTTTCAAGGTTTTCATTTCCAATCAAATATATATTTTTTTTCCTTTTTAAATTAACATGATTTTTGAATCTTGTCGTTGCCTGCATTCACACATGGCATTCTTATGAATTATGACGTTACCCTTTCATCCTTATTAAAACCATGTGGTGGGGTCTATTCTTATTGGTGGGTTACTCTACTATCTTATCTCTTGACAGCATCCATTCTTGCCATGGTTTTTCTCTATGGTCTATGGAGAGGGTTCTCTCAGATATCTGACATCCATAGACTACTGTTGCTTTCCTGTTTAATTATGATAGATTGCTGTTACTAACTGGGGTTGGCCTATTGAATAAATTGAACTAATCTTCCTGAGGATTCAGTTCATGACAATTTTGGTGGATAATCTCTCAATTTGAAAGTTCTGCAGATATTTCATTGAACTAAATAAGAGGATTAAAATGTACTGTATTCACATAGAATAAGAAGTAAAATATTTGTAGTGGTAACTTGAAAAATTCTCTTTGTGATATACTGTTGAGAAGAAACATACTGTTGCATTGAATGCTCAAATTTGCGGTCATAAAATGAATATACCATGTTAGGCCACTTAAAAAGTCACACTTCAGACTATATCTTTGGAGACATTGGGTTATATAGAGATAGTCAAGGGTGGATTTGTTGAGGATGTAAGTGGAAATGAAGTCAATGATTTTCTCAAATTGATAGTTGATATTGCCTGGACAACTATTGTAATGTAGTTTGGGAATCAATTTGTCTTCTTAAAGTTTATCCAATCTTTGCTTTTCACTAGATAAAGAATCCATCAAGTTCAGTCATGAGGCTGTGCAAAGTGATAAAATAAGGGCGTACCCGGTGCACGAGGCTCCTGCATGTGTGAGGTCCCGGGGTGGGGGGCGAGAACTACACAGCCTTAGCCTCTCGAATGGGATATTTACTTCTTGTATGGGAAACTGCAAGATGAGTCTATTGATTGGCTGTGTTAGACCCAATAATCACCTTGTGCTGCATAGATATAATTGACATCTATGCTGCTCCTTGAGGGTAAGTTCTCAGGGATTTGGTTATATGAGTTGGAGAAATGAGATCACCTCATTTCTCTTGAAAACACCTTCTCCTGCTTTTGTATAGAAATGCTAGTGCAACTCTTGAGTTTTGAAAGAGTTGCCCTTATTCTGAATGCAGGGTGGGCAGCAGGCAGTTGAGGAATAAAGGTGCTCTCTCTAGCATTGCTTTAAAAAACATGTGCACATTATTACATTGAGTTTCTTGCATTTAATCTTGATGGTGGTGGTTTCCTGAGGAATTTTATTGACCCCATTGATGCCTAGAAATGTGACAACCATGTTTCCCAAGGCTATTTCTTGTGAATAATGCTCGTTTTTTGGTCTTTTGGATCCTTTGGACTGATGCAAATAGATTATTTTGTATGATGAGTTTGCATATGCTCCAAGTGTGAGTTGAAAGGCTAACAAGTCGTCTTTTGGGCCTTATATCTTTATGTATTTGTCTGGGTAGCTCCGTACATAAAATTTCATTTTTTGGTGGCTTTCATTTCCTACTAGAGGACCATGTAGGTCGTCTCAGAATGTACTCTTCCTGTTCTTTTCTGTCATTTTAATTCTTTCATTAATAAAAAGAGATCAATATATTTATCTGTACTGAAACCCTTGGGTTTGTTTGTGATTGGATTTTGTATATTATTTAATGGGGACTGGTACAAAAGCCCACCTTATGAATCCATTGATTCATCTTCAAATTTATCTCACATCAACTTTAGTTCGCTGTTTTGTTTCAATTATCAAGCTTCTTGCATCTAATGAAGTTCCTACTCTAACTCATTGTTTTCTTTTCCATCAAACGAGGTTCGTTTTTCTGTTATCTGCTCCTGTCTTTTATTTCTGTTCTGAGAGGCTATTTTGGTTCAACTAGTACTTTCTACTAGTCCTTTCAGTTTCTGAGGTATATTGTGGTTACCATTCATGTAGCAGGTATTCAGACAGTTGCTATTTTCATGCAGACTGCTGCTGCTGCTGCTGCTGCTGCTGCTTCAGAGAAACCGGTGACCTTGGTTGATGCAATATCTGACATTGTTAATGACTCACAACATAAGGTATAGATTTAATGCATCACAGGATGTTCTATTTTTTAGTTTCATGTTTTTGTTTCTATCATCCACACCTTCCATTAGGATATCTATTCAGTTTTTTTCATGTTATGCCACCCTTATGTATTGATTTTGCTTAAGTTTGTTTTGGACTTGACAATAACTTCCTCTGTTATCATCTAAAGTAGAATTTTGAACGAAGTTTCTGATGCAAGACAATCCATGTTGTATTCGTGTATGGTTGACCGCAATTTACTTCCCATAGTATGTCCAAAAGTTGCTATGTATGGCCATGGCAATTTATTTTTTAGTAAATCTGAGTTTCTTAATTATTAGGGATATTTGTTTGGATAAGGAAATTGAATTTAAGTGGTTTTGTTTCTCTCCCCCTCCTTGTGTTTAATTATAAAAATCTTGTGTCAGTTCTTAGTTATTCTCAGGGGCGTTGCCAATATTTCCGATCACGTTGGGTTGGGTTGGGCCGGGTTAGAAGATGTTTTCTTTGGGAGAAGGAATCTCTACTCGATCTTTGGAATTTCAAAATTCATTAACCTTAATATATCTGTTCTTTTTTACAATTTTTTTTCTTTTCTTTATTTATTTAGAAATTATTATTACCATGGTCCCAAATTGATATCAAATTACAGAAAATACCATTAAATTCAATTAGAATGAAAAGAAATTCTTGTAATTTGATGAAAGTTTTAAGCTCACAGTTTAAGTCGAAACTTGACTAATGAGACGGGTGTCGGGTCCTCTATCAAGGACCCAGCTATGCCCATTTGCGTCTGCCTTGTGACAAGTGAGCATAACCTTGTGAGAAACATGGAGTTCATAAAGTTTTATGATACTTGTTTCCCCCCCTCTCAATATATTAGCTTAGAGAGAAAAAAGAAAATCACAAAAAGGTATTTGGCATTCGATGTTGTATCCTAGTTTCAGAGGTCTCATGGTTCGCCATCTGACAGAATTTAGAATAAGGTTGAAGTCTGAAGAGTGGCAAGAGTCTGCTTTACAAGATTTGTTGATAGTTTATTCCATAAAATGTCCCCTATTTATTTAATGAATGAAATGGCAGTGTTAGGTTGGATGGACTAATTTGATAGAATTTGGAAACCAAATCCGAAGTTGAAGCCAATGGGTTAAATTTTGGGTCCATACGATGGCATTGCTAGTAGCTATATTAGTTAGGGGGCAATTTTTTTTTTACTCTTGTCTTTAAATTAATAGTTGTTATTAGGTTATGAGGCCAGCAGATCCATGTAGCCGACCTCATTTAGTTGGGAAAAGGCTTGGTGGTAGGCTGTCCCATGGGCCGCAAGCTAGGGAGCCATGGGTTAGTCCTCTAGTCCAGCTATTAGTTATTGTAAGGATTCTTTAAAATATTGAGTCAATCTGGTTAAAGGTATCAGAGTTCCAAGTCAAATAGAGTTCTTATTTTAACCCCCACCACTGTGGACTCTTATTTTTTCTCTCTTTTCGTCCTCCATTCCTCTCACTCTCTCTCTTCCTCTTTCCCTATCTACCTCTTCTCATTTCTTTATTGATATCTTCTTTCTCTACTTCATTTTTTCTTCCTTTCACCATCGCTAGGTGCTGAAGTTGTTTGAATCAGGAAGCAACTCTTCCAAGAAACAGGTCTTTTTGGTTTATAGATAAATTATACCTAATCAATACTTGTTTGTTCTTCTTATTTTTATTATTTCTTCTACTACCTTATTCTTTTATGAAGTTATGCCTACCTAGTTCTGTTTGATATGTACATATATCTTCCTGAATATATAATTCTTTCTACTCTGCTTCTTAGTTCAGAATTCAGTTTAGGTTCATTATTATGAGTATAAGTTTTGTTACATAATATTTCAGTCCCTTAAATTCCTGTACTACATCTTCTGCCCATGTCCAGCATCTTGGAATTCATCAATTGCTCGGTTGGGAATTTGGATGGCTGACTGCATTAATCATCCTTCCGTGCGATTAAATCAAGGGCCTATATTAGCTTTTAAAAAAAAAAAAAAAAAAAAAAAAACTGAATTTTGGTAGTGGGGCTATGTCTTTGTCTTACACCAAGCTTGGGGGGGGGGTTGTCATGGCAAGGGATTTTGAAGATTTTCCCATTGGCCACGTTAAAATCCTGTTAATTAGAGAGGGTGGGGGGCATGACATCCTCCTCTTCCACCTGTCTCCACCCTGCTTTTTCTAATGTTGGTTTTCTAGATTTAGAAAAGTTAATGAGTCTATATGAGCAAGCGTGGCACACATTTCAGTTCAGTTTTTGGTCATTTGATCACTGTGTCTAAGCCTATGCTATTAGCTACTTGAACTTTCAATGATGTTTCAGGTCGCATCTTTTATATGTGGTGGTTTTTAAGTGTTGGTTGATACTCTTATTTAATACTTGGGTTTCTTTGATGAAAACCACACCTATTCCAATTGCTCCATTCTAGATGGTTGAGAATTTCTTAATTGTCCCCTTTAGCCCATCATTCTTTTGCTTCATTTCTAGTTTATGCAGTTACTCGCTGGGTTAATTAGCGGTTGTTTTTGTAATTTCCTTTTATTTATTTTATTCATGCTGATAGAGTTGTAGGATGGAGTTGGAGTTTGAGTCAACTCTATGGATAATTTCCTTTTATCCATAGGCATATTAAGCCCTAAAATCTTAGAGAGGTTATTTTCAGTTCTTGGGTGCCGGTGTGGTTGATTAATGGTTGGGGATTATAGACTAGTGGGTTTACAACTGTGAGTCTGTGACAAGATCAGTGTAATAGCAATTAGTACTTGTGCAAACCTATGAAGGAAGAGAAGAAAGAAGAAGATGGAGAGAGGGAACAAGAAGAAGATAAAATAGAAGAGAAAACAATGGCTGATCGATTAGCATGTTGTGTGTTACCTAATGATGCGTTCCGGTGTTCCACTAACCTGTTATGATGGATTCAGGAAACTAACTGATGTAAGACTAGAATCACAAGATCTGAAATTCTGGATGAATAGAAAAATTTCGATTACTCACAAACCGTAGCTCAAATGGAGCTGAAACATGGTGTAGATGAAGGTCCTATATGGGTCAACGAAACTGCAAAAGATGAGACAATTCCAATGGTTGAATTAAGAGTTATGCTGTCGACATGAATTGGGAAACTATTGACCACTCTTCAGAAACTATGGTTCCTGGCATCTCAAAATTTAGAATGAAGATCATTTGTAACCTGTCTAGGTATCCTTCAAAAGATTAGCTTCAACTGCTGGCTGGTTTGGGAGATCTGGACTTTGATCTGAGTTTCCAATACCCTAATAATAGAGAAATCGATCCTTGACTTGTGGGTGTATTTCTAGCTGGTCTGTAGCCTGGTCTTTCTGGACTTCAAATCACCCTCAATAGTTCCTCAAACACCCTTTTACAACAGTGAAATAAAGAAGAAAATAAGAATAAGAAAAGAGAATCGATGGGGGGATGAGAAGGTTACGTTTTGGGCTTCTCACCTAGGGTCTCTCACCCAACTACATCCCACAGCGAACAAGCATAAGACATTGTCATAAATTTCATTCATTCTCCTCTAATCGATTATAGCAGTCCTTATATAGGAGTAATTTCAGCTTACAAATTAGAAGGTAAATAAAAAAGGAAACTAACCTAAAACAAGCTTACTGTCAAATAATTAAATACAAAAAATAGAAACTCCTAACTAACGTAAGATCTCCTAACATATAAACTTGACTAAACAACCAAAACAACTAAAAAAGGAAACAAAGATCCTACATTTCTTGAAGCTTCTTTCTTCAACATTAAGGGACAGCTGGCTGGTTCTAGAACATCTTCATTGAACAAAATCTGTAGGGGTTACTGTTACTATGAACAGTAACTCATGAACAGTGTTTTCCAGCGTTCCTCTTGGGCTGGTTAGAGGGCCCAAGGTGGAAGCTGGCTGATCCAACATTGGACCTGTTCAAAGAAAGTAAGAAACCAGCAGGCTCCTTCTCTTACAGGCTCGATCTACATCACAACCCATAGGACCGACAGAATCTCAGTGATCCAGATTTACAGAACGATAGGTAAAAAAATAGAGAAGATTAATAACTAAAGAATAAGCCAACCATTGAGGCTGAAAAACTAGTTGAATGCTGGCCTATACCTACTGTACTTGTGGCTAAAATATCACAAGAAACCAATGGTTAGGTTGAGACTTAGAGTGTGACGAAGTTGGGAAGAAAATAGAAATTTAAGAAAAAGAAAAGAGAAACTTAACTTTTAGAAACAAGTGTAGTCCCAACAGGGAGGAACAACTTATCAAAAAATGGGTTTGATGCAATGGCTAGATTGGCTGGAGTCTTTAATGGAAGTCTGAGATCACAAGTGGACAAAAACAGCTATTGCAGGGACTGAAACTGGGAAATAGAGCTAGCAAAAAATGGCGTGAGTAATGACTGAACTAAGTCAATGGGAATGAAGAAAATAATGGTAAAATCCAACCCACAAATTTGGAGTTTCAGAGTACATTGGTAGTCACCCACGCACTCCTTGTATGGCTTGCTGAAACTGAATTCAAGATGGAGAGAAAAGAGAGAAAATAGGGGATATGACCTGGCTTCACCACCAAGGCCCACCCAACCTCGGCTTCACCACCTAGGTTGCTGCTGAGACACGTTCACCACAATAGTATGCATCTGACATAGGAATTGCAAAAGTAGGAAGCCCCTTTGTATGGTAGGAGCGGTCCCTTGCAATTTAAGTTTATCTTCAAAACAGAGGCTATTCTAGAGCATACAGAATCAAAAGTAACTACTTAATCCCGCATAGGACCTAAAACCCTAATATTTGCTTATAGAATTGACCCATTACAATAGAAAACTCAAAAAATACTAAGCCATGGTCCATATAACCCATTGGGCACTCAAGTCAATTCTAACTTAAACCAGACTTGAACCATATTTGCACTTGGGCCCAATAAATTAAACCAAATCAAAACAACATGCTCATCTTTTCCTCTTGCAGCCATTCTGCATCACCTTAATCTACCAGCAGAAGATAAATATATGATACTCAACAATGCTCAATTACATAAAACTCCTTATTATGCAAGTGATTACATAAATATCCCTAGCGACACAACTATTAGTGGTATAACCTTTAACAATTACTTTTCCTTGAAGTTTCAAAGCCTTTGTTGTAGAATCGATTGAATTATCCCAACCTGAATCTACATGTATTACCGCTGGCTTGCTGTTCTTGAACTTCTTATCGAGGAGGAAGAAACAGCTTTTGAATTAACTCTATGAAATTACAGAAGAATTAACCCTACGAAATTTCAGAAACACCCTTGCATTCTTCAGTTTATTTTTGACCTTTCTCCTTTCTGTGATCGAATTCCAGAAAGGCCCTCATCTTCAATTTATTTCGCCACATAATCCCTGATTATGTCCCCTTGCGTAAAAGGGGTCTAGAATTTTCAATTTTTTTTCCCTAGTTTTTCCACTAAACTTGTAACTTGAGCTATTCATCATTCTGGTGGGCCCACAACGAATCCATAATAAGGTGAACACGGGATCACATCACAAGCGTAGTTGCCAAGGCGTTGCATAGGCCTTGTGACGCTTAGGTGTCCAAACGCCTTGGTCTCCTAGGCGGCTGCCTTGGTTGCCTTGTTGGTGTCCAGGCCCCTTTCAATGCCTTGGGTCGCCTAGACTGACCCCTTCTCAAATGTTTCTTTTCAATCCTAATCTCTTAAGGGTGTGATATATGCCAAAATGGGAAACCCGTCCTTAATTTGATGAGGCAAGCTTTGATTTTCCAGCCTGTAGTCCATAAAGGTATGTTCATAAAGGTGTGTTCCTAAAACCATTGTACACAATTTCACATCATAAAATCCCTGTATGATTTGTAGTTTTGAGTGGATTTTTAGCCCATGATTTAACTTAACTGAAAGAAGAATGACCCGTGTTTGGACAATGGGCATTAAGTGTGTTTTGATGAGAATACCATTGCTTTAGGCTTTACAGTATTAGCAGAGAGTGGTTTAACATGTTGGGGTATAAAGGTAAGATTTTAGAGGTTGAATCTGTTTTGGTTCACATTGTAGGTTTATACTGAGAAAATTGTCAAGTGATGATTGTTTGTTTTGTTATTCCCAATTTTGTTCAACGTTTCTTTCAACCACCAAAGGCTTAAAGCATTGGAGCTCTATTTCCAAGACGAATGAGCTCATGTTTCACTGGGTTTGCTTTTGGTACATCTAGTGTGGATATTGAGCTCATGGTACACTTAATTTATGTAGTTATTGAAAAATGGAGTCCACTCATACTTAACCTATTGTAACCAAAGTGCAACTTAGCTATTTCTTATGTATGCTGCAGCAGTTCAATTGTATGCACCATCAACCATGCCTAAAAAGGGTAGGGTGGGAGGGAGTCTTATTTGCTGAGTTGGGATTTCTTAGTGGGGTTGTTGTTCCATTTTATTACCCATTTTCAGTCTATTCTGATATTGACTTCATGTTTTTTTATTCTGAAAGAAACTTCTTGTTGTTATTATTCTAAAAGAAACTTCTTGTGCCAGATCTTTGTCGGTGGGATTTCAAGGTCTCTTTCATCTGATATGGTAAGTTGGTTGGAAACTTTACAGCCATTTCTGAGAATAGTTACCTTTTCAATCCCAGCTTCTAGGTCACTGATAATCTTTCACTTTCAGGACACTAGATCTCTTAGCCTCTGCGGATCTTTCTAAGACTGATACCTCTATTCTGTCTTTTCCAGTTCATGGAGATTGCAAGTGCCTTTGGACATTTGAAGTCATATCGCTTTCAGGTTGACAAAGATCTGAAGGAACCAGTTGCTTTCCTGGAGGTATGGTTACTGAATATGTGATTCTGATTTGCAGTATTTCCTGGTCATTTTTGTTGTTTGTTAGGGCACACTTAACTGCTTATCCTTAAGATTTGGTTGATGTCAACTCGCAATCTTATTCTTAAATAGAAAAGTTTTTTTCTGATTGGAATAATTTTTTTTTTGTTGGGCTAAACTACTTCCTCTTTTGGTTGTTCTTCTTTAAGTTATTGCATGTGAGAAGAATCTCCATATGGTCTTTATTGACCTAGAAAAAGCTTATGAAAAAGTTAGTAGAGAGTTAATCTGGCAAGTACTAGAGAAAAGAAATGTTTCAAGTAAATATGTGGATATAATTAAAGATATATATGGTGTGGTAACTAGCGTAAGAACTGTAGGGGGCCAAGGTAGTGAATTCCAGTTACAATTGGGTTTGATCAAGCATCAGCTTTAAGCACCTATTTGTTTACGCTTATCATGAATGGATTAATCACAAACATTCAAGATGTCTTTGGTGTATTCTTTTTACTGATGATATTGTTTTGGTGGATGAAACAAATGCTTAACGCAAAGTTGGAGTTATGGAGATCAACTTTGATAATGAGGTGGTGAAAATTGAAGAGAGGGAGGTTGCAAAAAATGATTATTTTAGTTATCTGGGCTCAATCATAAATAAAAAAGGTGATATAGAAGATAATGTTTCACAAAAAATTCAAATAAGATGGATGAAGTGGTGAGGTGCGTCCGGAGTGTTATGTGATCCATATATTCCTTTAAATTTAGAGGAAAATTTTATAAAACAATTATATGATCGACTATGATGTATGGTGCAAAATGTTGGGCAATTAAGAAGCATCAATGTAGCAGATGAGGATGCCGAGATGGATGAGTGGTAAAACTAGGAAGGATAGAATATTTGGGCTCAATCATAAATAAAGAAGGTGATATAGTAGATAATGTTTCACAAATAATTCAAATAGGATGGATGAAGTGGTGAGGTGCGTCCGGAGTGTTATGTATCGATGTATTCCTTTAAAATTTAAAGAAAATTTTTATAAAACAATTATACGACCGGCTATGATGTATGGTGCAAAATGTTGGGCAGTTAAGAAGCATCAATATAGCGGATGAGGATGCCGAGATGGATGAATGGTAAAACTAGGAAAGATAAAACAAGGAATGATCATATTAGAGCTGATTTGGGACTAGCTCGGATACATGATAAGCTACGAGGAAGTCGTTTGAGGTGGCATGGTCATGTTCAATGAAGGCCTTTGGATGCTTTGGTATGGAGTGATTTGATTAAATTGAAGGAACTAAAAGAGCTAGGGACTAACTTAAAATGATCATAGGAGAAGTGGTGAGGAAAGACATGCATAACTTAGGCCTTATATGAAGTATGCTGTTGGATGGAGCTGATTGGAGGGCAAGGATCCATGTAGCCGACCCCATTTAGTTGGGATAAGGCTGAGTTTGTTATTGTTGTAAGCCCCCACCTCATAGCTCCCCAAACTGAACACCCCCAAGTGGAGATGGGCTTCAATCCCAGGTCATCATGATAACAAACCATTGACCTACCAGCTGAGCTAGCTGACACATTACTTACAGTGAAAGTATGACTAGGACAGCAATCCTTATAAGAACCTGGTGACCCGCCCCTCTTCTTTCGTCATTTTCTACCCTTACGCAATCTGGCAGCTGTTATTTGACATTGTTTTGTAAATCCCCAATTCCACATGTCATAATATTTTAAATTTGTCTATTGCAAGTGTATTACTGGGTTTCCTTTTTTTTTTTCTGTTTTGGTTGATATTTTAGCTAAATGAGTGCACTAAATTTTTTGCTTTCCTTGGTCAAGAACATTATTGTCCATATGCTCACCAACTGATTATTCTGGTCTATGTCTGGTTGGAAAAATTGGAAAAATCTGCTAGATAATGAGGTGGTATCCTTGTCTGTCTGACATGGACAAAGGCTATCTGTGCGCCCAACACTGTTTTTGTCTGGGTCAGTCATGTTTGAAAAAGTATTTTGGCTATTAATGCCACAAAAGCCACTATAATTTGTTTTGATTCCAGAAACATGTCTTGAACTCCAAAACTATTGGTTGTAAATTTCTACTAAAGTCTGAAGCAAAGAAAGTTGATGTACAACTTATAAGCAAAGTTAACTTATATGTAATCTATTTAAGTATCCTTGGTTCAGACGACTTTGATTTGGATTTACTGAATTGCTTATCTGTTCATTGTCTGGACTGGGATTTTCGGCAAAAGATTTGAGTACAAAATCCATTTAATTGGACAGTTCGAGAAGATTGGATGGATTGAGCTGACCACTTGATAGCTTGCAATGAGATTCCTTCAATCACCAAAGTGCCTATTAATCTTCATTCAGCATTCAAATCCAATAGGATGAGCTTTCAGCTTCCTAATGGGGCCTAAAAGAATGTTGAGAGTGCTTCACAGTGCTTATTTTGGGTGCGCCATCTATTTTCCTAGGACCTTGGGAACTGAGAACATTACCTTTATAATAATTGAACATGATCAGCCAAATTTCGGATTCTTCCATGATCAGCCAAAATTTGGATTCATACAATTGTGCTTCATACATCCTGTTTTGTCCCATTGAGAAGAAAATTCTCCTGTTCACAGCCAGGTATGCCATACATGAGAGTTATTTTGGCAAAAAATGTCAGTCAACCATCCATCTTATACCATTGCATACCTCTTAGTGAAACCAGCATTTGTCTTTAAATATCCTTCCATTCTCTTCCCTTCAACTCCAAGAGTGTAACCCTGACCCTGGAAATGTTCTGATGATATATCTGCTGGAAAGCCATTAATGCATGCTCAATTTAAATTTGGCTTGGTTTTAGTATAGGTTTGGGTTGGGCCTTAGTTTTTTGGTTTAATTATTGTAATGGGATGAATTATAAATCCCAAAAGTGGAGAGGGGGTATCACATCAGAACCCTTGATTTTTTTTATATTGAATCTCTCTTAAATCTGGGTCCTTGTCCTGCAATTTTGTCTCTTTGGTTCTTGTAACCTAGTAATTGTAGGTAACCAGAATCACAATTGGTATTAGATCCAAACCTGGCTGTAGATACCGTGGATCATACCCTCATGTTTGCTGTTCACCAACAATTTCAACTTATGCAAGAGAACTTGCGAAAGGTTGATGCGAATCTTGAAGTGATTTGGTGGCAATGTGAGGAATGTAAGAGTCAATCACTAATCATGCCCATTTGTCTGGAAACTTTCGTCAACAGACTGATCTCACTTGTTGAGTAATGCGTGGAAGATCTAGAGGGACCCTCAAAGAGGTGTCCACGATTGGATTCGAAGATAAATTGATTGATGATCTGATTGAAGATCAAAGGTCTCCCACAAAATGTTGAAGAGGAGCATATCACAATCAACCTTATATAGATTGAATGTGTAGAATTTGTTCTTCCACAAGAGATCTTCAACCTTAAAATTTTGATTGTCATTGATTTTGTTTGCGTTATCTGAGAGAATCATTAGATCATCAAATCAAGGCAATTGATCATGAATGTTGATCGAGTGGTGATGATCCTCTCATTCTACAAATTTTGAGGACAATTTTTTTGACGAAAGGGAATAATGCAGGTCCAATTTAAATTTGGGTCATGCTTCACCAAAAATGATAATATCATCTACATACATAACTAGAATAACCACCTTGGATCCACATTGACGAACAAACACAACATGATCAGATAAGCACTATGAATCCATGACCACCAATGACCTTACCGAATTCATCAAACCAAGCATGAGCGGATTATTTCATCCCATAAATAGCTTTATGAAGATAGGCAAACCCTTGATGCATTCTCCCCTTGAGCAACATACCTAGGAGGGTGCTCCATAAATACATTTTCTCAAGATCATCGTAAAGGAAAAAAATATATTTTATTAAAAAATTGAAATAAAGGCCAATTAATATTTATAGTTGAGGATATTGAAACATGAACATAGTTTTTGAGATGAGCCACTGGAGAGAAGGTCTCAAAATAGACATACGTCTGAGTATGCCCTTTGGCAGGCATGCGAGCTTTCAGTCATTCAGTAGAAACATATGGTAGGTACTTGACAGTGTACACCCAACAACACCGTAGAAGTTCCTTTCTTGGTGGTTAGTCAGTAAGAGACTACATCTTTCAATCTGACAAGCGATCCATCTCTACATCAATAGCGTTTTCTAATAGGATGTAACAATGCTTCGTGTTACTTAGTAGGCACAAACACAGTGGAGAAAGAGTTAATGATGGATCAAGTTTTGAGGTAAGAGAGCAAGGTGTTTCAACATGAGGGTTTTGCCCAGGATTTTAGTACTTTATCCGTCACCTTAAAAGCCAAAGCGACTATTGTACTATATCTTATTATCTTCATCTTTCTGACACGTGTAACAAGCATTTTGACCTACAAACCCCCTTGGAATCAGGTGTT
This sequence comes from Macadamia integrifolia, assembly GCF_013358625.1. Classification (NCBI taxonomy): domain Eukaryota; kingdom Viridiplantae; phylum Streptophyta; class Magnoliopsida; order Proteales; family Proteaceae; genus Macadamia; species Macadamia integrifolia. The sequence continues at coordinate 15,310,719 of NC_056566.1, forward strand.
TCAACATGAAGGTTTTGTCCAGGAGAGCTATCCAGACAAGTAATTGGATTTGGAAGAATCTCTTTCCATTCAGGTGTTGAAAGGGCACTTGGTTTCTTTGTTTTATGTGGGAAGATCTAGCAACTGGTCTGTACATATTAGGGGAGTAATTTATGATTGTTGATCAAACTCTTGACACCCTCCTCAATTTGAATGCTTGCGGACTCCTGAGATTCTCGTTCACAGGGGCTTGTCTACCAAATTGTTTTTGGGGCTGTGTTTGGATGGCTGGGTTGTGGGGGCAAGTGATTGATTTCCTGATAGGTTCTCCTTACAATATAAGTGGCCTTGTTCAGAAGGCAGGGGAAAGGAAAGTATGAGAAAACACATTTTTCCTATCCCCCGAAGGTGAATATGGGCCCCACCATCTCATTCTCTCATGTCCCCCCCCCCCCCTCCCCTTTTTTTTTTTAGTGCAACCATTTTTTTGAGCTTTGACAACCTTTCCCTTCCCCTTGGTAGCCAAAATCCAAGGGAAAATGCCAACTTTCATTTCGCCGCCTTTGGATTGTGGGCCATGCATTTCCATGCACTTCACTTCTCAAACATCCAAACATATCCTCTGTATATTGTAGATGATTCAAATTTGGTTACATTCTAAAAATCAATATTACATTATTAAACCTTCTGTTGGTGTGGGGCTATGCCACTGGACTTCGGACAAAATCAGTGCAAAGTGCTTACTGTCTATTTGATGCAGATTCTTCACCAAACTAGGCTTGTTTTATTAGGAATAAGCCTAGGGTTGGGTTTCATACATGTAGGGCCTTTGATCCCATGTGTTTTGAGTGTAGTAGGCCACTTTTATGGTCCTAAACTGGGGGTATTAGGACCATAATACCCCAACACTGAGCACAAACAAGATATCTTATGGGAAACAAATTATGTGGTCACGGGAAAAGATGGTGAAGCGGAGGCCCTAGGTCTCTTGACAGGGTTGGGGCGAGCAAGAACTAACAAGTGGAGAGTGGATCAGGTGTGGAGCGACTCGGAGGCGATCGGACTTCTTCTGAACAAGAACTCTAATAATATACTAAATCTATGGCCAAGAACTCTAATAATATACTAAATCTATGGCCAAGAACTCTAGTAATGTTGTGTGAGGAGATGGATAACTATTCCCATTACCCTCACTTTTGTAATATAAGTAGACATAGACTACTAGGAGATCTTAAGAAGATGGCCTACCAAACTCTACTGCCAATTACAGGATGAATATGGACTGTAATAGGCCCAATATTATCTAATGCATATTTTCAAACTGGGGGCATTAAGATTGCATATGGGATTTACTGAATTGTATCATTTTACATTAGTTTCCTTTTTAGTTGGGTTCAATTTAAGTTATATTTGTTTGCTTAGGAGTCAAGTTATTAGTCGAGTCAAGTCATTAGTTGTTAGTTGCCTTTTTGGAAATTTCCTTTTTTTAGTTTTTAGAAATTATTGTATTAGGAGAATATTTGGTTTCCCTTTTAAGGAACCTTCTATTTTGTAATTCCCTCTCCCCCATCATTATAAAGAGGAGGCTCCTAATGCTGGAATGATTGGAAGAATTAAACCATGGCTGCTGCTCCTGCTGTTTCTCCTTGTTGGGAATCGCTTTGTGTTTGATCAAAGCTGGTGGAGTTGGTTTTTAATCCAACTGACCCACTGCGGTGGAAGCTCGAGGGGTTATTTCTCCTTTATTATCTTCTTCTTCTTTGCTGTCTAAGGTGTTCGAGACCTGCAACTTCAACCTCAATCCATCACAGGTAACTGAATCTGGTCCTTTCTCAGTTCTGCCCAGAAATTCCAGAATTTCTTGCTTTCCGATCCTTCTCTCTCCTGGACAGACTAACCAGCTGATTAGGCTCAAATTTGGATCGATGATGCACCTCTCCTAGTGTGAGACTCAAAAAAATTTTCAGCCCTATTGGACCACCTGATTTTGAGTTATTGAAAATCCCCTCAATCCTGTCCTGTAGTGACTGTTATCCTGTTTTTTCAGACCTGAGACCAGAATCGATAGAACTAATCTGTTTGCTTCTGATTCCTTTGGTGTTCAGACATATTTTCCATATTGTTACTAACCTATTTCATCATCTAAGCTTGCTGGAGTTTTGTCTGCAGTCCTTTATAGTATGATTTTCTTGTGCATGTTTTTGGGTTAGTTTATGGTTGTTCTTTGATAAATATCCTGCAGTTTGGGATTAGGTTGGCGTTGACAGCCCTAGTTCTACATTACTATTTTTCATGTCTATCCACGTGAAAGCCAAGGCAGTAGAAAAGGATCCAGTTAGGATCAAATGTTCAATGAAGGAACTAAAGAATCTTGTTTTAATGTTATTATAGCTAAGCAACTGAATGTCAAAACGGTAGAATATAGAAATATTTGTATGTCAACCCTGCATGCATATCTGCAGTATTTTCATTGAGACTTTCTAGGACCACTAAATTGATGAGTTCTGGTTCTCCCCAGAATGTGTGATAAATCGAGGTTACTGTGTCCATGCCTTTTTCTTCGTTTCTCTTAATTTGTTTGGACCTCAGTTTTTGTACTTTGTTCTGCATGGATCCATGTAGCCGACCCCATTAGGTTGGGATAAGGTTGAGTTTGTGGTGGTGGTGGTTGTACTGCATCCATCCCTTTTTGTCATTTTGACTTCAGCCGGCTTTTGGGACTTTGCCTTCATTAATTATTAAAGTCTTACAGAATCTGGGAAAGAGAGGACATGCATTGTTTGTGTTTGTCATGTATATATTTGGATATTACGAATTTTAGCCATTTATTTTTACTTTTTTATAAGGTAATCACCTTTTGTTATGAGCTTGTGAACTTATTGACTATTTAATATTTTTTTCAGTATGTTGACCAGTCAGTCACCCTTAAGGCATGTGCTGGACTGAGTGGTATGAAGTTGGGAGGACAAGTTCTAACTGCTGTTCAAGCTTTCCCTTGTGCAGCCAAAGAGGTATTGAAACCTCCCTTTCACTGTGTCCTGCATATAAGTCTCAGATAGAACATCTATGATCTATGTACTACGATGGTGTTTATTTGGTCGTCATGTTTGAATAGTCATTTATCTTCTGAAATCATAAGCAATGGAACGGGAACGTATGCAGGAAAATGGTGAAAATAGTGAGAGGCCACCATTTTATGGGATTCCTGAACATGGAAAACCACTTCTTGAGAAGCCCACGAAGGTGCTGAAGCTTAAAAATGTGGTATGGCATTCAATTACACCTCTATCTTCCATTCTCTCCCCCCCCCCCCCCCCCTTTTCCTCTTTCCCCTCATTTAACGTTTAATAATTGTATAAAATTGGGTACAGTTCAAGCCTGAGGACCTCTCTTCTCTATCTGGACCCGAGCTGGAAGAGACTTTGGAAGATATACGGTTGGAGTGTGCCAGGTCCACAATGAAATTCCATCGTTTGATTTCCTTTCACTTATATGTTCTAAGTTTTGTTGGAGTAGCTGTTAAAACCAACACAATCTTGCAGGTTTGGTACTGTCAAGTCTATTAATATTGTCAGGAACAGCAGCACATCTGAGGAGGCTGAAGTCACTGTTGATGCTGATACAAAGCGGGCCTTTCAATACCCAGAGGATAATGATGGCACCAACAATATTGAAGTCATGGAGGGAGAAGTTGCCCTCAGCTCTGGAGTTAATAGCACAGTGGAGCCTCCGAATAATGATAAACAACTCCTAGAAGATGTTGGAAATGCAGGAAATAACTGCACTAGTGAAGACAAGCTTGCATCTGATACCGTAAAGAAAGAATCAGGTGAACCAGATCAAATTAATGGTAACATAGCTCTTGTTGAAGTAACCTGTCAGCTAAATACTGATGGGTCTCCCCAAGAAACTCCTGATGAGCTGGATACTGTAAAAAACCAGTTAGAGTACAATGACAAGGATGCTGACATTCAGGCTGAGGAATCTGGCCCAGGAAACAGTTTGATAGTTGCAGAAGTATTGAGACCAGAGGAAGGCACCAATGACAAGTTGCAAGAACCATCTATTGGATTGAATGATGCCATTGCTATGGAGTCAGGTGCTGTAGAAGAAAGTGATGGTGAACAGAAGGCTGGTGATCTTGATGACGTCTTCGAACAGGGCTGTGTTCTTGTTGAGTATCTTAGAACAGAAGCTTCATGCAGGGCAGCACATTGTCTACATGGACGACTTTATGGGGATCAGGTTGTGGAAGTGGGTTACATTTCTCATGATCTCTATTTGGTGAGGTTCTTGAATTGACTTTGAAATCAATTTTGGTAAGATATTCTGGTGGCTTAAATGATATCTGGTAGGTTCACCCATTCACCATGTAAAAAATTGAGAATTTCATTTTCGGGTGATTCTTTAATGGAGATTTTACCAGATAAATTGGTAATTATGCTTGTTGGTTGTGGGGAGAGTATGATTTTTGGGGTTGAAGGATGTCAGTGGGATAGAGGCTAATTGAGATTTTAGAGTTGGTGTTTGAAGGGAACAGGTGAAGGGCTAAAGGTCTCCTAATTTGTTGTGAGATTATCAATGTTCAGGAGGTTTGATGTGTTACCAGTTCAATTTCTCCTTGATATTTCCAGCTTAGAATTGTGTATTTTTCCTCTGATTTATTAATTTTATACCAGGCCTGCTGGTTACAGGCACAATGTTATTTCTGAGATAGTTCTACATTGATGAGTGATTTCCCACTCGGATGTACTTGCATGGGATTGTCCCCTGATTACAGTTCTGATAGGAATAACTAAAGCTTTAGGGTAATAAGGGGCAGTTCTATGTGAGTTCTTAACCAACCAGCCTTGTATCTAAAACCCTCCTGTCATGCTTATCTTGGCTTCAAATACACTGAGAGTTGATTCGGGGCCTACTGTTCAATCTGGACTTAATGTTTGTCATTGGAGTGTTTGGGGTAACCATAATAAGGGTAGGGGTAGTAAATGTTAAAAACGGAGCCAATAAACCCAACATGATAACCACATTTGATCCCTTTTTGTTAGAATGCGATATGGATCAATCTTCATGTGGGTTTAGTCGGTGGTCCAATTAAAAAAAGGAAGTGGTTCTCTGTCCAAGAGTGCGGCAACACCAGTGCTCCTATAGCCATCTCTATCCTCATTCAAACAAGGGGTTATGATGTCTTTTTACGGATGGAAAAGCTATGCCAACGCTTTAAGACTTTTTTTTTTTTTTTTTTTCTTTCAAAAATTTATGACTTGTATGTGAGATGGCTTTTCCCTTATTTTTGTTGGGAAATGTATCTGCAATTGGTCCAAATGGATGTAGGAATCACATGGCATACAGATGGGCCTAAATTTCATGGATGTAGTTTGCTTGCTCAGATCATGTTTATGACGAAATATAATTTGTGAAAGTGTTTTCCAATCATCTCTTCTTAGTTGTTCATTCTTTTCTTCTATCTGGAAAAGAGTCTTTAATCAATGCTGGCTTAGAGGAAGAAGTTCGCTCTCCATCCTCAGAGAATGGATTTAGGTTGGTATCACTTTGACCGGATCAACCATCTGTGATATTATCAGAAAGTTTGCCTTCTATGCCATTATCAATCATATTTGGATGGAACACATTCTTTTTAAATGGATTTTCAATTCTTATTCTTTAGATAAGAAATAAAATGTCATTTATTTTGATGTTAGTTTCAAACTCAATATGGTCCAGAGACTATCCAAAGAACAAGTTTATTGTTGTTTATTAGATCTCCCCTTAGCTACCGTTCCCCCCTTCCCTTTCTTGTCCCTAAAGGCTTCCTAGCCCTCTTGTTTCTTTTATTTGTATTTTCCTTTCTTCTTTTTTTATTATGGAAAAATTTATATTTTCCTTTTTTTAGCTTTGGTCCTTGGGCTTGAAAATGCCCTCTTTTCTTTTTCTTGAAAAAAAAAGTTGTGAAAGTGACAATATATATATATATATATATTTTGGTGAACAAAATAAAATGCTTTGGAAATCAAAAGAGGGAAGAGATGGGAGGAAAATGAGAGTCCACGATAGCGGTTGGAGGACCATAGGAGTTGCATGCACATATATGGGAATTCATGTTAGTATGCGGGTGATATGTTATTGAATTTGAATATAAAATTTGACATGTGGTTTATCCAAACTTCTATGATATAACCAATGATTGGATATGCCACATCATTTTGCCACGTGATAGAATTAGGTGTTTCTACTTACCAAAAAAAGAAGAAGAAAAAGAACTAGATGTTTCATTAAGATAAATTTGTCTATATGTGATTGTGAAGTTATAGTTCTCCTTTGTTTTAATAGTTCTTATAATCTTTTATGCCCTGTCTGTTTGATCGAGAAAAGTGGACAGGGTAAAAATATGTGGAAAACTTATACTTATTGGGAAACTTACCAGACAAGGTTATTTAATGTAATAATTGTTACCCGCCGATGTGCCACTTGACTTTTCCCACCCTACTCACTTCTAAAGTCCGGGTAGGATTTTATGGAAAAATTGTTTTGTGTCCATCTCTTCTCCTCCTATTTCCTCTCTTTCTTGTATAACTTCATCTATTTTCTATAGAATTCCACCACACAAAAAATTACATCCTCCATCATTTCCTTTCTTTCTCTCTCCTTGTCAACTCAATCCACAACATAAGGAGTGCTGATCAATTCCTCGTATGAGAATCATTCTCATATGGTGTTTGATTTACACATGGACTCAACTTAATCTCTCTCTTCTTTTAATTGGTTTTTATTCTAAGTGGAACCCATGTGTAAATCAAACATTCTATGAGAATGATTCTTGTACGAGAACTTGATCCACACTCCAACATGAGGGTCTTGGTGAAAGTTTTCCTTCATCATAGGTGAAGAGAACATCCAGCTCGAAGATCATAATTACTCCCTTGCATGTGGAAGTAATATTTTTTACTATTTCCAAAATCCCATCCAAGCTCAAAGATTTCTACCCAAGTTTTTCACTATACTACCATTGCATAGGTTTTTATTTAAATACTGGCTGATGTGGCATGGGAAATTTCCCTACACTGGCACCGTGGGGAATCCTCTCCCTCATTTTTATTACACAAATCAGAGAAACAAACACAAATGGAGCAAATAGCACTAGACATTGCAGAAAAACACCCTCTTGCCAGCTTTTGGTGGCTCATTCCCTCCAAATCGAAGGAAAAATAACTGCACTCGAATCACTAGATCGATAGGCAGTGATATCATCCAACTGCATCCTCTCGTTCGAAGCTTTTGATCCTTTTAATGGTGAAATTGTGCTGAAGTCCTAATTCTGGATCCGAAGGTACGTTAATTGATCTCCTCATCTTGTTGCTTTTGCGTTGGTAATTGTCACGAAGTATGATTGATCGATCGAACGAGTAAAGGGTTTCTCTTGTTTAGCAGTTTTACACATGTTTCTGGATTGTCTGATCCAGATACTCTGAGCAGCTTTAATGGGGTTTCCCTTTTCTCAGATCAAAATCTCTGTCCAATATGTTTTTCCGATGATTTTTACTTCGCTAGATCGACTGGGAGTTGCCTTTACTCTAACAATTCTCCAATACCTTCGCAGATACGCCTTGTGAGGGACGATGAATTTTCTCTTGCGAACTGCTCAACCTTCAGTTCCTGAGCAACCGGCCGTTCAACATCCCCCCACAGTTTCACATTCTGCTTCAAAGGCCGCAACAACTTTGGAGGGTCTTATTGCTGAAGATCCGTATCCAACGTCCACCTCAAATGAAGATGGTGATGTAGAGGATAATGGTATTTCTGGTGAAAGTGGTGGCCTTTCCAGTCGAAGGACAAAGAATCGATTTCCTATCGTTGAAAATCACTCGGATGTATCTGAAAATGAAGGATGGATTACTATTCCATACAGTATTTCCCTTTCTCTTTTGATATCACTACTCTTAATCTATTTACTTTTGTAATGTATTTTCATGTGTGTGTATTGATTCTCACGTCCATATATCTGTTCGTTTCTGTAGTTGTCCAGTTGAATCTTGTAGAAAATGTTTTCTTTTGATGCCAATTTTGACATAAAAGTTAACAGCGAGCTAAAGAATGTTGGTGATGGACAACTGATGCTCCTTTTTTTTTTTTTTTTGGGCTATAATTTGGATTGAAGATGACTATTTTTCTTGTGCTCTCCCAGCCTATTTGTTGGGATCTTACATAATAATGGAATTCATGTGTAAAACCAAACTTTACATTGGTGCTGATATTCCATATTTATGTAAGATACTTAATATACTATTTAGCCGCTCATCAAAAAAAGAAAAAAGAAAAAGTTAAACTGGGAAAAACAAATACCATAGACCATTTTGCTACTTAGCCAAAAACAGTGAAGGAAAACTATATGCTATTAAATAGATCAAGGAAGACTGCAAGAGCTTGACTGAAGCATAAATATGAAAATTTTATGAAAATGTCACAAATCTAGACCACAGATGATGGATAATGCTCTTTAACCTTTTACATATGGTATTTTTAGGTGGATTGCGATTGTGGGATTAGTTTAAAATTATGTGTCAATTTTTACTGAAGAGTATCAGACTAAGATGTATTGAATGCTGTGACATTTCAAATGCTCACCCAGTTTCTGTTGACAGATTTGCATTGCTGCTACATAGGATTTTGCAACTGGAAACATTCACTTCTTCCTTATACAGTAAAATGTAGAAGCTGCTTTGTCAATGATCTCTTAAGCATGTGGGTGTCAGTTAAGGAAGATGCGAGTGGAGCTTTTGTCTGTCGTGTCAAAACATTGGTTTAATGTATATATCAAACATCTCCATCTAAGGGTGTCCATTTGGGAACAGAACCGGGAACCATCCCAAAACCGTCCAGCTAAAACCCGGTACCGGACCGTCCCATTGGTAAACGGGATGGTACTGGGATCTGATGTTGGTACCGAATAATAAATGGACGGGATGGTTTTGGGACAGGATTCCCAACGGGACTAGTACTGAAATACCGGTTAGGTACCGGATGGAACCGGAACCGCCAGTACCATTTCAAAAGATATATTTTTGTTCTCTTGTTCAAGTTTTATGGCTATAGTTTGATGTATTTGGATAGCATTTTATCTTATAGATGTTTCAATTGATGGACATTTGTTCTATTACTACAAACTTGTTTGGTGATGGCACTAAAACTACATCGGGGCTTGTTTATTTGGTTATCATTAACTTGTTTCCTTTTGGAAGCTTACATGTGATCTTAGATAGTTTGAAGAAGTAAAACCATAAAATTGATCATGGTTTTGTATTTTAATTTGCTTTCTAAAATAAGGCACCTTAGATCTCATGATAATGAAAAATCCACAAAACTAATAATGGAGTTATCTTGTTAAGGACTATTGAAGTTCTTATCCCTTTTCCACAGTGCTTGGAACCGCTTAGGAACCAGTATTGTCCTGTCCCGTTAGTAAATGAGACTGAGATCTAGATTTGGTCCTGTTAACTAAACGGGATGGTACTGGGATTGGCACCTTTAGTACTGGTACCAGTATAGACCCGTCCCAAATACCAGGAACTGTCCCGATTGACACCCTTATCTGCATCCAATGTGGCATGTGTTGGATGATATTGTTATTAGAAGAAATAAAAGGCATCACGTTTTTCACTCTGGATATACATGTGCCTGCTACTTTCTACCTAATGGTCCTTCCTGGACTCAATTGCTGTCATCAAGCATCAATTTTTGTACCCGAGCTGCTCTCTCGTGTTAGAGAAATTATGAAAATCGCTTTTGCAGAAATTTCCTATGAGTGGCTGCTTAAAGAGAGTATCTGCTTTACTGTTTGAACTCTCAGTGAGTGGCTGTATGTAATATGCAGACGATCTTTAATGCAGTTAACTTTCTTCTATTTATCCAAGCTCTCATGGACCCAATTCTTCACTAGAACCACACCTTGTAACAGTAAAGGAATCAACTCCAGCCATGAGGGATGTTCTGAAAAGTAAATGCAAGTGTCACTAACCATTGAAGTTAATTCCTTTGTGCTTATTGCTCTGTGGAAAGAACATATGAAGTTATGAACATATGGTGAAGTTCCTAATCATCTCCGACTAAACGCCCTATTTTTCTCATTATGGGATTGCCAAAGGAATAGTTATCCATATTTTACCCATTATTCATTTATTGAGTGGTCTTTCATTGCTGGCTGTTGCATCATTTTGGAGGTCTGTTTCTGATCCATGTCCAAAGTTTTTGAAGTCAGACTTTTCTAGAATAGGTGACATTTAGGAGTCTTGAATTTAATTCAAATATTGGGTTAGCATTCTCACTTAGTCTAGTAAAACTTGCCCATTTTTCCTGAGCAGAAGAGGATATCGCCGTGATTCCATATTAGTCCTACTCAGTTAAAGTAAGCAGTTGAAAATGCTTTCATGTTACCAATTTGATCATAGTGGTTGCATCATTAGCATGCAAATTTGGACACGATGTAATTTCTATCACCATATTTGTTTTGCACTTTGGATTATGGTTGTATGAAATGAGTCAATAAGTCATTGATTTCATTGAAGAAGTTCTAGTTACTATGATGAAATGTGCTTGATGATTAGGTCCAAATGTTGGTTTTTTAAAATTCCTTGGACTGGACTCTGAATTAATTGGACTATTGTAGATATATAATAGTTTCTTTAATGTTTATATATTTTTATGGGTGCCTCTTGTTGTCACCAAAGTGGTGAAGTGGAAATGGTATCTTTCTTTTGATTTCCCCTTGTCTTATTCCCAAAAGTTATTTAAGGTAGGGGTAAAATAGGTTTTCAAAATAATTTGAAAGTGACTTATCATTCTCTTACTATCAAGAATTGCCATTGTCTTGCATGCTTTTCATGTTAACATTTGAAATGACAGGATTTTACCCTTGTTGAAAATAATGTGGTATACTAAAAGGGAAAAAAAGTAAGGTTACAACTTTTTTTTCACTAAACTTGGTTACGACAAGGTTTTCCCTATATATTTGTTTGCCTAGTGTCTCTAATGCTTGATATGTGCTTGCAGAGGAACTTCCTGATAATTGGACTGATGCTCCAGATATACATTCACTTCGCTCTTTGGACCGCTCCTTTATTTTTCCTGGTAGCTTTAATTTTCATGAGTACTTATAAAGTTGGTGCCTTGTCTGTTAATTGGGGCCTGAATTCTATTTTCATGTCTAGGTGAACAGTTTCATATCTTAGCATGCTTCTCAACAGCTAAGTGGGACACAGAAATTATAACACCATTCAGGGTTGCTGCAGCGATGAGTAAAAATGACAACAGCCATGCGAAGCAGCAGAAGGAAAGTACAGGAACTGAATCCGATTCTGTCATTGGAAAAGGGGAAGAAGTGGGGCAGAATGGTGATACCCTATTAACTACAGAAAAGACTGATTCACAAGGGGATATTTCTGCTAGTGAATGTCTTCTTAGAATGGAAGACCAAAAATTACAAACTGAAACATTATTGGGAAAATTTAAAAACTCCCATTTTTTTGTTAGGATTGCAGAGACAGATGAACCACTTTGGTCAAAAAGAAGTACATCGGAATCATCTGAAACAGCAGGAGGGATGTCAACTGCTACTGATGCAGGAGCAAGCAAGACCTTAAAAAGGGATTCTTATGTAAATGCAGTTATTGATAGAGGGAACTTTGATGCTAGTGTGTCTGGTGGCTTGGCTAGAGATACTGTTAGATGCTGCTCTCTTTCTAATGGGGACATAGTGGTATTTTCTGAGACTTGTCTTGTGCTTGTATGCAGATTTGATCTTTCTTGCTCTACTATATTGGGCATTTCTGTTGACATTGTTCTTTTGATTGTAATTGATCTTAAGAACTTTGGGAGCTCTTCATTTCTAGACTTTACTTGAAATATAATGATAATGATGTGGCCCTGAAAGTGCCATTCTGGACCAAAAAGGTTTTATATGATTCTGACAAAGTAAATATTCTCAGGTGTTATCACATTTTGACATATGTTAAAAAAAAAAAAGGTCATACCTAGTGCACGAAGCTCCTGCCACTGTGGGTATTGGGAGAGTCATAACGTATGCAGCCTTACACAGTTACACCCGCTTTGCTAAGAGGCCGTTTCCCGAACATTTTGATATATGTTACCTAGATGTAATTTTCATTATGCATGTATAATAATAAATAATGTATCTTGGTATTGTACATTGTGTTGACATTGTATGTAGAATCTTGCCCCCTATAAAAAAGACTTTGTATGTAGAACACCCCGCATTTGTGCCAGTTCTGTTTGTCTTAGGGGTTGACTGAAAATAAAATTCCAACTTCTGTCTAATGGCCACTATAATACAGTGTCCCCAACCCCCAACCAACTGTGTTTAGGGCTGCCTTCAAGCACAAGAGCCACTGGAAAATTGGTTCTGAAAGATTTTAGGTCTTAATATGCTTGAACTTGATTATACTGCCTAGATTTTGGTTTTTTTTTTTTTTCACTATTTTACTTCACAATACTTCCTGTTTATCTTGTGGATTCTGATGGGAAAAAAATCGTTGTCTTAATTATTTTGATCCGGATGTGTGTATAACTGTATATCCATGCATTTTGGAGTGAACCATCAAAAGATGAGGCATAAAATTAGAAAGATTTTACTTGAGATGATGGCAAACAGTGAAACCTTTGGCAAGAAATTTACTGCAAAGGCTGTGAAACAATGAGGGGTGATGATGTTAAACAACAACATAAGGAGGTTTATGTTTTTTCTGGTAATCCATGTTTAATTTGAAGTTTTGAGTTTTTCTCTCTTTGCAATCTTTCCTGGAGAAAACTGTGTTTCAGTTTTGAACACTTGGGATCTATCCTCTGATGTATATAAATATATATATATATATTTTAAATAAAACGAGCTATTGGTATGCCGCTTCCATGCTGTTGGCTGACACTCATTATATGGTTCTATCACTACTGATGCTCTTCTCATTTTCTTGTTTGGAAGGATGCAGGTGCATTTTGGAGTCCATGTTGGAGTTGATCTTTTGAAAAATCCCACACTTGAGGTTCTTCAATTTGAGAAACATCAGGATAAAAATCTAGCTTCTGATAATGGGGACCACTTAGTTTACAGAAATCAGGAGGATCCCTGTGGGGAGCTGCTAAAATGGTTGCTTCCTCTGGATCGTAGTTTTCCTCCAGCTCGTTCACTAACCCCTCCTTTGAGTAATACTTCAGGCATTGGTAACACATCTTATAAATCCACCCTTTCTGCCTCATCTGGCTCCCAACTATTTTCTTTCAGTCACTTCAGAAGTTACTCTATGTCATCGCTTCCTCCAAGTGCTGCTGCACCACTCTCTTCAGTTACATCCTCCAATCCTAAACCGACCTTGGACCTAGAAGACTTGGGCCGTTTTTCTCCCCAGAAGTTTATGAAGACTCAAGAAGCTGGGACTGAAGGGCTTTTATCTTTTCGTGGTGTATCACTGGAACCAGAAAGGTTTTCTGTTCATTGTGGCTTAGAGGGCATCTACATACCAGGCAGGAGGTGGAGAAGAAAACTTGAAATTATTCAACCAATAGAAATCCATTCTTTTGCGGCTGACTGCAATACAGAAGACCTCCTGTGTGTCCAGATAAAGGTTTGCATTACATTGCCGAAGTAGCATGACAATGCTGTTGTTATCTTATTCTCTTTCTCTGCTTTTTTTCCCTTTTATGCCAACGATGATGAACCATTTTTTTGCAGAATATTTCTCCAGCTCATACACCTGATATTGTGATATTTCTAGATGCTATCTCAATTGTTTTTGAGGAGGCTCCAAAAGGTGGAACACCTCTCTCCGTACCAATTTCTTGCATTGAGGCTGGAAATGACCACAGTTTGCCAAATCTTGCCCTAAGGTTGGTATCCGTTGATTCCGTTCTGAGTACCATATTTATTGTTGTCAGTTGAAAAAAATATTTGTGTGATGGTGTTCTGAGTATAACTTTGGTATTACTGTGACATGACTTCACTTAAGAGGGGGGGTTGATGTCTATTATAAACCATGAGTTGTGATTTCCGTTGTTTGTAGTTCTCTGGTATATTACTAAACTTACTAAGCTTTAACTTGTGAATTCTCTGCACCACAGAACTCTATTGTAGTTTAAGACCATGTCTTCATGAGTGCAAAGCTTTAATTGCTTTCCTTTTCTCCAAAAATATATTCACTGACTCAGTTTGCACCATATCGTTCCTCATTGGAGCATTTATCACTATCTGTGCACTTATCTGAGTCATCCTAGTCCGACTTTATTGTATTTTTCAATGACCATTCCAAATGATACTCGTAGATATTCTGCATTATTCGTTATAATTTGGAGGAACAAAGTGATGAAGGGGTTGTGCATCTCACCCTTAGAATGCTGAATGCTAAATTCTCTTTAGTTTTGGTAACAAAGAATGCTGAATTTCAGTTTGTGGTCAGTGTTTTCTTGATAATTGTATTCTATTTTTGTATGGTTATTTGATCTTTTTTTGTGTGTGTGTGGAAGAGGGGGGGGTGTTGCTGGTGGCTTCTGGTTGAATGTTTTGGCCTTTTCTTAGCCGTTAGAGAGTTTTTGTCTGAGGGGCTGCTTTCATTTTCTTTTTTGGGTGAGGTGTTGATTTTTGTTGCTGTATTGGGCTTAGGTTTCCTCTCTCCTTGGTGTGGGGTGGTGATCTTATTTTTGCCTTGAGGCTCTGTTTTTCGTTTTGTTTCTTTTTGTTGATAAAATTTATTTTTATTGATAACAAGAATGTCTTTGTTTTTCTATTCAGAACAGCATGTTCTAAGTTTTACCATTGCAGGAGAGGAGAAGAACACTCATTTATTCTCAAACCAGTACCTATGTGGAAGAATAAAAAAGTTCATGGTGAAAAGTTTTTACAGCCAAAACCAGTGCAGGCTGGAAGTGCAGCATCAAATATGCATCTGCCCTCCAAGGTTGTTGATGGAAGAAGGATTTATTCAAGTGCTGATCAGTATGCACTTCTGGTGTCTTGTCGGTGCAATTACACTGGTATTTTTGGTGCTTTGTCGCTTACTTGTTTAGAAGAATGTATTTTCATTGCTCTGATTCTTATATATTATGCTTTTTTCTCTTCACCATAGAATCAAGGCTATTTTTCAAGAAGCCCACCAGTTGGCGACCTCGTTTGACAAGGGATCTCATTATCTCTGTTGCTTCTGAAATATCAGAAAAAATATGTGGACCTAAAAGAGGGGTTGATCAGCTTCCAGTTCAGGTTACTTGTGTCATTACTTTGTTCATCCTCTAGCTTGAAGTAAGAATGTAATCTAACAAGTGCAATAGTTGCAAAATTTCAGGTGTTAACTCTTCAGGCTTCAAATTTAACTTCTGAGGATCTAACATTGACAGTTCTTGCCCCAGCATCATTCAGTTCACCCCCTACTGTGGTCTCCCTGAATTCTGCGCCATCAAGTCCAAGGAGTCCTTTTGTTGGTTTTTCTGAGGTTGGAGGAAGACTAGGGGCTGATAGACATGGTAGTGTTGTGCAGAGGCTGAGCTCAACTCCTGTTGTATCGGAGAATAAAAAAGTGAGTGCTGCTAATGGTGCAAGATCTGTTTCTTTTGATGAGCAGAGCATATCTGATGTCATTCCGAGTACAGGGTTGGGTTGTACGCATTTATGGTTGCAGAGCAGAGTTCCTCTAGGGTAATTTTTTTTTCTTCTTGTTGTTAGATTCGACTATTTTGAGGTAGACATTTGAGAAGCCTAATTCCTTATTGTCCCTATCAGATGTGTCCCTTCTCAATCCACTGCTAC
Source organism: Macadamia integrifolia (assembly GCF_013358625.1). NCBI lineage: Eukaryota > Viridiplantae > Streptophyta > Magnoliopsida > Proteales > Proteaceae > Macadamia > Macadamia integrifolia. Next base: position 15,326,494 of record NC_056566.1, read on the forward strand.
TGTCAAGCTTGAGTTGCTCCCATTGACAGATGGGATAGTTACACTTGATACACTGCAGATTGATGTTAAAGAGAAAGGTATGCATCTACATCTTCCCATAGTTTTGATTCGATATTATTTATATCTGTTTGATTAGGCTGGGCTATTTTAAAAACAAGCTCCTTGTGCAAACATTTAACTATTTATAGTAAATTAATGCTAATTTTCTATAGAGATATGCTAGCAATACAGATGTATGCCATATGGAACTTTTCGATTCACCATGGGATCAAGGTTATTTTAATGATCTGTTCAGAGTGATTGGAAGTACTTATTTTTTTAGTAGGCAATGAAAAGTACTGTTAATCCCTCTTGAATGAAAAGTACTGTTAATCCCTCATGAAGAATATTTAGTAGTAGCTAGTTATATCTTAGGCTTTGCTGCACTGGGAATCTGGTTTCAGAAATTATTCGGGAGAAATTGACTTATTCATTTATTTGGGGGTCGCTGGGGAGAGGGGTGCGGAGGAGTGGCCGGAGGTTTCATGTTTCTAGCCAAAAGGGCATCAAAGATTCACCTCCATGGTAAAACTGCTTCTGCTCTTTTTTTTTTTTTGGTGGATAAGTAACAGCAGTTTCATTGATAAAAGGAGGTGGTGATACAGCTTCAATACATAATGATACATAGGGGTAGATAAGATATAGTATACAAACAATGGCAGAAGCCATGGAACCCATACCAGGCTCATACACTACATTGAAAAATACAATGGAGAAGCCTCAAATACAGAAATTCTGTCCACCCTTCAATGCAATAACCAGTCCTCAACTTGAACTAGATTTGCAGAAATCAGTCTCACACAGAGTAAAAATAATAACTGAGAAATTTGGAACTTGTAATAGGAAGGCAAATTAACCTGATTTTCTGGTCAAGGGTAGATCTCAGTTAGACCTGCCTGCAAAAGATATCAGGAATCTGAGACCTGAACAGTAGCATGCAAGGAATTCTTGGTAGCACTTGGAAACAGGGCAGGTAATGCAGAATTGATCTTGAACGAGGGAAGAACCAGTGGGAGATCAATCACAACAGGGTCACAATAGGGTCACAATAGGGACAAACCAGTATTGATAACTGAGGTTCAAAAACTCGGGTTCTGTCGCTTTTCGGCCTGCCCAAAATCTACCGAAATGGCACAAAATTCGCTGGGACAGTGCATTTTTTGCCAGTATGTTTCGGTTGTGGCCATTTCGGGGGTTGTGGGAGTGCAAACGGCTATATTAAGCTCTGATACTTCAGGGAAACCTTATTTTGGCATATATAAACATATACACCTTTATATTGCAAGAAAAGTCACATGTATTGGTGGTTTGGATTTGCACCCTTGGTTGGTAGTATACACCAAATTCTATTTGATACATAGTTGTCAAGGTGGTAGGTGACCCAAGGCGGTTGAGGGGGTAAAAAACCAATGCGACACCAAGAAGGCGCTAAGGCTCCTGTTTAGGTGACTCATGGATCACTGGAGTTGACACCAATTTTCCACCAGCTGTATAACAAATGTAGGCCATGTCATAGTGTGCCAGAAGAAAGCTCAAAGTCCTCCATAGCTTCCCTGTGGCCTCATCTATATAATGGAGGTAACCTATCCTATGGAATAGGTTAACTTATTGCAAAGAACCAGCCACTAAGCCATTGTGACTTGATGGTGTTGCGGTTGGCGGACGGGTAGGAAAAGATGTTGTCCACAAAGGACAATCCAGTCTATGATTGTGAGTGGGTCTCATACTTATAATCCATTAGGAATGGATGAAGATGCATGCTCCCTTACACTAGTGAAACCACCGTAGCTGCCATCGTACACACCAAACTCCCACACAGTGCTTTCTGCGGCAAAGGATGGGGTACGCCATTGCCCACGACCACGTCCTGTGTCGTCTCCTATACTTAATCCTCCAATAGTGCTAGACAAGCTATCCATGTCAATGTCCATGTTACTACAATCAACCTGCTCATCTAGTTGGAACTTGGAACCGGCGGCGAGGCCCTCTTGTGTAGCCTGCATGCGAGGATGGACATGCACCATGGTCCATATGCTGTGTGGCATGATCAAACTGGGTCTCTTTAGTGAACTGAATCTATTCTTGCTCCTCTGCCCCATCATCCTTCTCTAAAAGGGAAGCATATCTATCACCACCATCATCATCGTCGCCACCATCATCTCCACTAGCAGACAGTGACGGTGTATGAGTGTGACCACTGGAAAATGGGACTAGTCAGGGTCCTCCGCGTCCTCCTTGCCAGGTGCGGTGAGTGTATGAGACCCTCTGAAGTCATAAACTCATCCACAATAGCACCCATCTGATTGGCTATATGGGGGTCAGGCTTACCCTCAACCGGATCCATCACCTGCTCACCTCTTTCCCTCACCCACTCCACCAAGGGATCCTCCTTTGACTCTACCTCAAAAATGTCGGCGAGTTTGATCTGCCCCTGTTGTTGTCTATACCTTTGACTCTACCTCAAAAATTTATACTCTCTTTTTGACAGGCAGGTGGGTCAATAGCTAACTACTGACCCATGTGCCTGTCAAAAAGAGAGTGCAGGGCAAGGAGAGGAAAGAAAAAAGTTCTTTACCAATTCAAATATTCCTTCCAAACCACACCACCCCCCCCCCACCCCC
>NC_056566.1:15329173-15343094 GCF_013358625.1 Macadamia integrifolia
AAAAAAAAAAAAAAAAAAAATTCTTGAAGTTGAATGTAATGTTGGAGGGTTGGAGCAATAGCTCTTGAGGCTGCTGATGTCTCTATAAAACTTGTAAATCGACAACGATTGGGTTATTATTTTGTCTTCTACTCACTAATACCAAAGTTGACCATGGTTGTCACGGGGCCCATTGCGCCTAGGTGATTCTAAGTGTTGGGGAAGCGGAAAAATCAAGGCGAAACCAACAAGGCGTCAAGGTAGGGGGTGTCAATTCCTAAACCGAACCGGTAAAACCGGCCGGACCGAACCGATAACAACACGGACCGAACCGAAACCTTATTGGTTCGGTTCGGTTTCGAGTATTGCAACCCCAAAACCAAACCGAACCGCATCGGAAACCGGATGAACCCGAAACCAAACCGAAACCGGCTCAAAACCCAGACCGAAACCGAAACCAAACCGGTAAGAAACTGAAACACTCCAAAATTCATTAAAAAAAAATCAAAATTTGCATAGTTTTGTATACATATGTATGGAAAGTTGAATCCAAACTAGACCAAAAACCAAAACCAACCCGGTTATAAATCGATTTAAGAAACCGAAGACAAACCGAAACCAAACCGCACCGAAACCGAAACCAAACCGAAACCGGAATTTCCTTATTGGTTCGGTTTCGATTTCAACTTTCCCACACCGAAACCGACTCAACCCGGACCGAAACCGAGCTGGACCGACCAATTGACACCCCTACGTCAAGGTGCCTTGACGCTTATGAATTTGACAGTTGCTTAAAGGAAATAAAAATGGATGGGATACTGACGTCTGAAGGTTTAGAAGTGCACCTAAGACAAACCAAAAAGAAGGGCTAATAAAGAGAACAACTAAACTTCTGATTCAGGCTATTCTGACCATGTGATGCTGGTTGCTTCTGGGACTTGTTGATCCTTGATTGAGGTTCTTTTGGGTGTGGGTTAAAGCAAAAGGGATTGTGGATACTGGGGTCTCATGGTTTATAGAGGAAGAAAAGAAAACTAGTAGAGAAAATAGCTAAAGTCTTTGATTCAGCTTGTTCTCACCAGGTAATGTCAGTTGCTCCTAGGTAGGGGTGTCAATCGGTCGGTTCGGCTCGGTTTCGGTCCGGGTTGAGTCGGTTTCGGTGTGGAAAAGCTGAAACCGATACCGAACCAATAAGGAAATTCCGGTTTCGGTTTGGTTTCGATTTGTCTTCGGTTTCTTAAATCGATTTGTAATCGGGTTGGTTTTGATTTTTGGTCCAGTATGGATTCGATTTTCCACACAAATGTATACAAAACTATGCAAATTTTGATTTTTTAAATGAATTTTGGAGTGTTTCGGTTTCTTATCGGTTTGGTTTCAGTTTCGGTCCAGGTTTTGAGCCGGTTTCGGTTTGGTTTCGGGTTCATCCGGTTTCCGGTGCGGTTCGGTTTGGTTTTGGGGTTGCAATACTCCAAACCGAACCGAACCAATAAGGCTTCGGTTCGGTTCGGTTCGGTTCGGTTCGGTCCGGTCCGTGTTGTTATTGGTTTGGTCCGGCCGGTTTTACCGGTTCAGTTTAGGAATTGACACCTCTACTCCTGGGATTTGTGAAATTTTATTCAGGTTCTTTTCTGTTTAGTGTCTTGGGGGAGGGGTTGTTTCAAGTTTCATTTTCGGACTTGTAGAGTGTTGCACTGTTAATTGCTTTTGATACTGATTTCATCATCCTGGAGTTCCCCCTTGTGGTTACAACTATAAAGTTAAACTTCATGGGGCTTACATGCTACGGAAACCCAGCCTCTTGAGTGGTGGTGTAGTTTTCAGGGATAACTCTAGTGCCATGCTTGTGATTTTAGGAGTCTCTGATAGGCCCCCAGACTTTCTCATTCTGTTGGATTTGAGAGGCTGGTGGTTGTCTGGTTGATGGGATTCTATGTTGTTATTGGTGGATATTTGTTCAAGAGAGGGGCCTCTGTTTTGGAATCTTCAATGACCATCTCATTCCAGTGGGTGATTTTTATCATGCTACCTTGAAAATGTTCTTTGGAAAGCTATATATTAAAATTTTTGAGGACTTTACAAGTTACATACCTGTATCCTCTTCATTGCACTTGTTCTGGCTAATATGCAAAACCTTCTCTCTCCTTGGTAGAGCTTAGAAAAGGTTGAGCACTGCTACTTATCCAAAATGGAGGAAAAAAGAGGTTGATTACAGCTGTCGCAGTTTCTAATTTGTGTTGATTATCTCCTGTGTTGATTTTAAAATGGGTGAACATGATTGATATTGACAAGTTACTGGTTCTGGGTGTAAGCTACTATTTCTGTCGTTTCATGCTGATGCTGTCTTAAGTGTATTTAAATTCATATCTCGACTCCTATGAGGGATAGTATGTTGTTGAAAAAGGAAGGAGCTATTCAAAACATTCTTGTGGTAAGTACAGATTAAAAAGAAGTTTCTAATTAGTGTGTGTGCTGTCATAACAGGTCTGACTTATATACCAGAGCATTCCCTGAAGATAAATGCAACCTCCAGCATTGCAACAGGGATCGTATAGGATTCATTGGCATGTTTTCATGTTACTCGAGACTTAAATGTGACAAGAGACCCACAGTTCCTACTGATCAAGTTGTCAGAGATTGGTTGTATTGCTTCTGTCATGGCATAAGTGAGCAGCAGTAAGGTATGTGACTATTGTTCTGTCAGCAGGAGTATGGTGGGGGATTGGAGTTTTACATTCCTTAAGAAGTAGGATTTTGAGCTTTGGGAAACAGTTGATGTGTCTCACTGTTAGTTGGTCCATTCATTTTTTATTTTAAGCCATTGACTTAGCGGCAGTTTTCTAAAATTACCATTCACAGGGAAGTGAGGATTAGAATGTACAACACACCATGTAGAACAGGAATGTGTGAACATTCCTTTTGTTTTTCGTTCCTTTGTCTTTATTCTTTTAGAATTTTTTTTCTTCCAAATAAAAGCTATATATTTCTAGATGCTCTTTGATTTTGAAGAGATCAGGATGTCTTGTATGTGTTTGAAATGGTAACATTGTGGTTGCTAATTGAGTTAATATGGTGGGACTGATTATAGATCCTTTTCTTTTCCCCTCAAAATGATACTGGTATTGATAGGCAGTTTATCCTTGTGTTGTACACTGTGAGTTCCCCGATCCACGAGTGATTTTTTGTTAATCTCCGTATTCTTTGGAATGCTTATTACACCGGAAAGAAGTGTTAAATGTCTTCTGATCTATTGACACATTGTACATTTATCACACAAGCAGGGATTACCAAATTTTACACTAGCCATCTGATGTTTTTGATTCTCAACCCAGGAATGCGCAGGACAGCTTCTATCCCTCTCATCGTCACCATAGTTGAACGGTCTGTTGTTTATAGAGCATCAACAAGGGTTGTGAGATATTGTTTCGGAACATATTATATATTTGAAATAGTGAGGTTGTATAGATCTTTTCACCATTTCTCCCCTACTTATGGCCCTTATGGAACGATGCTGTAGTAGACCAGAAGATTCATTGGGAAGAGAATTTGGGTTCCCATTTGTTTAATTCTCCAATTTATATTGGGAGTTCTTATCATTCCCATCATTTTATTATTGGTTTCTGTACTGTCATATCCTTGTCTGCGTTTGGAAAATTTTTTTTTTTTTTGGGTGTGTTTTGACTCTTGTGTGTCACGAGGTATATGTGTAGCAAGCATGGGTTGGTACATGTTATAGAGGATCCTAAACTCATCTCATTGGTGAATTTTCAACCCCAAAGAAATAGGGATAGTGTTAGAAAACTGAATTCAAAGAGACAGAAAATTCCATAAATTTAAATTTGGCGAAGTTTTAAACAAACCAAAGACTTTTCTTCCTGTGGTTGTTTCTGAATCGCATGTTTGGTAAGAACAAGTGCGATGGCCTGGATTCTCTTCTCTATTCCTATCTTATCTGCAAGTGACTGAAATTGCCGAGCCACCCCAACACTTGCCTACAAAGTATTACTCCCTAATGTCTATGTCCAAGTTTGTATCCCAAATTTGATGAAGATGTCCAAATCAGCTATTAGTATCCAGTTTCAGCCACCCAGGACCGTTACCATGTCTCCATGATTGTTCTACTAATCATGGATGATTTAGTCAGGAACATTCAAGATGAGGTTCCTTGATGAATGTTTTTTGATGATGATATTATTTTGGTAGATAAGTCACAATCAGGGATTACCATGAAATAGTTGTAGGGAACAACCTTGGAATCAGAAGGTTTCAAGATAGTAAAACAAAAACAGACTATATGGTGCGTAACTTTGTTTACACTTGGATGAAAAAATGAGGGGGTGAAAATTGATGAAAAAATGAGGCGGTGAAAATTGATAACAAGGAGATTCTACAAAATGAATTTTTAGGTTTCTAGGCTTAATCATAAATAAAGAATGTGGTATAGACATTGGTGGTTCACAAAGAATTAAAATAGAACGGATGATATGGACAATGTGTATACTCAGTATTGTGTGATTGATGTATTCATTTAAATCTTAAAAAAAATTATAGGATAGTAATATAACGGACTATGATGTATGGTGCAGAATGCAAGACATTGAAGAAGCAACTTATATATAGACTAAGTGTGAAGGAGATGAGGATGTTGAGATAAAGTATGAAATGACCCTATTAGAACTAATATGAGAATAATCCCAATACATGATAAACTATAAGAAAATCGTTTGAGGTGGCATGATCATGTTTAATGGAGATGTTGAGATGCTTCAATACAAAAGAGCGATTCGATTCAATTTTTTTTTTTTTCTTTTAGTAAAAGTAATTTGATTCTGGTTAGAGGAACTAAAAGAGTTAGAACCAGGCCTAGAAAGATCTTACGAGAGGTGGTGAAGAAAGAACAGCATAACTCAAGCCTCGTATTAAGTATAACCCCAGATACTGCTGATTGGCCAAGCCTCGTATTAAGTATAACCCCAGATACTGCTGATTGGTGGACAATGATCCATGCAAACACTCAAAAGATGTCGTTGGGCATATAATGTACTTGGAATTGTAGAACAATGGTTAAGAATGATCAATCTACGACTGGTTGGATCAGACGGTCGTTCAGGTTAGATCTTTTTTCAAAGACGGGACCCACATGTAGCCACTGTGAAAATGAAGAAAAAAGGTCAGTGTCACAGAAACGAGAGGCTGCAACTGTGAGTTCTGAAAGAGCGCCTTCACCCGGGTTTCATCATCCCAAACCAGAAGATATGGCAATGGCAGCGGCGGCAGCGGCGGCAGCAGCAGCAGCAGCGGGGGTGTTGTTAGGCCACTCATCCTCTCTTCACTTTGGCAAAGCTGAGGGTGTTCGAGACAGATGTTTTGTGAAGACAAAGAAGAAGGAAGAGGATTTGGGGTTCGTGGCGTCAAAGTTGAGTGGCATCAAAATCTCGTATCCTTCCACCGCAATCCATGCCGCCAAGCCCATTTCTGTTCCTTTCAGATCTCCCCTTCAACCCGTTGCCCGTAAGTTCTCCGACTCTTATCATTTCCGTCTTCCCATCCCATCTCTATTTTTTCTTTTCGTCTTCTTTTCTTATCCATGGGCATTATCCTTTTTGGGTTTCTCTGAAATTCTTGCATTTAGATTTTGTTTGATTCCTCATCTTCGAATTCTTTTTCCTTATCGGATTTTAGTCTTGAACACTGCTGTTTCAGTCCCCTGCATTGGTTGATTTCTTCATTATTCCCATCAGAATCAGAAATTATTCTGATTCGAATTGGGTTTACGGTTCTCACTTCCTTTTAATAGTACTGGTGGGCTTCCATAACGCTTAAAACTGCTCTCTGTTTTTGCTTATTGGAATTGGGTTTATGGTTGGTTTTAGTTCCCAGTTACTACTTCATGCTCTGTGTTTGGTTGATTGGGATTGAGTTTATTGTTCAAACTTTGGCTAGACTTCTGATTGGAAGCCAACCCTTATGAGAAAGCTTTTGATGTGGGCAGAACTGAATAATGAAGTTCTCTCTTCTTTCTCAGGTAGGGTTTGTCCATTCACTGGGAAGAAAGCCAACAGGGCAAACAGAGTGTCGTTCTCCAACCACAAGACTAAGAAACTGCAGTTTGTTAACCTACAGTACAAGAGGGTCTGGTGGGAGACAGGGAAGCGCTATCTCAAATTGCGCTTATCCACCAAGGCATTAAAGACCATAGAGAAAAATGGGTTGGACGCTGTTGCTAAGAAGGCTGGAATTGATCTTCGGAAAAAGTAGCTTCACCAGTTGATTTTTTTGTACTTCTGTACTGTATTGGTTTTAACATTTGAGCTGTGTTCTTATACCTCGCTACTATTTTCATATTTTTTTCAACTTGAAATTTCTCTTTTAGATGTTTTACAATATCTTCTGCCATCTGTGGCCAATTAAAGGCAATCTTGAGCTTTGAATTCATACTTCCCTCTGAGAGAGAGAGAGAGAGATCTGCTACTAGAACACAAAAATGGCAATGGAATTAAACTCTAAAATCTAAACGCTGTATATTTTGAGTAGTAAAAGACTGTCAAAGAGCCATATTGCAACTGGAATTATATGAACAATGTGCAGTCACTGTTGTGGAAAATTGAAACCATGAAAAACAATGGACTCCCTCAAGACTCCATCAGCTACGCTTCTTGATTTCAAATGTATAACTGAGCTCCAAATAACATCTTTTATCATCGTCTTCAAACTGCACAAAACAACAAATTGCTAGCTTAGATCAAGGCAGAAATATTCCATTACCTAAAGGAACTGTCGATCAAGCTTCTGGTTCTGGATTCCAATCATCATATGCACCTATCTATGGTTATATTTCAAACAGAGTTACACTGTTCAAGAAATAATAGAAACAACTCAGCCTTATCCCAACTAAATGAATTTTTTTTTTTTATTACCCTCCAATCAGCTCTATTTGAGATCATACTTGATACAAGACCTAAGCTATGCATGTATTTCTTCCGCACTTCTCCTAAGGTCAATTTAAGTCTGTTCCCGACTCTTTTTGAGATCATACTTGACACAAGACATATGCTATGCATGTATTTCTTCAGCACTTCTCCTAAGGTCAATTTAGATCTGCTCCTGACTTCCTAGTATCTGAACCAAATCACTCCTCTGAGATCACAAAAGTGGCATAGCATGCTATAAATCGCTATAAATTGTCTGGAATTAACTAATGATCCCAAGGGGGAATACTCTTAACACTCTCATAATTTTTCTGCCTATAGTTGGATTTAAGTATGGGAAATGGACAGTTTCTATCGGGGAGTGTGGAGCTTGCGCCTAGACTCAAGATGGGGCGAAATGACCACCCCACCCCCAATGACAAGCACAAATCCCTCCCTTGTTGATGCTTCACCATGCGCTAGTGCAAGGACTGTGCTCCCACACAGAAAGCTCTCCCCCTAAGTATTTAGCAGCATAATAAGAGGAATGCCATGCTAGCATGTAAGAGCACTCTCATGATATCTTTTTCCAAAGTCTATAATTCTACCATGAGATTCGTATGGAGCTTCATCATGCCATTGTCTATAATAACACAAATTTCCTTTACCGAGAAAAAAAGATCCCAGGTGAATATATAAAATTATTCCAATTTTAATTTTACAAATGACTGTCTCCATAAACTTGCAGATTAGACTTCTCTTTTTTCTTTTTTCTTTTTTTTTTTTGGGGGGGGGGCGGTGGTGTTGTGGGCTGGGCATATTGCACAATACTAGATTAAAGTCATTGTGGATGTTTTATCAGATGTCTCTGAAGAGACTGATTGAGCATGTTTCATGGTTTATTGGGTGGGAGGATATACGTCCCTCTAGGAACCATGGTAGAAAAAGCAACATTTCAGCTCTGATAAGTAGTCCAGGCAAACACAATGTTCCCAGAGACCCAATAAAAGAAACTAGTATAAGAAACAGAAAAGAGAGGAAACAGAATAGTGAAATTTAAGTTCATTCTAATTCTTTGGTTGTTTCAAAAGATTGCTACCGAAATATGAATTTTAAAACTATACTCACCTTCAGTTTTGCTGTGTAAATTCCCCTTGCAAGCACACCAGAGGGAGTGATCTCCTCATCTAGGCTGTGTACATAGGGTTCCTTCTGTGGAGCAAAAGTACCCAACATGCCTTTGCTTTGATCAACTGCCATCCAAAAGCACAAAAAGTAGTCAACGAAACAAAGATACAAACATATCTTCAACAGAATCTCAAGGACTCACGTGAAACTTAAAGGAAAAGCACCACATCCATTTGGGTAAATCTCAGGGATTGGGCACAACTCATCCACGTGCCGCTCTTTCCGTGTTGTGAGGACTGGACACCTTTATAATACTCATTCCTTAGTTGTGTGTTTGTAACATAGGCTCATCTGGCCAACTGAGTTGTTTGTTCTTCCTTTATTGGATTCTAGCTATCCTTTCTCCTCTATCATCGAGGTGTTTTATATCTAAAGACAAACAGCTAGGCTTGTGGAACCACAATTATATGAAGTGTTTACATGGGCAAAAATGCCCATTAACAGAAGAAAGTATTCAAATGTTGTGACTAAGAGTATTTCAATATAATATCTTCTTTTGCAAGCAAATGAGAAAACTGGGCAGCTAAAATATTTTCAATGTGTATATCTGTGCCTATAGATGTGTGTGCATGAGAGAGAGAGAGAGAGAGAGAGATTGTAGGAGAAAAATCAAATGAAGCTTCTGCAAAGAAGACATGTAAAGGGGCCATGCACTGTGCTGTTGAATTGGTCTTAAAATGTAGGGAGGGACTGAAGCACAAGCTCATGAACTTCAGGGTAGAATGGTAGATACATATGCCCTTCAACTTGTATTTCCACGGAAATTTCCCCACTCAGTAATCCTCACCTAAACCATATTTGTGGTTCTATGCAGTCTCAGACAAGAGGTCAAGTCCCCATTCTTGGACCTATCCTAGGGCAACTAAGGCACCGTTTGACAACGTCCTGTTTCTGTCGTTTTTGTGTTTTCTTGTTCCTAGAAACGGAGAAATAACCTAAAAAGCGTTTGATAAAATTGTTCCGTTTGACCCGTTCCTAAAAACATAAATCAAAATTTATACATATTTAGAATTCTAGAAACGACTTTGACGAAACAAGTCACACTTGTTTTGTCGTTTCTAGAAATGAATTTGAGAGAAAAAAAAAAGGCTGTTGTGCCCGATAAATCTCTCAACTATTTAAACCTAAAAAGAGGCAACCGAACCCTCTCTCCCTTTTGGGCATCCGATGATACTATTGGGTTTTTTAGTGGCATTATGTCTGCAAAAAACGTTTCGAGAAATAAGTTAATCAAACATCAAAAAATCTGTTTTTGTTTTCGAAAATGTGAAAAGCCATTTCTGTTGTTTCTAGACACAAAAACAACAGAAACGTTATCAAACGGTGCCTAAGATATCCCAATCTTTGTTCATGATCTGGAACAGTGTCTTTCTACAGCAAGTCAAAATCCATGTATGTTTCTAATTATATTTATTCCAAGGACACATTTCCCTTTACCCAGGAAAAAATATCATAGCCCTGTCCTTTGTGTCCTGCCTCATAATTACTTGGGCATTATGGTCTTTAGCAAGAAGGTCTCCACGAGACTAAAACAATTAACAATACCTTCAAAATTGAATAATAGCTACGTAAACAAAAGGATGTGAGGACCCTATTCTCACTAAGTGGATATTTTATGCTAATCACAGTCTCAAGTCTGAAGGTTAAGGTTAACAAAAGCAGCAGCAAGTCCAACCCCACAACCCAAATGCAACTGTAATATAGGATCTAAAAAGACGGAAAGAAATCCACAGTACCTTGAAGGCCCCCTTTCCAGACAGTGTTGGAGTAGGCCAAGCCAGAGACAATGTTGTGCTGCACAGTGAATGTCAGCTTCAGTCTATACTGGGACCCCTCCCTGAGAGTAAATAGGACACGGTTGCTTTGGTTGGTATCCAAGGGCAAAGGGGTATTTCTCTCTCTCAAGTTCTCAGAGACGATCCCTATAGAGTGGAATGTAACTTCAGGCTCCATTTGACCTAGCAAAATAGTAAACATAGCTCTTAGGAATCTATCAATCAACAATCCAACAGAGTCTCCAATAGAGGAGGAAAACTAACAAGAAATATCGGGAACCCAGAAGGATAACCATTTAAGTCTTCTTCGAGACAGCCAAGAAGCTTCTCTTTCCACCTCCTTAAGCTCTCATCGTCCTGCAGAATAAGAGACTCTAGTGAGGCAAAGGGAATTTCAGATCACCCATCATCCTCATCTTTAATTAGCGGCCATTGCATTGAACAAACGTGAAACTTGACTTCTCTCTGTCATCTCCAGAAATTCTCAAAGAAAAAACAATCCCAAACACCATTAAAAGGCTAAAGAACAGGTCACTTAACAGACCCATCTAGAAGTATAACATCAAATAATTGCTGCAACTACAAGCAACCCATGAACTGTAAACGATTAAAGACAGAACCCGAAAAATTAAAAAGAAGAAAACAAAACAAAAAGAATGAAATCATTAATAGAGGAAACTGAACAACCATATCAATCCATTTTTTGAGCAAAATAGTCCTTACCCATTCTCTTAATTCGTCCAAAGAAAATACCCAAATGACCCAACTTCAAGAGGGGAAATCAAGAAAAAGTGTACCTTATCTTTCTCAAGCTGTTCTTTGAGAGGAACCAAGGGACCAGGAACAAAACCAGCAACCCCATCATCTTCTAGTTCATCATCTTCCTCTTCAACAACTTCATCATCACAAACCCTCTCAGACTTCTCAGTCAACATTTCTCCGACTTGTTCTTGCTTGTCACCAACCCAAGAAGAAGACCCAGCTTCCACTTTCTCACCACTGTCCATCACTACCACAAAAAAAAATCTAAAAGGTAATAAAGGCTACCCAATCAACGGATTCAAAAACCCACAAAGGAATACCAAAGAGAATGGAACCCGTATACTGAAATAGTCTACTACTACTACTTCTGCTACTACCGATGTATACAGATATGGATCTCTCTCTAATTTATCCTTTTCTCTTTTCTTTCTGAGTTCCTTGGGCGTCGGCGCGGAGGAGAAAGAGACAAGAAAAGAATTGCAGAGAGCGTTACATTACTTTTTTTCATTTTTTTTATTTAATCTTACAAAAAAGGTAGTTGGGACTTGAGACTTGACACATGGCAGACAATATACTAAAATAAATATTATTATATAATATTAAGAAAAGTGGGACCCACTACTACTTGAGTCACCATCAGATAATAGTAGATCCTGATTCCTGACTTTAGGCGTGACGAGTGGAAATAAAATAAGCCGTATACGATTATTATGATGATCCCACTTACCTATAAAGGCTACCTAAAGGGATTAAAGAAAAGCTTTTTGTGGGACCCAAATTAGTAAATTTAGAAATTTTGGAAATTTTGGCGCCAAACTCAGGGCTATTTCATTTTTCCATTATATTATTATAGTAGTATTTATGGGCTGGCTAGGCTTTTTGAAAACACAGATCTCCCAGATCTCCCAGATCTCAGCTCAGATTCGGCCCAGCTAGAGGTAAGGGTTTCTCAGCTCTGGGCCAGCACTGTTTTTGTAATCTTCATTTTTTTTTTGAAAAATTACATGATTACTCACCTTTGGTTCCTTTATAAAATTACCCATCAAAAGCTTAAGTTAACAAAAATATTCAAAATTAGGATTAAGTTTACAAAACTATCCAGTCAAAGTTTCAGTTAATAAAAATACCCAAAATTAGGTTTGGGTTTAAAAAACTACCCAAAATAATGATTCTTCATCTTTTACATATAATCAGGTATTTTTTATAACTGAAACTTTGAGTGGGTAGTTTTGTAAACTCAAACTCAATTTTAGGTATTTTTGTATACTCAAACATTAAATGGATAATTTTGTAAAAATAAACCTAATTTTTGGTATTTTTGTTCACTGAAACTTTTGGTAGATAATTTTGTAAAGAGAAACCCAAAAGTGGTTAAAAATGTAGTTTCCCCCCTCCCCTTTTTTTTTTTTTGGGGGGGGGGGGGGGGGGGGGGGGGGAGGGGAGTTTTTCTAAATCGTGGGTATAGATGGAATCTCAACATTAACTCCCATCGGTACCATCAGATTGCGTTAGGGAGGAAATTTCGACTGCATCAATAGCGGGTGAGAGTGTAATATTGACCAAACAATCACATTGTATGGTCATGTCCGGAGGAAAAGATTTATCAATTCCACGGGTAAAGGAAAATTTAGTCCTTTCTTTTGCAAATGGCATAAGGAACACAACAATAATGGACGATGGAAAACGACATACTAATGTACCGACTACCCTCTACGATCGGCTGAAAGAATATTTTCGCAAATATATGTGTATACTTGATATGAATTATGATGTTTAATCTATCATCCTTATTTTGCACAAAAAAGTTAACTTTCCCCTAACTGGACCTACATTTCACACTTACCCACAAGCTAAAAAATGCAGATATCTGCTTCTTCAAGTTTATTATCACATACAAATGCAAGCCAATCTCCAGATATGCAAGTCCTTCCATTGGTAGATATCATTTTTACTCGCAAAGCTTGGCCTTTCCCGTTCAAAAGGGTAACCTTTTCTGTTTGTTGAATACGAGTATGTGTTCTGACAGTCTCTTGGGAACAATGTGTATATACTGTTGTGAAAAAAAAATTCTCTAAGCATCCATCCAAGCACAATGATGACCATCGGTAAAGAAATTCCACCATCATTGTTATTCGTCGTAAGTTAATTTTTTTTAAGACAAAAGCAGAAATTTATTTAACTATAGAAGGTCAAAGAGAACTTCATGGGACCTGAGTTTACCCATCAAAATCATCTACAGTGAATTGGTGAGGTGCAGTGAACATCAAACAGCTGGGATGCATAATCAGGTCCTTCCAGCTGTTGGTTGTTCATGACACCTCACCGCTTGGTACAGACAATTTGTACTCCTGAGCTTACAGAAGGATTTTACATGACAGGCAATGGGTTCACCAGCCACATTCTAAACTTGGAAAGCACTAAGAGGCAAAAGGAGGTGGGCCTCCAAGCTATGTTCTCTGCAAACAAAGTAAAAGGAAACAGGACGAAAGGAATTCTCGTCCAAGCACATTCCCTTTGTTCTGGTTGAAGTTTAAAAATTAGACTCCGTAAAAGAAAAAGATCTAGGAAATTTTATCTTCATTACGGGGAAAAATAATCCCACTACTGAGATGCCATCGGATGCCATGATGATCTCAGTGTGTGAATGTTTGAAGTCACCTTTGACAGGAATCGATGCCCAACATCATGGAAGAAAACTTTTA
Source organism: Macadamia integrifolia (assembly GCF_013358625.1). Lineage (NCBI taxonomy): Eukaryota > Viridiplantae > Streptophyta > Magnoliopsida > Proteales > Proteaceae > Macadamia > Macadamia integrifolia. The sequence continues at coordinate 15,342,488 of NC_056566.1, forward strand.
AGGTCATACTCTTCAGAAAAACTATATTTGTAGCAACTAATTCTACTCATTCTGATTATCAGAAAACAACCCAAAAGAAGAAATCCCACTTGTTTGAAACTAGAAAATGACCACTTTACTGATGTTTGGGCAAATATAGGCATAGAAAATCCCTTTGGATCCTGTAGCTAAAAACTAAATCATTCATTTTCCTTGCTCTTCAACAAAGAAGTCTATAAACCAAATTGAGCTACCATGCAATAAATATATGGCTCTTCATTTATTACTGCACACTTTTGAAACTGTGAATACACAAAATGGAATGGAATTCATAAGTTGCAAACATATAAAAGAGATGAGTGTCATTAACGATACAATTCGTGCTTTGAATCTAAAGGAGACACAGGCAAAAAAAAAAAAAAAATTGCAAATCATAAAACATCAAAGAAAAAGTAGAGAAATGATGTGAATCCTCTGTACAGTAAAGATCAATTTTACAGTGATGAAACCTGATGGGTGTATCTTTTTTAAGCTGGTTACAGATTCCAATCAACTACAATATGCTGAAGGTATAGAAACATATCTGGAGGGGCCCCCCCCAAACCACCCCCCACCCCCACCCCCACCC
>NC_056566.1:15343114-15343293 GCF_013358625.1 Macadamia integrifolia
AAAAAAGAAAGGGAACTACAGGTATACATTGAATGCTTACAGAATTTAGTTGTGTGTGTGATGATGATTATCTAAATGGTTCAACTGGTGCAGAATCGTCAAGAAGAGCTGCAGTCTGGAAACATTCAGCAGCTTCTGTACTTGAAGGTATAGAAACATATCTGGAGGGGTCCCCCCAA
>NC_056566.1:15343313-15346066 GCF_013358625.1 Macadamia integrifolia
CCCCCCCCCCAAAAAAAAAAAAAGGAGCTACAAGTATACATTGAATGCTTACAGAATTTAGTTGTGTGTGTGATGATGATTATCTAAATGGTTCAACTGGTGCAGAATCTTCAAGAAGAGTTGCAGTCTGGAAACATTCAGCAGCTTCTTGTGCTGATCCACCAACCTCAGCTTTGTATAGAAGCCCAAGGTTGTACCAAGCAGAGGCGTTTGTTCGGTCTAGCCGCAAGGCATCAAATAGGAAGCTTTTAACTACAGCCGCTGACTTGTCACCAAGCCGTCTAAGAACAGTAGCTGTAGAGACCAGGCTTGGGACATGGGTAGGTTCAATTTCAAGTGCACCAGTGAATGCTTCTAGAGCTTCTTTGTAGAGGCCCTTTGCTTCATTGAGTAAACCTGAGAAGACCATAACCAAATTTGAGTGCCTTGAGTTTATAGTGCCAATGCTGACATTTCTATCTTTTTTTGTAATGTCTTGAAATAAATTATAATACTTTAAATGCAAAAGTAAGAATTACATTAAATAAAAAATTAAAAGACCTTTCAGAAAGAGAACAATAATGATACAGTGATGAATAAAAGTAAGTGACCAGCTATTCTTCTAGCCAAAGCACTGACACCTAACACCTTAAATTGAAGCTTTCTGAACCAGAAAGGCCACACCATGATTACAGGTCTAAATATAACCTAGTAGGTTTTTCGGGAAAAGAAGTTTACAATGTGCATAAAATTGATAAAGTGACGAGAAATAGAAGTGACCTGTTTATCTAGCAAAACCCATGGACATGCATTAACACGTCGAATTGAAGATTTAAGTACCACCCAAACCTTACGATGATTACAGGTCTAAACATACAAATCAGTAGGTTTTTTAAGGGGGGAAAAATAACTTATAAGTTGCACATTTAAAATGAATAAAGTTAAATTGTTTCTTGCTCCATCCTCTGCAAGATGTTCACTTTCAGTTACATGATTACCAGTCAACGATGAGACAGCTAGGCAGACCAATCAGATCGCTATTTTGAAAGTTCAGAAAGAAAGAAGGTTGGCAGCCTTCTTTTCTCTTCCTATGGGAGAGTCAATCAAAAGGGCAAACAGCAGTGTCATCTCAAAACCAAAGGAAAAATAGAAAAAACACTACAAATAAGAACCTAAAACTCTCCATCAGCCGCAAAAGTACAGAAAAGCCATCAAATCCCTCTCCCAATCTCCCCCTGAACCGAGCAGGCAAAACCCACACAAGCAAATAAGAAAGTAGCTACAACCTCATCCCCCACCCTTCCTTGCAGTTATAAAAATATAAGTCAATAATTACAGGTCATTGTGCCAATTTTCCATATACCCCTCCCACCACATCTGTTAAGCATCTTCTTGATTTCCAAGCTTTTAACCCTCTCAAAATTTGTTGGATCGCATGAGGCATGTGCCATGTTTTTACCTAAATTGAGAATCTCTTTCTAGTGGTCGTCTCTGTAATTGATAAATTGATCTCTTCTTGAGCCAAATCAGAGTCTGAATTTTTTATTTTCCTAGCATGTGCTCCATAGCTTTCACTGCCTTCACCTCGTCGGAGACCATACCTTGTCTCTGTGACTCCAATGACTCAGCAGTGGTTAGCATGGGCCTGTTGGGAATTGTGCCTGGAACAGTACCATGCTGTTCCAGTTGTGCTCGGCACACCCTGAAACATATTTGGATTGTGCCAGGTGTTCTATTCCAAGCACAATAGTGGCTAACGGTAATGTTCCACAGAACAAAAGAAAGTCATTCCTCAGTACAGCACAAATCACTTGCCCTTGGTTTTGAAGGGGGAAGTTAATAAACCCTCATCTCCTTTGATCATGGAAGATTGGAGAAAACAGTCAGGTTTGTCCTTCTCACACCTTTTTCATCATCTCCCACACTCACTCTCTGTCTTCACCGTCCCCCTTCCATTCTTTTCCATTTCCTTCTCCAATTTATGCCATCCTTTTTCCCCAACTCCCACGGCTCCCTCCCTCACGCCCTGTCCCCTTCCCCACCTACATTTAAGCCATCATCCCTCCTTTTTTCTTTCTGCCACTCATGCTCTAAAGTTATCGCAAGATTTTGTTTGTGCATCTTTGGTTGGCCATGCAAATATCCAAAATTTTCTTGCAGTTCCATTCCCTGTTCAATCTTGAACTATACATCAAAAGTTTGGATCACTGCCAGTTCAATATCCGATCTGATTTGCAGAACTTTGCTTTGCATTTAAAATTCAATGCTACATAGGAGGACAAGAGGAGTTGGTTGGATCAGATTTCTGGTGGGGCACCATACCGTAGTATAAAGAGAATGCCAACTGAAAACTTTTGGGATGCAGATATTCAACTACAAAGGGGATTTCTCTCAAGTCTGTCTATCAAATTGGGAAATAAGACTAGAAGGCCAAGCCCTAAAATGTACTTAAAAGAAGAAAATGTTTTGCAATGCAACACACATTATTAGTGCCAAAAAAATCCCTGAAACAGAACAAGCTAGCACAAGTTGTTCTGCCATCCAAAACAGACTAGTACTCAGAAGTAATCTTCAGTCTCAAGAATCCAGTCTGCTCGGATATCTACAACATTTGGATTTCAAAAGAATATTAAAGGACATATCGTCCTTGTAATGTTCATCAACTGTTGTAAGTTTTTTCTTTCTTTCTTTTTTTTTTTTTTTTATTAGATCCTTTTTTTTTTTTTTTTTTCTTTTTGGTAGAAAAGTTATTGTAATATTGTTTTGTTGAACAA
>NC_056566.1:15346086-15373413 GCF_013358625.1 Macadamia integrifolia
TGGGGTGGGGTGGGTGTAAAGCATAACTTAATTATTGCACAACTTGCATCAGAATTAGCATAGAATCAGAATGAGCTCAATTTCTCAAGAGATGTCACATATTCATCAAAATAATTCCTATCATAGTTGTCAAGGTGTTGCCCAGGCTTCAGCGACCAGTGGCCTAGGCAAGTGCCTTCTTGGTGTCGCCTAGCCTCCAGGCTCCCTCCAACAACTCAGGTCGCCTAGACACCATGACAACTATGAGTCTTATCATAATTTTTAACTACAAAAATTTGATGGCATTCAAAGAAATCCACAGCCATTTACTCTTCGTAGGCAGGTCATTTTTTTTTTTTCCTGTTCACATGACTCCTGAATCCTAGCAAAACCCATCTACACAAAACCTCAATTTGCATACAGAAGACAAGACCATAATAAGTTTTGCAGTCCACTAACACTGATACAGCTACTATAGATTCTATGTCTAAAAATGAAAGGAGAAATTGTATGGTAAATGCGAAAAAAGGGGTTGGTAGTAAAGAGAGCAAGTATTAATGTAACGAGAAATTGTAAGGTAAATGTGAAAAAAGGGGCAAATAATATATTGGTAGTAACTAGAGCAAGTATTAATGTACCTGTGGCATGACAATGAGAAGCAGAACGAGGGCTAATGGCCCTGGATTTAGAGAGACAGACTTCAGCATCTCTCCACTGTGACGTGCTCATGTAGACATTAGCCAGATCATGCCATATCTCTATTTCTAAGCTTCTATCATGCTTTCCACCATCCTGAAATATATAAATTGAAGAAAAAGGAATAGCATTCACTATTTTAATTTAATAATTTACTTTGAAGACAAACTGTTGAAACCAAATGCAAAGTAATGTTTGATAATCCTCTTCCCACACTCCAAAAAAAAAAAAAAAAAGAGGAAAAAAACAAGAAAACGAAAAAAGAAAAGCAAAAGGAACAGAAAAGAGTAAGTTTGAGGTTTGAAACCATGCCCCATATAATCCTCAATAATTTCTTGTTTCCATATGGACTACGACTATTGAGTGATCCCAATGGTACTACATGGTATCTCATTATGTGAAGAAAAAAAAAAGAAGGTATCTGAAGATCATTCAATTGACACTAATATGGGTTATAATTGTTACCATGCTTTATCACTATGAGAGAACTGAAATAGCAATATATCATCATACCTTTTGAAGCTTCTTCCCAGCAATGAAACTTTTATTCTGAACTTGAAGAACAGCAAGCAGATGAGTGCATGTCTCAACAGCATTCCTCAACTGACCCTGTGCAATCTGGAGTTTCGCTTTAGTTCGCAACAAGTTTCCCTGGTCCCACTTCCCAGTCTGATCCAGAGCAATATTGATGACTGTCTCAGCATCCTTATATCTCTGTTGAGCAGATAAGATTCGAGCCAATAAGAGCCACCCTTTCACATTAGAATCATCTTCCAATTTCAATAACTGCTTTGCATAGTAAAGGGCAATATTCAACCTCCTCTGCTCAGCATTTTCAAGGCTGAGATGAAATAAAACTTTGGGATCTCTTTCTCTCATTGTTCTCTCAGCAGTTTCTAATGCCTTAAGTGCCTCAGACTCTTTCATTATCCTCTGGGAGTCTGAAACAACTGCTCTGGCCTCAGCTGAGAGTGAAACACCAAGTAAGCAGTTAGCAACACTTCCCATTGTATCACATCCACCCTGCAACAGACCAAGCGCTCTGCGAGCAAACCCCACCCCTTCTTCTGCACAGTTAGGGTCCTCTCCACAAATCTTGGAAGCCAGAAATAAACCTGGCAGGCTATTTGGATTCTCTCTGCTACTTAGCAACTTCCTCAACAGATTCAGAGCAACCATGTCCTCTCCCACCCCATGGTAACAGAGAGCTAGGATGTAATATCTTTCTTTTCTATCCAATATCCCAGGAAGTAATTCTTCAAGCTGATTGGCTAAGGCTCTCAATTCCCCCGACACAGATAGAGCAAATGAAAGGTGATCCATGATAGATGGGTCCCATTCAATCCTTTTGAGAGCAAATTTTCTTAACAGAATCATCAACAGAAGAACAGCCTCTTCTATATTATTTCTAGGTACAAAAGAGCCTTCAATTTGGGAACGGAGGTTTGGGGGGCTTGCATCACAACCACTATAGAGAAGAAAAATGGCAAACTCTTTCTGTATCCTTGCAGTGGTCTCCACCCCAAGATTCCAACGGCGAAGAAGGGCACGCCGGTATGACAAAATTGCTTCATGAGATAAACCAGCAAGCTTGCATAACTCTGGAAGCAACTCCACGGCCTTGTTTAAAGTCTCCTGCAATTTACAATCAGTGCCAAAGTTTTCAGGCAAGCCTTCCGGTAATGCAGATTCTACAGTGTCCAGTATAACTTTGCATGATTGAGCAGCTTCTGCGAAAACCAATTGGAAAGAAAGATTAGACCTCCATAGATAGTTATAACAATATTGTAGATAATGAATGTCTTCGTTGAGAAAATTATGTCAGTGAAAGAGATGCGGAGCAAAGAGTTTTTTGGTTGCTGGAAAATATGCCACAAATCGTAAGAAGGCTTATTAATGAAATATACATGAAAAAGACAGTACTTGAATATTTGTGGAGAGTATTGATTTAGAGAGAGAGAGAGAGAAGGGGGGGTCGTCAGCTGTGAAAAAATATGAAAATGGTTGGGAAATTTTAGTAGAAAGTGCATATTTGCTGAAGACAGGTGACAAGGTGCTTAAGTATGTCTAAGAAAAAGTCATTGAATACGAATGAGGAAAGAAATGCAGTACAAGGCCTAGATGTTGAAGCCTTGAAGAAATAACAACAGCTGCCTAGTGCAATTGGGGAGGTTGTGGTGCGCAATGCCCAAACTCACCAAGAGGATAAACTCTAGCTATTAATAAATTGGATATAACCAGCCCAAGGAACTCATCAATGAGAACATAAAAAGTAAAATTTTTAGAAAAAGGTAAGGAAAAAGCATGTTACTAGACAGTTTAAAAAGCAGATCAGAAGTCAAATCTATCAAGAAGCATACCTCTAAAGTTCCCAAGGACTTGCAATGATTTTGATTTCAGAAAGATTGCTTCAGAAAGCAAACTGACAGCATGCTTAGACATGAGAGGGGTATCATCATTGTTTGAATAGAGCTCGCGTTTTTCAACTCTTCGGGCAATTGAGAGTTTCATCTTGGGAGTAGCAGCAGCAATGTCTATTCCCTCAAACACATGAAGAGCAGATTCTATGTTTCCTTTTTGATACTCGAGCTTTCCTAACAATGCCCTAGCCTCCTATAAATTTGAAAAGTGTTTGAGATTCATAACCAAATTCATAGAACCAAAAGACATGGGAACCAGTTTCTGATTCCACAAGGCATGGTAAGCTACCCATTATTTTAAGAATAATAGGAGTTTAAAAGGCAAGCAATTTTGCAAGTTTTATTAGGGGAATATGATGTTAAAGTTTCCTGACAGAAGTTCCAACAAAACAGATTTATCGAAGGATGACCAATGCCTCAATTCAACAGTGAATGTGAGGATGACCAACTTCAAGAAGCTAAAAGGGCTCTGAATCTAAAGAACAGACCCATTTCAGAAAAGGGATGGGATTTCATTCCTAAATGGAAAGACCACCTACAGTCTCCTCGATATGAGCATACTGATCCTAGACGATGCTGCAGTTAACAATCCACGATGTAAACTATACAGCAATAAACAGGAAAAACCTAACACCATTGTATTATCTTATTTAGAGAGCAAGAAGGATTTTACTATATAAAAATAATCTTTCGAGTATAGCATATGGTGAATTGGTTAACATATAATTATGTGTTCTATGACATTCTCCAAAATCAGAGTTACATTCACATTGCCAAAGACTGAGCAGTAACGCAAGGCAAGAAGATGTGGATGAACAAACCTCATAGTTCAGACCGCTAAATTCACGGAGAGATGATTCAGCCTCTTCAATATTGGCAGCATCTGGCCTCTGCTCAGCCTCACCAGTTCGAGATGAATACACACTGGCCGAATAGTCCCTGGGGGCCACGGGGTCAGATGAGGGAGTAACTTCATCTGTTCTTATTTGCTCCCCGGAACAGAGGCACCCCATCATCCTCTCCAACCCTGGTTTAACACCAGTTCCTCCCTTCCTCATCCATTTGTCACGTCCCATACTGTTTCATTACAGTCCAGAGCTTTCTGGCCAACCTAAACAACAAAAGACAGAATCAGACCCAATGGTTTTGTGATAAAACTAGGATAACAGTATGAGTACAGGTTCACTTATTGGGTTCAATAAAACGATTGACACTGTAACATGATAAAATTCAAGATTGCAGGAATCGCAAATGATCAGGCTCGACAAACCAATAACCTTTCCACTTAGAACAAGAAAACAGAGAAAACTTACACCAAACTTAGAGAAAACAACACTTCACCATTCGCCCATAAAAAAGAGAAACGAAGAACTAATCTTTTTCCAATCTTTTTTGTTTTTTAAATGAAACGAAATTAGATAAATCCTGCACCAGTTCAAATTCAAAACCGTAAAACACCAGATTAAACATTAAAATTACCTTTAGAAAGAAACGACCCACCAAAATTTCTGTAACCAGACACCAGAAACCAACCAAAACCAGGCTATTAAAACACCTACAACCCCAAGAAACTATAGATATACCAGCCTCAGAATCCCAATGAAGCCATCCAAGGAAAGCAAAGAAAAAGAAATGACGAACCCAGAATCTATCTTAACCAAACTCAGTTGAATTCAGCACCACCCACATGTTGATTTTCCTCCAAACCAAACCAGAGGAAGCGACCTTAAGCCCTAATAATAAAAACTAAAACCCATGATATCATTGTTGCAGAACGGCCATATGGGAATGAATTAACCATAAAGAAAGCACCTTTTGTTCAAAAAAGAGCAGAAACCGAGCCCACACAACATCAATACCATCACCCATACCTCCAATTCCTCCCGAACAATAAAGAAATACGTTATCTTCTTTGGAAACCTTTTGAATAACCAAGAATAGAATCCAAAGCTATCAACGAATCTTCTTTTCCTTTTATTTTATTTTTCTTTTCTCCTTCTTTATAAACAAGTTTTTCGTCTTTAAGATCCTCCTTTGGGCAGTTCAACAGTTCTCAGTCTATTCCGGGTAATAAACAGAATCTATTAAAGAAGAACGGGCAAGCTCTGGATTTCCTTCGGGACAACTGCAGAGCCAGAGGTACTCCGAATACGCGATCTGAGAGATTTTTTGGGAAGAAAATTTAGAGAGAGAGAGAGAGAGAGAGAGAGAGGGAGAGAGAAAGTAATGGACACTTGGATTAATGGAAGGAAGTCGTCGGTGGGTCCAACCTTTACAAATTCTAGCAACCTGCCATGGTTAATTTTTTGCCACGTGGAAACGTGATTTTCTACTCTTGGTTTCTGCTAGGCCTGTTTTAACTTTTAAATGCGTTATGAGCTGTGGTGAAGCGGTTATTAACTTTTAATTACTTATTAAACTTCTCTTCGTGCCCGAAATACCCCTGTATTTTGAGAAAAATTTTCCGGTATCCGTTACGTCATCCCTGCTGTTCGGGTCGGGGCGGGGCGGGGCGGGTCGGTCAGGGATGGAACAGGACTTGAACTTTGAACTATGCATGCTAGGGGTGTCAAGAGGGGGCCGATGTCAGTGGACCATGACCTATCTATTTAAGAAATGAGTCGATCTCGGTCGGGTTTTGGATTTTAATCGAGCTTCTCCTATTCAGACTATAATCAAGCCTTAAATGGGGTAAACTGTCTTTACATTTCTTAGATTTAAAATACTTTAATTTATTTTATTAAATTATCAACAATTTTGAAAAGATATTAAATTTAATTATAATGAATAATTGATAAAAATATCAATATATACTCTATTCTATCCCAAGAAAATCAAAGAAAAAATTACATGATTACCCACTTTTGGGTTTCTCTTAACAAAATTACCCATCAAAAGTTTCAGTTAACAAAAAAACCCAAAATTAGGTTTCCTTTACAAAATTACCCACTTAAAGTTTAAGTTAACAAAAATACCTAAAATTGAATTTGGGTTTACAAAACTACCCACTCAAAGTTTTAGTCATAAAAAAATACATGATTATATGTGGAAGATGAAGAATAACTATTTTGGGTAGTTTTGTAAACCCAAACCTGATTTTGGGTATTTTTGCTAACTAAAACTTTGGGTGGGTAGTTTTGTAAACTCAAACCTAATTTTTGGTATTTTTGTTAACCAAAACTTTTTGTGGGTAATTTTATAAAGGGAAACCCAAAAATGAGTAATCATGTAATTTTCCCAAAATCAAAATACCTATATACATAGTTGGGCTAAAAGTGTCGGTTTGAGTCAGGCTTGTAAATGGGCGGGGCCAGGCCGTGCTGGGCTGATCGGGAGACCCATCGAGCTTACTCCTTGCACCATGTATTACTTATTTATAAATGGTCTGGGCTTAAGCCCGACACATTTATTAATCGAGCTAGTCCTGTCGGATCATAAACGTGTCGGGCTTGATCGGGCCTACTAGTGCAGGCTTGGAATTGACACCCCTAATGCATGTAGTAAATATAGATGTTTATAAATTAAAAATTTTAATGGGAAAAAACTCTAGCATGGTTCAAGCATCTCACCGTCCTTGATTTGGACTGCAAGGCTGAATACTACTGACTTATAATAGAGCAGAAAGTTTTCCTTTAGCAGGCGGTGAAGTTGACCACTTCATTCTAAGGTTAACAAATTCCTATAGAGTTTTAGAATTTTCTCAAAATACCCTTTTGATACCTCCATCTAAATCCCATTCATTGTCGGATTAGGAAAAACTCGATCATTTAACAAATAGATAGAGTGGATAATTCCTATCAAACATTAACGAATCTTGTCGATACATCAATTAGTCACAAATAAATAATAAGAGAATGATCCATACCACTTATTATTATACTTGTTGTCCTAGGAATGACATTAAGGTAGAGTCCTATATATATATATATATATAGATATATAATAGTGTAACCTCCCAGTAACTAATGCTTAATTAATAGTATATGGTCCTATTCCTTAGTTTGGGTGGATTTCTTAATTAAATCCAACTTAATAGAAATATTTGGCCAATTCTAAATTTGTCAATGGGACAATCTACCTAGGAATCCAAATATTCTTAGGATGATACATACATAGATGGGCAAGAATTTGTCCATTACTCGCTCCACTTTATTTGGTACTAGAATGGTGAACAATAGGTTTTAGTCACGTGTAGAAATGATTTGGTCAATTTGAACCATTAGATAGGCAAGGCACTTGGCCCTCTCAAAATTTGATGTTCCAACCATGGTTCCATCCGAATCAATATAAGCACCCACCGATGTTGATGCCTAACCATGGATTTAGTTTTCAATATCGATTTGGTATTGGTATCGGTAATGGGAAGATCGGTATATATGGGGTCACTTTTATCTTTTATTTTTCAGAGAAAAATATGTTTTTTTTACTCTTTTACCCCTAAAACGATATGGGTAACTGATCAAGGATCAGGGATCGATCTTAGCCGATATTGATACGATATAGGTACTTGGAACCATGTGCCTAACCAAATACTGATCCTAATTGGATCAATTTTTTTTTTTTTCTTTTTGGTAGAAAAGTTATTGTAATATTGTTTTGTTGAACAAATCATTGTAATTTTGGGTTTTTTCGAACTACGATTTTAGGGTAAGTTTTCTTACCGCTGCTTGAGTGTAATATCTCTTCTACATAGTGAAATATCTTTTTATTCTCCCAAGGACGTAGCACACCACACCGGTGTGTGAACCTCATTAGATCTTTGTGTTGTGCAGATCTATTGTCAATTTATTTTCGTATTTTTCTTCGTGTTTGCTCTAACAGATTCCTCTCTATAGAGCCCATGGACCATAAAAGTGATCTCATAGCTGAGGTGATCTCATAGCTGAGGTGACCTCAAGACGTGTGCTCAGGTCCTACTAGTCGTGGGATCACTCTATGATTCGTGGGTTCCATGAAGAGGATTTGGATCCCAAAAAATATTGTCTTCTTATTGAATATTGAAAATGCTTTTATACACCTTCCCATTGATCCACACACTGATATGTATCTATGCTATCAATGGAGTTGGTAGCCTAGTGGTGAAAATGCCCTCAACCCATCACTGCTTGAGTCCGTTGATTGTGGATTCGAGTCTTGGCATGCCCACTATCATCCATTGGTTTTACAGAAATACTATTTACCGTATGAGAGCTTATCATGAGGGCTGTGATTACTACCATGGAGCACCATTTTTTCATTACTAAAAACTAGATACGTGCCTATACTAACATTATAATAATTTCTCACCCAATAAATAAATAAAATTTCTTGAACATTTTATTTTCCACGCTTAGGGACCTACCTTACAACTCTCTTTGTGTGTCTTTAAAGTGTGCTTTTATCTCTTCTCATGTGTCATGTAATAAAAAAAGAATCAAAATAAAAGATAGTTTTTCTCGGTAGAAAAAATAAAAAATAGTTTGAATTCTTGAAAATGAAGTGGGAAACTCCGCCAAATGGGATGCAGTATTGTTTATCTAGGCACCCTAAATTTTATAGGGGGGTCCCACATTCATCTAACGGTTAACCAATCAAATCATCGTTAATCCACATAGCAAAAAATTGATGGGAGTGACGGAAATTTCTCCTCCATTTTTTTAATCTCACTAACATCATTATAATAAACACCAAGAAATATGAAAATAAACAAAACCAGATCTGCACAATACAGAGATTTAGCGAGGTTCACACGCCATTATGGTGTGCTACGTCATCGGACAAAAGAGAAGATGTTTTATTAGGTAGAAAAGAGAATACACCCAAGCAATGGTGAAAAAACTCTCTAAGACCCTGCTCGAAAAAACCCTAAAATATAATTTGCTCAACAAGACGACAATACATTTTATACTCCAAGTTGCAAGTTGATCCATCAGGTCAAACCATACCGCGGGGGCGTATCGGCCCAACTCCTCTACTTCCATCATAGATCTTAAAATTTTTTTAATTTGAATCATCATCAAATTATATCAAAATAGGTCATTCTGCAAAACGAATCAAGAATTCGAGACAAACTTAACATGCATTAATATTTCATGAGGATCGAGGTCTTTGTTGGATCTTAGGGTCTTGGGGTATAGCAAAAGATAAAAGGCTCATGGCCCAGCTCTTGAAAAGGCCTCAAATTTGACTATTAGAGGTCTTATTCTCCGCATGACTTTCATAAGGTTAATTATGTTGTCAAAAGAAGGGGCAAAGCCCAGTTCGAAGAGACACAGTTGGGAAGTAAAGAGTAAAGAACCAAACATAAAAAGAAGATGCATATGGTTTATGTCGTCCGAGTATGTTATCAAATTAATAATGGCGTTCACGCAGTCCTTTCATAATGAGAGCAGCAGAAATAGCTTCTAATAACATGATCCCTACCTAATTCATTATTCAACTAAAAAGCACACATTTCACATTCTGAAAATCAATCCATTCCAATGATTCAAAGAGGGTGAATCTTTTGGTGCAAATTTGTGGGCGGAGTGGTGTTGTTTCATATATTGATTTAAGTATTGGAGAGTTTCCTTGAAGGTAGCCTCTGATTCTTTATTTTATTCATTTTTCCTCTTATGCATCCAGATCCAGATCATCGATTGAGAAGGATAGAAGTGAATCAAACATGTGTGTGTGTGTGTGAGAGAGAGAGAGAATCTTGCATTGATCAGCAATAATGTAGGGAGGATAAGGTACAACCATGATATTCAATGTTTACGAATAATCTCACATTGCTTAAGTTTGAGACCTTTGATCATTTCATTTATCGATAGCTTAAGTTTTTGTGTTAAACAACTCAATTTACAATAGAACCCTATGCATGAGCCATCATGATCTCGACTGCTCAAGGAATTGCTCCAGATATCTCGTTGTCTCTGAAACCTAGAAAATATTATCGCAATGGCATCCTTTATTTTTAGAGCTCTTTCTTAACTTTAAACACATGGTGTTGAATGTTTTGTTTGGAAGCAAAACTTAGCTATAATATTGGTTCGGCATCAGCTTTGAAAACAATGGTTTAGACCGTAGTAAAATTGGACATATGATAAGGAGACCTAAGGGTTTACTTGTCCATTAAATTCGAGTCTCATCTAATCTAGTGAGTTTGAATTCCATATAAATAGGTCCATCTACACGGACGTGAAGTGCATTTTCTCCTCGACAACAACAACAATGACCACAATAATAATAATATTACAGTTTTCTTGGTCAAAAGACCAAGTAAAAGTGTCTTGATATGGATACCAAATTCAACCATGTAAAAGTTTCGTGATATGGACATCGAATTCAACCATGTGGAAGGGTTAATTGAGAAATCCGACTATTAGAACTTAAGCGATGATCTAGATAGACCGCATGTCAAATTTTATCTTTAAATTCAATCATTTACCTTCATTTATTGACATTGATACTATGATTACAATTAGATATATCTCTTTTAATTTTTCAAAGTTCTGTTTAATCACATGGTAAATTCCAATTAAACTGAAACATATATGAACTGGTAGACCAATAGTCCGAATTGAAAGAAACGTACATGAATATGTAAAGGATCCATGAATTATATATGAGACACAATTCCATATATCATATGCGTTATTAAATGTTTTATTTCCAAAGAATAACTTCTCCCCAATTACAAAATTGAAAAATAAAAAATGCTTACAAAACAAGAAGAATGAGACAATACAAACTCATCATATTAATTAATTCAACAGCCAATAATATATAATAAAAATAATGATAATGAACACATGCAACGTGGTTCCATTAACCATGCAACGTATAACGTCCAAGCTAGTTGCGTCTTCCAATACCCCCATCACCACCACCGCCACCTCCACCTCCACCTCCACCTCCACCACCAAATCCGCCGACACCACCAGCACCACCTCCGAACCCACCACCAAATCCTCCACCCTTTCCAAACCCACCTCCTATTCCACCACCAGATCCTCCCCCTCCCCCTACACCGCCTCCAAATCCTCCGCCCTTACCGATTCCTCCACCAATCCCACCACTTTTACCGATACCTCCACCAAAGCCACCACCACTTCCTTTTCCAATGCCACCTCCAAGCCCACCACCCTTCCCGAATCCACCTCCAGCGCCACCGCCAACTCCACCACCAATTCCGCCACCATTCCCAAACCCACCACCAGCTCCGCCACCCTTTCCAATTCCACCACCAACTCCGTGACCCTGACCCTTGCCGATCCCTCCACCAACTCCGTGACCGTAACCCTTGCCAATCCCTCCACCGATTCCTCCTCCCTTACCAAATCCACCACCACCACCAAGTCCACCTCCTTTACCTATTCCACCACCGAGTCCACCTCCCTTACCGAATCCACCACCGCCACCAAGTCCGCCTCCTTTACCTATTCCACCACCGAGTCCACCTCCCTTACCGAATCCACCACCACCACCAAGTCCGCCTCCTTTGCCTATTCCACCACCGAGTCCACCTCCCTTACCGAATCCACCACCACCACCAAGGCCCCCACCCTTCCCAAACCCTCCACCCGCACCACCACCAAATCCACCTCCCTTACCTATTCCACCACCGAGTCCACCTCCTTTACCAAATCCACCACCTCCACCTGCACCACCACCACCACCACCACCAAGGCCCCCACCCTTCCCAAACCCTCCACCTGCACCACCACCAACTCCTCCTCCCTTACCTATTCCACCACCGAGTCCACCTCCCTTACCGAATCCACCACCTCCACCTGCACCACCACCACCACCACCAAGTCCACCTCCCTTACCGAATCCACCACCACCACCAAGTCCCCCACCCTTACGATCCACCACCACCACCAAGCCCCCCACCCTTCCCAAACCCTCCACCTCCACCACCACCAATTCCACCACCAAGTCCACCTCCCTTACCGAATCCACCACCACCACCAAGTCCCCCACCCTTTCCAAACCCTCCACCCGCACCACCACCAAAACCGCCACCTTCGCCGATTCCACCACCAAGTCCACCACCTTTGCCAAATCCACCGCCAATGCCATGACCACCACCGAACCCACCTCCAGCGCCACCACCACCACCACCACCAAAGCCGCCCCCGAACCCACCTCCCTTCCCAAAGGAAAACTTCTCATCCTCGTCTTTCACTATAGCAACATTTCTAGCAAGAACACCCACAACAAGAACATTGAAACAAAACAGTGACAGAAGAACGATCCCCCGAGCTAGTCTTGTCATCTTGTGGCAGATCGTCTTCACAGTGTTCGAGTGTTTAGAAGATAGAGGACCCCTTTATATAGAGTTGATGATCAAAGTACTCCACCTACTTGCAATGGTGTACTAGGAGTTACTAGTTAACAGTTGGTAGGACGCATTAAATTCTATCAACCACTAACAGTTCGCCCCAATAAATGTCCACATCATTTAATCATAGTAAGTCGTGGTTGCAGTTGGAGATCTGATTATCTTCTTCAATGGCCATGGCCATGACTCCATTATTCTCTTTGTGTTCTTATTAATACGTACCAGTATTAACCATATATATCAATATTGTTTAGTTCATTAATTACAGGAAATCTCTCTCACTTACACATCACACCATCCAGATCGGATGAGGTCGTCCCTCCTCATTGTGGGTTTTCTACTATAAGTATGGACAGGCCAATGGTTGATGTAATTAACCTGTTTCATGCCGCCCTGTTGATGGTCGGACCTATCCAATCATTTGGCTTAGCTAGGTTAAGTATGTCACTGTATTTAGTCATGCATCACAAGATGGGTTGGGTTGGGTTAGGGTTAGGGTTAGGGTTAGGGTTAGGGTTAGGGTTAGTCCATATTTAATGGGTAGGTTTGGTTTAAGTAAAACCAGGCACCTAGAGCACTCTTGAGTGAACCGTGGAACCTAGGTTTCAAAGACTCATTTTGATCAAGTGGGTACCGGTTTTTGAATTAATTGAGTGGTTTTGTGGATTGGTCAAATTGATTGTCTGAAAACCAAACCGCTGGTCTGGTTTAAGAAAAAAAAAAAAAAGTACCGTACTTCGTGCAAATTTCCTGCAATATGTATTGATTCAAATGTCGAGAAGCTGTTTCGACCACTTGACCGTCAAATCGCAATATTTGTACCTTACTGTTGGACCAAGTGCGCCCTTACTGTCAATCTGGTTTCTTTCATAATACTAATGGTTCAATCAATATGTATTGACGCAAAGAATACTACAAGTTGACAACCAACAACATTTTCAAAGTGACTCAAAACATTAAATCAACCCTAATCACACACTACTGGTTTATAGAAAAAATTCTATTGCTCTTTGGTTGCTTCCCATTGGATGATTAAAAAAACCCAGTTTCAAAATCAGGGTTAGTGCTAACTAGCTAGGACTGGTTTAAGAAAATTTCAAACAAAACTTAGGGTGATCACTCAAGTATCATCAAATGAGATTGGTAAATAACTCCTAAGAATAAAAAGATGATGGTGGTAGTAGATGGGGTTTGATATTGATGGGAACATTTAAAAGAGTTTGGTGTCTTTTGTTACTTAGCATGTGAATGGTAGATGAAGAATTTATTGTTGCTCAAAGTCTTCTTCTTCCTTCAATTCATTGTAGACTCATTCAATATCCATCCTCTTAGGATCTTTATTTTTGAGGTGCCATGGCAATGTCAGTGAGGTACATTGGCCAAGTATGGCCATGGAAACTTTATATGAACCATAAAGAGGAGTGAAGAATATTAATAAAATGAAACAATTGAAGTAAGCTTCATCAATCAATGGAACTGTGTACTCAATCATCGTTCAATTATATGGTAACAAGCATTACATAAGATAGTAAAATCCATTGATATAATGAATTGACTGAATAGAAACCGATAAAATCAGATCGAATAAACTCAATTTACTGTATTGCTTTATGTTCAAGCAAAGGTTGATTCTGTGTTTCTAAACGATTATATTTCTAAAGTGACATTTTATGATGTTTAAAAAAACAGTAAGAAAAGCCGCGATATATATTCAGATGGTAAGCTTTAATTATTTTAAATTTATTTGTTCATACTCTCAAATTAGGCAAAGGGGGATCGAATTAAAGCGTAGAAAGGTGTAACTAACCTTACAAACCACATGTAAACCAAATGTAAATAACAATCAAACAGATTACAATTGAGAATTGCCAATTGTTTTACAGAATTTTTCAGTAGTGGTGGTGATACAAGCAAAGCCCTTTTGAGTGATTCCATTAATGGGATTCACTTTGTGAGGTCTCATCTCTCATGGGTTTCATTCATTATTTAATATTGAGACTGCCAGGGCCTAGGGTTCTTGTGCTCTTCCGCCTTTACATCAGATTAGTACTGCACAAAAGCGATGTATGAATTTACTTTAATTGATCCTTTTGTCTCTGTCATGATGTCATCTCATCTCTACAGGGAAAGAAATTAGGTGTGTGATCATGTGGCTTTTTAACCTAACATATAAACTACTCTCTGTTGCTCTCTACATTTGCTAAACTGAAACCCCATCCCTTCCTTTCTCCTAACACCCAAGTTGAAGTCCCTTTCCATTGGATATGTTACGTACAAATTTTTTGGATCATCTGGTTCAATGTAAAATGGATGGGAAAGAGTGGGAGGGAGGTTGGGCGTGGTGGAGGGATCCAGTTTATTTTAACCCATGGTATGGTAAAGAAATCTACCCCTCTGATTGGAATAGGAATGGGTAGTTTCGAGCACATTCAATATGGCATAAGTGGGAGTTAATGATGACATTCATTCTTCCTATAGTCCTATCAACAGGATCAAGTTATCAATGAAGAAAAAAAAATCTCTTTCACGATGGGTGAGGAAAACATAATCTTAACAGAAAAGAACGCTCCCTCATCATTTGATCCTATTGCTCAGACACAAAAGGCGGCAAAATGACGCCCTCTCCCTTATGAAACCCAAAAAAATCCACCCCACTTTGATGCTCATGTCAGTGAAAAAATTTCTCCATTGTGTGGGAAGAATTTAGCCACGGGGAATTCGTCCTCACCATCTGGGCAACATATCCCTCCCCTCCCCCATTCCCCCCTTTCCCCCACTATTATGTGATACCCTCTCTTACCCATCCAAAAACCATAATAGATTATTCTTCACCATTGTTTAAGGAAAACCGAATTTCTTTTTTTTCCTACCAAATTTGAAAAACTGACCCTATTATTGATGTGATGCCAAAATTTGGACCTAGATCCTACTAATTTGGGCCGAGTCCACGTGATTAACATTGAACAAGATACAACTATCGAGAAATCCAATATTTTTTTTTTCCTAGAAAAATCCAATCTAAATTTAGGCCTGGCAAAACAGGTAGGCCTATTACCTGCACGAAAGTAAGAAAATATTAACTATGGAAAGAGAATATTGACAGGCTGCGTACTGCATGCTAGCTTTTCGTACCCTATGCTAGCTTTTCTCTATGTCCCTCTCCTCCCCCTTTTAAAATAACATATCTATCCCTTGAGGGAGAAAAAAGATATAAAAAAAGAAGCACTAGAACTTAAAAATCTTTTGCCCAAGATGGGCTTAGACTAGGTCCATAGATATCATCCTCCTGTTTTGCTTCTTCTCCACCCCAAATATATTTATTTATTTAAAACCCCTGAATAGAACATGGGATTGACCCTTCAATTCAAAACCAAATCAATTGGTCGAAATTGATCCAAATTCAACCAAAACACTAAATTTTGGAATCAGGAAGATTTGTGATTTTTTATTTTTTATTTTTTATTCAAAACACATGCAGCTCTTGCTATAATTGGTAAGTTATATTGATTTTTTACTATTTTGGTGAATAAAAGGACAAAATGACCAAAAAAGAATATCCAAGTACATTCATATCCAATTCAAAAGAGGGGTTCAGAAATCAGGCATTACACAATAGAGGTCGACCAATATCTGTTGAAAAGTCCAATTCCGATGATTTGATCCCATTTCTGAACTCATGGGAGTATGTGGAGGAGACTGTAATGGTTTATCATATTCACTTGGGGTGTCAAAATCCCGGTTAGTAGGAACCCACACTGAGCCCGAATTGGAATCTCAACCCATATGATGGGCTAGGGTTGAGAATTTCAGGCCCAAGCCCGGGTTAAATTGGGCCTGGGTTCAGGTCTCAACCCAACTCAGTCCAACCCAACCTTGTATAGTAAGTATATAATAATATAAATATGTTAACAATCATAAATGGATACTTGTAGAAATTTTTTGCAAAAGTCTTTCATTTTCCACAATCTACATATATATATATGAAAACTTTGATCTTTGGCCTTTCCAATGCTTCAAGATCAAGCAACCAAGTAACCAATAGTACTAGACTGGGCTGGATTGTGTTAAGCTAGGCCCAATCAAGGTTGATCAGGGCTGGACTGACATATCCCAACTCGACCTAGGGTTGGGCAGGGCTTGGGTTAAGAGACCAGCCCAACCCGGCACATTGACACCCCTAAATTATTCACAATTTAATGCATGACTTTGATCACACCTGAACCCACCCCCCCTCCCCAAAAAAAAAATATTGTCACTGCCTTCTTCAGCCTGCACAAGTAGAAAAATTAGAATTCCAATCTCCACTGCTGAAAAACCATCTTAATGGTTCTTCAACCTCATGATCAAAGCGAAAGACTTAAGGCTTCAATGAGTTCTCCAGTCCAGATACGTAATTAAACAAAATCAACTGATTTTTTTTTTTTTTTTCTTGGGGTTAAAATTATTTATTTTTCTTCAAGGACAAGAAAATTAGCAATGTATGGTGTTCCTCCGCAACAGAGCACATGATCAGAGGTTTATCATTGGTGATTATACAGTGATCATTTACAAAATTACTTTTACCCCAGGGATGGACACAATATATATACAACTCTTCCTAACAAAATCATTCTGAAGATTTCCGAAGACAAAGAAAGCAGGTGGCACATAAGATGGAAGCAATGCCCTGTGTTCCCTTGCAGAATCCTATAATTACAACAATTAAAAGTTAGGATGTAATGAGAGAGATTCAAGCACAGGAATGAACTATATCCGAGTGAAAAAAAAAAAAAATTAGAAACCCAGAGAACAACAAAAAACATTCAAAAAAAAAAAAAAAAAAATCAATGGTGGGAAAACCTCTGTTCATTTGTATTCTCTTCCAAATATCAGAATGCATGCACCCTGGCTCAGGGAAAAACATATTTTTGACTCCCATGCAAATGGGAGATACATATCGCAGACTATTCCTTCCACACCCTCACTCCCCCTTAATTCCATGAGAGGGTACTGTGTTATCTATCCATAGGCATGTTTCGAGATTCATTTGGACAGCAGATACCCAGTTTCTCAAGCTTCCTTCATCATTGAACAGCTCTGATAGCTTAAGCCTGAGCAACATGGAAATGCCTACTTTTTTCCACTACTAATGGCCTTCACCAATTCTAATTGGAAGGAGACTTCAACTTATAATGAATTTACTAATGGATCATATGAAACAATCACCTTCAGCTCTTGAAAGCTTGGTCTGGAATTGCCACAAACTATTGACAGCTATTGATAATATTACCCTTTTTTATGTAATCTATGCAGTGAATCGCATCACTGCAGTAAAGAACTTGTTTTGTCCCGGTATGTCCCATTGTTTTGATGCATATAGTTTGAAATGTTTAATATTGCTTTAAACAGAGTTGAATGGTGGAACAGGGGTAACTGATGATCCCACTAGTTAGGCTAAGGCTTAGTTGAGAGGGCATGGCATGACTTTTTTTTATACTACATATGTCAGGTATACCAATACTTGCTCTAGAAGGGAGATAGGTATGTGATTTCTGAGATCCAAGTTCACATTTGTGAACTATGCATGACCAATATCCAAATCGGCAGCATAAATGAATTACCATATGGCCTAATTACCCAGTGAACTATTCATGACCAACATCCTATTCAGCAGCATAAATGAATTACCATGTGGCCCAATTACCCAGTAGAAGAGAATCCTATGAACGTTGGAAGACAGCACAAACTGGACAGAAATAAAACAAAAGAAATGGCAACCACCAACATAAGTGAAGACTCACATTTCCTGCCGATGAAGACTCACATTTCCTGTCTCTCATCGGCTGGTTTTTGTGGATAGCATTTGCCCTTCCTCTCCAACCCCCCCCCCCATTGAGCAATGAGTAGTGCTGCCAATAAAGAATGTTGGGCCATACCACTTACTGATGCTCGAGCAGAATCTTCACAAAATTAGCAATAGGATTATTCACACAGTAAATAATAAAACTATTAAAATATTCAAGCTTTGTTCATTACCTAGCCAAAGTGACAGCTGCTAGATGCAGGCTCTTGATATAAGCTAGGAGGTAAGGAGTCCTGCATGAATATATGGTAATAATATCACCTTGGTCAAACACTTCTAATATAAAATTTATTGAAATAACTGAAGAAATTAACATTGGAAAACAATTACCTGTGGAAACTGAATGCACCTAGGAAAGATGTTATGGTTAGTGCTGGGATCAGGTAGTTGGCTCATGGTGGGATTGGCCTGTTGATGCATGAAATGAAAATTTGGTTGATAAATACAAGGAACCATATGATGTCCACCTTGATCATAGGATATAGATGGTAAACTTAATGGGTTCTCTTCAAAACCATAGGACACCTACATAATGCACAAGGACATAGCTGAGCATGAGAAAAGGCTAAACAATATTTGTTAAAAAAAAAACCTTCGAGAAAAACCTAATAACTTCAGAGTAATGGAAGGGAAACCTGATTGAACATAGATGATGAAGGAGCTCGAATTGGATAGTATGCTTGGGGAGAACATGAATTATTGGGAGTGTTACTAGGTACAGGAGGCAAATTCGGAGATAATTTACTCCTAGAGCCTCCTTCAGTGCCAACAGCCCTGCATCCGCCAAGCTTGCCTCCCCCTTTTCTTTTATTTCCCTTCACTTTTGTAGATTTTGCACCATCAGAAATATTCCATCTGTTGCTGTCATCAAGATGTACATCAGCATCATCCACCTTGCTGCTATCTTTCTGACACCTAATCTGATTGACTAAACTTTCTACATGTTCAGAAGAAGAATCTATATTTTCAATACATAAGTTTTCTGTATATTCACTTTCACAAGACTTAGCAATGTTGCTGTATGTTCTTCTCAGAATTCCTTCCACACCTTCCAACACCTGATTTATATAGAATGCAGCAAATGCAAATGCTTCTTCAGTTTCAGCTGCCCTTGCCGCTATACTAGCAATGCTACGGCATAGATCTTTATAACGCCTCAATAAATCAAACTTAGGGTCAACTTGTATTTCACAGGTACTAGCATCTTTTCCAGTTCCAAACTTAGCATCTTTTGTCCATCTCTTCAAGATGTATCGAGGTGGGACCACTTTCACATTTCTATGATCAAGTACCTTGAGAGAATGACTACACAAGATCCCTACAAACTCAAACTTCCTACAACTGCAAAAAAAATGTGTCATCTGAAGAATTAAAAGTAACAAAATATTCACGAAGTTTTCCATCTACAGTAATTTTATATTCAGTTACTGGCCCAACCTCACTAAACAGGTTAACAACATAATCTAGGCATTGTACAAACTCTGCTCTGAACACTTCAAATATGGCTGGTGTGTAAACATCTACTGCCTGCTTTAACATCTTCACAGGGATTAACAATCTTGCTGTACTATGGCTCATCCCATAACTAGATCTTAGTTCTTCCCAACGTCGCTCCTCCACTAACCTTTCAAAATGCTGCAAAAACATTCACGAGATCAGGCTCACGATTCAGGTGATTCCTTAGCACACTATACATACTTTCACTGAACTGTGTACTTTTCATGTCTGCACAAAATGCAACTCTTCCATAAGCCAAAGCCCATTTCTCCTTTTCTTCAAACAACTTTTGTAACCATGTGTTTCCCCTAAGATCATATTTGTCCAGCATGCTCTCCCATGCTTGGATAAAATCTTCCTCCTCTTCATGCTCAAAGATACAATTGCTGAAATCTTTGTCGAAAGATTTAGAACCACCAAATACAGTGGTAAGGTGGTGAACAAGGGCATTCTGATAAATCTGCCATACACAAAAACGATGATATGTCTCTGGCAACACCACTGCTATTGCCTTAGCCATAGCTTCACATTGATCTGTCAAAATTGTCTTTGGCACTTTCTTAAACATTGCCTCAATGAAAGTCTCAAACAACCACTTGAAAGATTCAGTTGTTTCATCATAAAGTAGGGCAGCACCAAAGAACACAGTTTGTTTATGATGATTGACTCCTGTAAATAATGCAAATGGCCAATTGAAGGTATTAGTACCATAAGTCATATCAAAGCATACCACATCACCAAAGTGATCATAATCAACAACCATCTTTGCATCTGTCCAAAAAATGTTGGTTATCTGATCAAACATATCAAGCTGTATTGCGTAAAAGAAGAAAGAATTTTCTAACTGCATCCTTTGGAAATATTGTAATAAGCCTCCCGCGTCTCCTCGTTTCATTGCTTTCATCCTCTTAGACTGTAAATAGTTCATGTAGTACACAGGAGGATAAGTAATCTTCTGATCATCAATCCCTTGACCACCCACAGCTAGCATAGCAAAAGTATCTGCTTTTTCAATCCTAGCAACTTGAGCAGGAGCTAATTTCTTCTGTGATTTTAACAACTGAGCTTTATCCGGGCTGACAAACTCATGATTGTGGATTGCTTCAAGTTGGATGACACGATATTTACCATTTGGTTGAAGAGCGATAATCATGTGAGCCAAGCAACCAGTTCTTGTTTCTTTACTAGGATTTTTCAGACATATCTCTCGTGGATCTTTCCTACGATAGCCTTCTTTAGAGCAACAATACCTTCTAGATTGCACTATACCATTCTTGCTTTTATTCAACCAATCTTTTCGAACACTAAAGCCCATCTTTCTACCATATTGGTTATAGAAATCATACGCTTGCTCTTCTGATTCAAATTCCATGCCAACTTCCAATACTCCATCTCCCATGCATTTGATTTCCATGGAAACATCAGACTCCGTTTGCCCAACTTTCATGGCTGTATTTTCCACGGGAACATTTGACTTTGTTAGCCCAACTTTTGTACCTGTATCTTCCAAGCAAACATTAGACTCTATTAGTTCATCTTTCTTGGCTACATCTTCCAAGGAAACATTTTTCTCTGTTAATTCCATGGAAGCATTAGACTCTGTTGGTCCATGTCTCTCGGATGTATCTTCCATGGGAACATTATACTCTGATATCTCCATGAGGCTATTTGACTCTGTTAGCCCAACTCTCTTAGCTTCAGCTTCCATGGGAACATTAGGCACTATTGTCCCATCTTTATTGGCTGTACCTTCTACATGAAAATTAGACTTCATCACTTCATCTTTCATGGTTGTACTTCTTACCGGAATATTAGACTCCACCAGTCGATCTCTCATTATTATATCTTCCTCAGGAACTGCTAGTCCATCATTGTCAGCTGTATCTTCCAGAGGAACAGTAGACTCTGCAAGTCTATCTTGCACAAGAACATTTGACTTGTCTAAGTCATCATGAGAAAGTTCTGGGCTGTGATACTCTGCCTCCAAGTTAAATTCAAACCTACGCATGGATTGAAGTCTGACTTCCATGTCTTCTTGACCTGATATAACATGACGGTCAATATCTATTGACCTACAGTCCCATAAAAATCAATGCATAATTAAATGTAAGCCAACAGTTTCCTTTTGAAACTACATTATCTGTTATCCTAAAATAAAGAAAATTAAACAGCCACATTAAAAAAAAAAATGTCTACATTCATTGAAAAACTTTGGTAGCAGTTCCCTACGCATTCAAAAGGATTTAAAAATTCTTTATGTCAATATTTTGATTTTTCATGCTAGTCATTTCAGCAAATTGAAAAACCTAGCAATATTATCAAAACTATATTTGGAGAAGAATAATAGGCATTTGAAGGAGAAATGAATTTTCATTGCTCATCTTATTGATCATGACTATCATATACATTAAGGCTGTGTTCGTTTCACTGTAAAATATTTTACAAGAAAATAATTATTATATATGTCTCATTTTATATTTTTCTGCTATTTGGCTTTTGTTGGTTGTAAATGACTTATTAGCACATTTGAACATGATCAAGTAACCATCACTATTTTGGGAAAACAATATCCTTAATTTTGAAAGCTGCTGGGCCACCTTCTACGGCTCAGACACTTCAGACCTTCTAGGGGGCGTCGGCGGAGGCAGCGTTAGGATGGGCATGGGACCAGGGAGAATCACTAGATGTTTTTGCTACATTGATGTCGTGGTTCAAATGTGTGGTTTTCCAACCTTTTGCAGTGCATTTTAGTACAACATTTCCCCTTTCTAATCCTTATATGTTAGATCAAACACCAAAAAATACGAAGGAAAAACAAACACAGATTCATATACAACACAGATTTAACGAGGTTCACACACCAATGAGGTGTGCTACATCCTCGGGCAAAAAAGAAGATGTTTCACTACTGTGGAAGAGAGGTCACAATGGAGATCACTCAAATACACCCAAACTACGGCAAGAAAACTCGCCCAAAAACCCTAGCTCGAAGAACCACAAATTACAATGCTTGCTCAACAAGACGATAGTACATTATATTCTCCTCCAACTCATAGGTCGATCCTTCAGGTTGCCTCCAAAATATGTCGGAGCTGGTCATTCTTCAAAATGGTCAAAAATTCGAGGCAAACATAACATTATATAATTTTGAATTTTCAATAAATCCCGTAAAACAATTTACAGGAAAACAAAAGCAACCTAAGTGCAAACTCCATGATATGATAAGTACATTCTTGGGGGAAAAAAAAGATTAACCTTATGCAGAATAACCAAAAGTTTTAAAACTTGGGTCAGAATCGGGTGATTTGACTCTGAATTGACCAATCCAACCAGATTCCAATTGACCCCAATTTTTTGTAACCAAGTTATGATTGAGTTTGACCTAGTCATGCTGAGTCCAGCCGAGTTCGATTGAGTCTAACTAATTCCTGGACAATTCCAGGCTGATTATAAGAAGAATTAAGGGGACCAATCCCATACCTATTCCAAGTTTTGAAACCTCAAGAACAACAATGGCTAGAAAATTTGATTTTTAGTTTTCATCAGATAGTGATAAAAGTAGGTAGAATTCAGTCCACCCATGAAGTCCAGAAAATACCAAGCAATGAAAAGCACTTAAAACTGTGAATTATTGGGGTCCATTATTTCCAACATTTCCTCGAAACTACTAAAGGCAATTATGCATATCAATAGGTCTTCCAAAACTTGAAAGTAGAACTAGCCTAAGAAACTGCTATTACTATTTTTTGATG
This sequence comes from Macadamia integrifolia, assembly GCF_013358625.1. Lineage (NCBI taxonomy): Eukaryota > Viridiplantae > Streptophyta > Magnoliopsida > Proteales > Proteaceae > Macadamia > Macadamia integrifolia. The sequence continues at coordinate 15,369,580 of NC_056566.1, forward strand.
AAGCTTAATGCTGGAGGAACCACTACCCATGAAACAAAAAGAAAGAGCATGATGACCCACCAAATATCAGATTTTCAATCAAATAGGTTTAAATGACATTCTTAAAATTTACACCATGGAGGAATGGTGTCACCTCCACCACCCACCCACCCACCCTTTGAACAAGAAAAGGGGGAAATCTAAAGGGATATATTCTGAATGTTAAATTATGTGCAGGAACTGCCAACAAAGCTTCAGCTCTTGTTATACTCAAAACCAAAAGCTAAGAAGGGCAAGAGAGTGTGGAAATGATCAAATAAGCACCAAATTAAGAATGGAAAGTGAATTGGAAACGAACATAGACAAGAGAACTGATCTAAACAAGTCCAAATTCGAACACATACCAGGACGGTCTTTGATAGGAAGTAGCTCCGTAGAAGCTTAAAATGGTCGGACATCGAGAGTGGCGTTTCGGAAGAAACTACAAGAGTGGCAGTATCGAACTCTCCGACTGCGCCGACGTTCAGAATTCCCGGCGGCAGAGGCCGACCACGGAGGAGTGGGTGGGAGGAACCTAGGTTAGGGCTTGGTTCAGAAGAGTTGAAAGGGAAAGCGTGATTCTTCTTCCCATGATTATCAGAGGATACGACAGAGCACGGAGTGGGATTATCACTACGAGACCAACCATGTAAGGAGAAAAAGCATCGAAGGGTGTTTTGGGAATATAATCTCTCCTTGGAAGATGCTTTTTCCTCTCACTTGGAGGGTCCTTTGTGCTATCCTCGTCCTCTCAACCCGGTGGGTTTTTTTTATTCTCCCCAAACGGAGCGGATTCGATATGGATATATACTATCCAAATCCATATTTGATCAACATATGGGAAATCTATCAAGGAAAGGGAAACATGTCTGTCGAGCAGTGAAAATACTTAAAACGTGAGGTAGTTGCGTCTTTTTATACTCAGTTGTGTCTGAATATGTCGGCTATGATAGAAGGAGTATTGACTAATGATATCAATACTAATATCAATACCAATATTTAAAATTATTGCTACACGTTTCCGTCACACGTCCACCTGTAGAAATCAGGTCACAAACTGGGCCGGAGGAGGCTCTGGGACCAGGCTCCGATGCTAAAGTTAGTCTTGGTAAATTGGTCGGATAGAATACTTGTGAGAGATTGAGAACTTACTTCTTTCCTGGCTCCCCCTGCCTTATATAGAGCGTGCAAGCCTCCTATTGGTCAAAGATCATGAACACGTGTTTCCTCCTCATTGGGGATTTTTTCTTGGCGTGGCTGATCGTAATGGCTAACTCGGCCTAGGCTAAAGATAAAATTGTTAACTTAACCGAGGTAAAAACCCTTAGAACGGTTAACTCGATCCAGGCTAAGGACAAAAGCCGTTATCTTAACCACAGTGAAAATCTTCCGATGATTAACTCGACTACGGTCAGCCCTGTGGTCTAGTGTCTTGAGAATCACACAAATAGATGATCTTGTCCTGGGCCTTCATGGTCTCGGAAGAGGTCCGGGGGTTGGCAGGATTGAGTTCAACCTGTCCGCCTTGGCCCTAGTGGTTTCGGGACAGACTATCCAACCATTGACTAGTCAACGGTTCTGTGGTATATCAAAACCATGGTTTATGATTTAAGAATGTGATTTGGTTGCTCTACTTGGTTACGACGATCATTTTTTTAATTAAAAATTATTGGGTGCACCTTGTTGTCAACGATAGTGAAATGAGAAATTTTAGTCCTTTTTCCCCAAAGATCTTATAGCGTTCTTAAAGATAAATGTTTAATGGGAATGAGTTATGTCTAGAAGTGTATAGCTTGCTATTTTGATTTAGGTATCTCAATGTATTGGGCTTGGAATTTATGTATTTTGTTATCATTTTGTAGTAAAGTTTGAATTTAAAACAACAACTTTCTAGTGGCATTGATGAAATTGTTGTGTGATAAACCCACTAAGTCATCAGTAGCCCTCAAATTCAAGTCTCCTGTTGCCTTCTCCCTGCTCCTTTCTTTAGTGTGTAACCAGCTAAAAAATAAAGTTTGAATTTTAATTTACCTAAACAAAATCATATAATCTAAATTATTATGATCTAGACATGAACTTATATTCATTAAAAAAAATAAAAAAATAAAAAAAAACCTAATTTTGTCATGTTGGTAGGATGTGTGGCTGTGGTCCATGCAAACATGAAATATTAATTGATATATAATATTAGGATTTAGATATTTTGACACAATTAAGAAAATGACATGTTAAGGTCTAAATGACTTGACAATGACTCAAAACAAATATGACATTACATAGTCTACCATCATACAAAAAATAAGAGTATGATACATCAATGTCCATAAAATAGTTAAACAATGAAATTTGCCACATGGACCATCCCATCAGTATCTACATAATCTAATGGTTGGAATGGCGAGACCAACATGGTGAGAAATTAATGAAAGATAAACGGTCTAAAAAAGGTCTAGTGCAAAGAGTAAAATGACAACACTGTCCCCTTACTCCATGCATTGAAGATGCTCTCACATGTCTTTCGATTGGCTATGCACACTGGTGTTCTGACATAATTCTATTATCTTTACTAAAATTAGCCCAAACTTAAAAGAAGGTTTTTTTTTTTTTTTTTGATAAAAAATGTTGTTGATTTAAAAGCATTTTTGGAAGAAAAAACAGAAAGAGAAACACTATTGATAGGTGATAGACATGGATGAAAAAACTTTCTTCTATAATGGCATTCCACTATTCTGATTATTAATGCTATTCCTTTTCATGATGTAACGTTTTTTTTGGTAAACTTCTCATGCCATAACAAATGAGCAAAATACATAAGTGTGAAAGAACTCTATCCTATTGGCGCAAAAAATCTCAACACTTGGATCATTGAGAAGACATGCATCAACATCCTCAGCATCCTAAAAATATGGGGAAAAAATCGTCTGCAATTCCGATCTCGTACAATTCTATAAAATATCACCTTCATGGGGTGACACGTGTATTGATACCAATGCAATGGTTTAGATATGATTTAAGTGATTCTTCACTGATTTAAATGCTAGATCTGATTTAAATGACTCTTCACTGATTTAAGGTTTTATTAGTTGTACCAGATCTGGATCATTGTATTGGTATCAATACACGTGTCATCCCCTGAAGATGGTATTCACAAAATTGTACAAGATCGAAATTATAAACGATTTCAACCCAAATATATGGGTAACATTGTCTTTTCACACCCTTCTTTGAATGTATTTTCAACAGCAAGAGACGGTTTCTTTCCTAATAAATATCTACAAGAAATTTAGGACTAGGGACTGAGTCGTCAAAAATGAAAAACAAGCAAGTAGCTCAAAGAGAACGAGAAGTTACTAAAAAAAAGTCAAAGATGCTCTGACGAGGGTATTATGGTCAGTAAAATAGGTATTTTTGTCCACATACTTTTTGTTGGTTGATTGATTGATGCAATCACATGCTCCACATTAGAAAATGGACTAATGGATGGGCGCATATATTGCTTCATTCTCATCCATAAGCGATGGAATCGTTTCTTGCACTTTTCCTTCCTTCCTTCCTTCCTTCCTTCCTTGTGATGAGGGGTCCCCCACGACAACGCTAGATAGAATGGTAATACAGATTTGTGGTGGGACCTGTTGCTGCCAAAAACCCCGCTAGTCCAACCTACACAAACACAGACGACGGAGGCCCGGAACTTTGTCCGGGGTTAGTCCTCCGACGCTCAAGTCAGGGTCGGCCGCACAGTTCAATAAGGGAGTAATGGTGAGGGTGTTAGAGCTTACCTTCCCCTTTCTTCCGTGCCTTCTTATATAGCTCTTT